>NC_060215.1:142355000-142690000 GCF_021130785.1 Homalodisca vitripennis
AAACTCTTGTGTTTGGCCAAAATTTGCTGACTTTAGCCAAAAGATTCAATGAATGCGTTGACATGGTATCGTAGTGAAGAAGCCAACTGCTTGAACAGAAACGCAGTCGCTTTCTTCTCACAGCATCACACAATCTTTTCAAGACTGCAGCATAATATTCTTTGTTGTTCGTTTGACCTTTTGGATTAAATTAATAGGAAACAACACCCCACAATTGGAAAAAACAATCAGCACTGACCTGTCATGTCCCCAACTTTGACTTGATTATTTGAGCCGCAGCTCACCTGAACTCTTCCAAAAGGACATTTTCATCATCCTAGACCATTTTCAAGTTGTCCAGAGCGATCTCACAGCAAAGATTTTTCTGCTATTTGTATAGTTTTTGGTATTCCAAGATCATTTTCTAGTTCACAAACAGTCAATCGATGATCACCTTCAATTGCAAGTCGCACACACTTGATGTTTTCCGGTGTCGTTGTGAAGGTCGGCCAGAATGAGGGTCACTGCCAGCAGACGTGCGGCCATTTTTAAACCGCCTGTACCGTTCTTTTATCTGTGTTGAACCCACATTTTCATCTCCAAAGGCAGTCTGTATTATTTTAATCGTTTGCATGCAACTGTTGCCAAGATTGAAACAAAATTTATGCACATTTGTTGATTAGTTCTTTTTGTCATTTTCAACAGTAGACAAATGTGAGGAATAGAAAAGTTACGTGAGACATAACTACATGTTGTGTGCAATCCAATGTGTTCAACCAGAAACTACGGCATTCAGATAGTTCGTGAGGGACTACTAGTTATGCTTGTACCCTGCAGAGGCCGCTCGGGTGCTCTGGCACTCGATAGATATAAACGTAGGTTGGATACTTTTCGGACAGACCTCGTATATTATTATGGAATGATTCTATAATTTAGTATGTGGTACCGAAGAATATGATATTTCTGCTGTACCACAAGTTCAACACCTCTGTATTGATGTATCTCTCTTTTGCTCCTTCCTAAATTCTGTAGTCAACTAAACACGTTTACCTGAGTAACAGGCGAGCAAGTAAGCCACAGCCGGAACTCCATGTTGGTGTTGTGCAGTGTCAGACTGTCACAGAGCCTCTCCAGGGTGGGCATGTAGTCGAGAGCCAAGTGACAGTTCTGCAGGCACACCCAGCTGCCATCCTCCCTGCACTGCTCCACCACGGCAGTAGCTTTATCCTCCTGTGCTCAATACACCAACACTCGGTTCTAATTTAAATCGTCTCTGCAGACAAATAATATCTACTCACAATCAAATACCTGCATACAGAATTAGAAGCCTGAATTAGAGCCTCACCGAAGAGGAATTTAAGAAAGTAAAACTTCCATAGAAAGTATTGCTAGAGATAAAGGAAATCGTCTCTGCAGACAAATAATATCTACTCACAATCAAATACCTGCATACAGAATTAGAAGCCTGAATTAGAGCCTCACCGAAGAGGAATTTAAGAAAGTAAAACTTCCATAGAAAGTATTGCTAGAGATAAAGGAAATCGTCTCTGCAGACAAATAATATCTACTCACAATCAAATACCTGCATACAGAATTAGAAGCCTGAATTAGAGCCTCACCGAAGAGGAATTTAAGAAAGTAAAAACTTCCATAGAAAGTATTGCTACAGATGAAGGATACAGTAAATCCTTTCTAAGATTCCTTATCTCCAAAATGACAAATGCAGTTAAATAAATCAAAGAACCAGAAAAAAGTGTTGACAATGAAAATCGGAAAAAAGATAAATAAGTATGGTGCCTCTAATTTATGTGGACAAAATCAATTAAAAATTGGAACTATAAGCAATTCTCTAAAACTACCTTGCTTTCGCCACCCAGTTAATCTGCTACCCCAAATCAGATCAAACAATAAGCACAATGACATTAATCCTTTTTATTTCATATATTCTATTCAAAAATATTCACAACCGTGCGTAAAACTTACTCCCACTCTAACTGCAAATAATTGATTAAATTGTTATTTATTGACTTGTATCATCATTATTATTTAAAACATAACTAATAAATCTGCAGTTGAAATGTTAAGTTGTAGTTATTTAAATAATTTGAGTAATTATAAATATTTTAGTTTCTTGCTTGGATCAAATATTTATATTAATGTTTTAAGTGCTCATCATACTAAACTACTTGCTTTTTTTAAACTATTGGTTTTATTTGTTTTTAAACTAAATTATACTTTAATATATACTTAATCCTCAGTGCTCAAAAGGACCAGGATGTCAACTATCAGCTGTTTTCTCCTCAGCTTGTATTTAATTGTAACTTAGTCTTGTATTAAAACTTGAGTATAGGTTCTTTATAAATTAAACTAACCAAGAATTGGTTAGCAATGGTGTGATCCTCATGACAGACTCAATGGGGTCTATGTAAGGATTACTGCATCCTACTTAAATGTATGAATGATTTTGTAAGCATAGCAATATGTTTCATGGAATTGTGTACTATATTGTTTATCACCTGATCCAACCCTAGAGAGATGGTATGTAACCGGTTGGAGAACTGCTTCCTCTTTGCAAACTGTTCAAGCCTAGCCAGGGGATCTGAACCTGAGGAAACCACCAACAGGAGAGGTGTGAGGCAGTTGGAGTCCTCAAACAGAGTTGAGATGTCACAATTAGATGGTCTAGTGTACTGGGACCCCATGCTGTCTACTATGTACCGGAATATATAATCCATCATCTGTGAACAAACATTTGTCATTAATTGAGTCAAGTTTTAGAATTGAAAAGATACGAGCTTGTATTATTGGTGGTGTGATATTTAAAAGTAATATAAATTATGTATTATTATATAGTAATATAAAAATAGATACAAATAATTAGATATAAATATTTGGTATTCAACAGATTGCCTTTTCTCTAGAGTACTTATGACAATCATACACATCTTAAGTGTCCTCAATTCACAGAGTTTGAATAGGAATGCTTTAAAGGCAGTGAGTACCAATACAGTGAGTGTTCTGAACATTATGACTAGAAATTATGAGACTCCAGTCCAAATTAAGAAATCAGTCGTCTTTTTAAAATCTGAACTACTGTTGATCTACTTGAAGAAATTGCTAAGATTCTCAAGTTCTTTAATAAACGGTTTAAGGAAATGGGCTAATATAGCAAGGTTTGCTAAAGAAGATGCAGGCCTCGAGTCCTTAGTTGAGATAAACTGTGAGTAAGCTGAAGCAGTTTGACATATTTCCACCAGCCGTTTCTTCTAGTTCTTCAGCTTATGCTCGTAAATATGCTTGGTTTCAAAAAATCAATATAACTAAAGACATTGTATAAAAATAGAATGATTATGACTAGCATAATCAACATATAACTAATATATAACTGCGACAATGAAAAAGTAAAAGGTTCCACTGGAACTGTTAAGACAACACGTATTGTATTGAATGCCTGCCATTGCAACTGATTCTGAGCTTGTACTAGAACAATGAGATGATAATATACATTCCACCGAGTCCAAAGAGGATATATTTTGTATCCCCCTTTTTGTTATTCTTTGTTTAATACTATTTGTTACTGATGGGGAATTTACTTGTTTACAGCTTTTTATCTGCTTTAATGTTTTGTAGTTTTTATTTATCAACAATTTAATCTCTAGTAACAAATGTTTGAATAATTTATTATTTTACTTAAAAATGTACATTTAAGTTTGATCTTAATCAAACTATAGATTAATATTTTTAATATACGATATTTGATCTAGTTTGTAATATTGAACTCAAACAAAACTAATTAAATATTGAAATGAAATGTTTATTCTCTCATTGCAATCAATTAATTGTAACAAAACAACAATAATATTATATTTCTATACCTAGTTTTTTATCAAATAAAGTTTTAATTAATTAGGATGTATTTTTCTATTCTTGAAAACTAGTTTTATAATAGAATTTTATAAAATGAAACAGAGATATAAAAGCTGTTGCAGAACTGCTTAGAGAATAAATACACATGCAAGAAAAGATAAATTTTTCTGTTTTTGCGTGGGAGTCACCATTATTTTACATTTTCAATTTGGATTTTTAATGTTGTCTCCTGTTAACCTAGACAAACCCGCACGCACACACACAAACACACATCCAATATGAAAACATATGCTATCACATGTAATATTATTGCCGTAACTATTCGATTGTGTGTCTCTTGAGGCAAAAATAATTTATGCAAAAGTAAATTTGTTTATAACTTTATTCTTTTGAATAGATTTTTTTAGTTATTCTTTAGAAGAACATATTATCTTACTTGTTTGGTTATTATTATAATTGTTTAAGAAAAATGTAGTTAGTAACTAGTTTAATACAGCAAACAATTGTTCCAATTGATTAGTATCATGATTCAAGAGCCAATCCTTGACACGGATTTTTAAGTTTTTCATTGTGGGTTTTTTATTGTAATAAAAATCGTTAGAATTTCAATGATTATTAATCGGTTTGTCTTTTAACTTAGCCATGTTGAAATCAAACAAATCCGATACACACGATGCAACAAGGCTTAAAGAAATAAATATGGCATTTCATTGCAATGCACCTTTAGCCAGAACCGCTTTACGGCTGTTGTGAACTCGTTGCAACAGTTCCGTGTCTGGTCGGTTTAGCACATTTCTACTCTGCGCTCTATATTCTTATGAAGTGTTCTCAAAAAATTTCTGTCTCTTATAAGAAACAGGTCTGTTCTCCCAAGTGTAGCTATTATCACACCAACACAGAATATAGAGAGAGATCCCCTCCTCTACGCCACATCCTCTATGCCACATCCTCTACGCCACATCCTCTAAGCTACATCCTCCACATCACATCTTCTGCATGCTGGTCCCTCTCAAGATATATTAAGCTAAGAGACCTCCAGAGTGTGTTATGCCCAGTAACCAGACATTCCTCATTGAGAACCTTTCACATAATACCAGCTGAGGCTGGTCCCAGGTTTTGGCCCACATAGAGCCCTTGACAGCCTCAGAGCAACTCCTACAAGTTGTATTTAAGAATGTGCTTAGAAGGTGTAAATTTAGATTTTGTTCTTTAGCTTTTGAAGAAAACCCCCATCACAAGCTCTGACCCAACAAAAGCTACCATAGATTTCCTCAGTAACAAAATATCTGTTCCAGAGTGCTTATAGACTCACATAACGTCTCATTAAACACTTATGACTCATGCTCTTTAGATTCTACTAGGATTCCCACAACAATAAAGAAGAAATACAGAATGCCATTAGCCCTAATAACTGCCTGAATTTCCAAGTGGATGCAATCCGTTCCTTACATCCAGCCATCATACATTACATTACTAGGAAGTCCAAGACAAATATCTCTTCATATTTTAATAGATCAATCAGAGAAGCTGTTTTATAGATGAACCGCTCACAAAGGAACCTGCGGAGAAGCAAATATCTGAGCAGCCACGTGCAGGAGGGGCTCCCTCCAGTGGTGAGGAGTGGGACAAGCATCTCCTTGTCTCTGTTTTATCAGCTGTGTGGGTCGTGTCTCGCTTGTGCCATTTTGTTTACACTGCAGCTACTTACCTACTCTCTAACTATATTGTATTTTCGTGTATAGGCCTATAACAGGGGAAATATATTAATTGGATAAACTAATTAAGCAGTGGCCAGGTCAGGGGATAGAGCAAAGCGGGCGAGTGCCGAGCAGTGGTGGGGATACTGGAGAAAGTGGCATCACAGCGGCAGAGGAGTATATTTTACCCCACCCTGTATGAACTAAAATCGCCCAATGTCTTTTTGTAAGTGGTTTACCTATAGTAGTAAATTCAAGAAGTTGGGCCAATATAACTAGCTATTACTAGAATGCATGGTTTTAGACAGGATTAAGATGTTAAACTTCAATTTCTTCACTAGTTGAACATTGATATTCTGTAAGTAACTTTTATCTTAAAAGTTTTCAAATTCCATCTTTATATCTTTCTACATTTGAATTATATTGTATTTAATTGATGTTTACTGCTATATGTCTACACATGGATAATATTGATTGTTTAATGCTTTTTATTGTTGTGTTTTGATTTATTAGTATTTTTCATTTGTCAATGTCAGTTTACTCATATGATACTTTTCTTTGGATTTTTAATGGTTTTTATGGCATAATTCAGTTTTTTTTTCAAATCTTATTTTGTGAAAATCTTTTTTAGTTTTGTTCTTTAAATGAGATATTTCTAGATTACACTCCAAGCCTTCAGTTTGCCTCTACAGTTTGTTTTCTCTTTCTCTTAGGTAATAAATTAAAATAAACAAAGTTACTTGTATGATTTGTAAAGTAAATATAGTCAGGATTTACTCTTCTGTAATATATTGAAATTGACAAACCTGATCTGGATAAATGATCTTGATCACAATTAATTTTTGAAAACGATTCAGTGAAGAATTCCACGGAGCTGGAAACTCCAAGGGAACTGTCTGTTGAGCAGATTCCCATTCCAAATGGTTGCTGGAAAAGCTGGAGGCGAATCCTGCACATATTTTCATTCGAATTGATGGTTGGTTCCTCAGGGTAAAAAATGAATAAGTAAGAAAATATAAAGTGTTTTAAAGATATGTTGCACTAGCTAACGAAATTTATTCATTTCAATACGAACATTAATGTGAGCATAGACGTAACATTGAATAAGCAATGAAAAAATATTTATATCTGTGCCTGTTTTATTTGGCTTGATTATCAAATTTTAAGTTTTATTATTACATCCAGTTTTCTGGTTCACACTGCATCAAAATATTGCTCATACAACTAAATTCTTAAAATGTTTGGTCTCACTGTGGTGTGTCATCGGCAGTTAACAGATAATAAACTGGAACTGCCAATAATACACATCTAACTGCACAGATGTGTTGAAGGGAGTAGAGCTGTACCAGGATTGGTTGAAGCTAACCAAACAGCAACCAATATGACATTGATCGATATAGCTTCTTTCACAGGCTGCCTGCTTCTTGATAGGTTAAGCTTCAACTAATCACAATGCAGCTTCACTCCCTCAACTGACCTTTACATCATGGGCAGCTTCGATTTAACATCCATTGACTGGAAATGGATCTCCACGGTGAGGCCAAAATATTTTAAGAATTTAGTAGTGTGAGAAGTGATTCGACGCAGTGTGGTTTAGGAAATTTAAGATGTTCAAGTCAAGTCAAAACATCTTTATTCATATTGCACGTCCTATACAATGAATAGTGTCACAATACATGAATATTACACAATTTTTTAAGATATAATTCTAAACTTTTAACAATTTAATTTTATAAAAGGTAAAAGAATTTTAATGGGCTTAATTAATATTTCAATAAATTCTTTTGACATTGATCTAAATTTTGTAGTATCCTGAACTGCCTGAATTTCTTTTGGATCAATTAAAACACTTTATTCCAGCATAGGAAGTTTTCTTCTTATAAAATGTAAAACATTATGTTGAGGCAAAACTATAACATTTTTATTTTGCTTATTATAATTATGTATGTCACTGTAAGTTTCAAAATTACGTTTGTTACTTCTGACATATATTACACACTCCAGTATACACATACTACATACTGTTAAAATTTGTAAGGCAGTGAAATAGGTTTATACCGATTCTTCGTTTATTTAATGTAAAATTGCCCTTAAACTTTACTTTGACATATTACAATTTTGTTTAAATTTTGAATACATGTACCGCCATATACTGAAATTCTGTAAGATTTGAGTATTGACATATTACTTAAACAGATAATCTGTTTAACACGTTCACGACGACGGCAATTTTACGTGTTATTACATATTGAGCAGTCATATATAACACAAAAATCTTCAAAATAGGTGTAAACGTTGTTTTCTATAAAACCATTCTATAATGCATAAATAATGCATTTTAGGTTGAAAAAACAATGATAAAAATGTATATGAATAACTTAAAACCAGTGTGTCATCCGTGGCACACGACGCCTATACATTGCCCTTCGCTTCAATGGGCGTCGTGTGTCACCGGTGACACACTGTTTTACTGAATCTAACCTACTCTATGCTACGATCTGCTGGCGGGTGGCGAGCCACATCACTACTTTCCCACGTTTTTCCTTGTTGTTCTCTTCCGCGCAATCATCAAGCTAACTTAGTCACTCACTTGCGGCTGCTCAGTGCTCTTACGAAGTAATCAACAGCTTGTAAACATTGACATTGTAGCTAATCCTCAGCCCACCCAGATTGTGAATAAACATGCTGAAAATAATCCACAAAATGATCATCACCCCAATAATGTTGAACCTCATGGCTTGCAGCTCAATGTTACACACAAAAAGTCAAAGTATATGCAGGAAAAAGTAATGATACGGCTAACGTTGGTCATGCACAAAAAGTTGTAATACATTTGATTGGCCGTACCTTATTTTGCTTAAAGCATATATTCCAGAATTCAATTTCTCTAAAATGTATTCAACGTGAAAATTCCACAAACTCAAATTATTATCTTAATTGTTATAAAAATGTTAATTACAACCCCGCCCATATATTCCTAACAACTAACATTTTATTTTGATGTTAAAAGTGCAGTATTAATAACCTCTTAACCCTTATTTTGAACAAAATTTGGATTACCCGTAAAAGACGAAAGCGTGTCCAGACCACAGATGAGTTTCCATGCGGATTCACTTAGCCAAGAGGTGGGATTGTTTTCGCTGGTTGTTTCACTGTATCCACCCAGGAAATAGTTTAAGTCATCTTCTCGTATTTCGTTATTTGCCCTGAAATAAATTAAATAATTGTAGCAAAATATGACACATCCATTCTCCTTATATATATTAAACATTGTATTTGTCCGTTCTACACTACCGGAAAGTTCTCAAACTTCTAAGGTGAGATGATGTATCGCTCCAAATTGTTTCAACTGTATTTTCATACAAAATAAGAATACGGAGATGCGATTATGGTTTCATGAATAATGCAAATATAATAAAAATCTCCATAGCTTTAAAAATACTTTTCATTTGAGACCAAAATCATGATAGAATTGAAAAAAATCAAGAAAATCAACAAGGTTCTAAAAAAGTTAAAAATAAATATAACATACAATAACAGTAACAAGAATACAAAACACGCAAACATTAAAAAAAGAAAGTTTTTGCTAGTCAGAATTAGTAGCATTCTACCCGCCAACAACAAAATCTTTTACTTTACTTTTAAAAGTAAGGCTCTTTAATGTTATTGGGAACGTCGTTGAACATCTTTGGGCCAAAGTAGTTAAAACCTTGTTGACCTATTTTCAGCCTTAGTCTGGGAAAGTGGAACTAACAGTCCTGGCGAGTGTTGAGCGGCCACACCCCGGCAGACAAGTTTTATAGTCAAATATGCCGACTCCCTCTGAGTCAGGACACGATTTATGAGGCAACAGGTTTGCATCCTGCAAGCAGCTTCCGTAGACAACAATTCTGATGTATTGAAATTATATGAAATTAAAATGCTTTTATTAAAGAGAGGCTGAGTTAGGGCTATCAAGTCCTCTCTACCACTCAACCTCATATTGTATACAGTAAATTTACAATAGTTTGATACAATTGCGGTAAATTATTAACTTATACTTTAAATAGGAATAACAAAATTTTGTAACCTATACAGAATTAAATGAACTTAAAACTTAAAATCTATATAATGAAATGAATTCACGAATTAAATACAAAAGAAAAACTTTATATATATTGTAACAAATACCAGAAAAATTCAAAATGAAAAACAAAAAGTAAAGACACATTCAATCACTCTAACACACCAATTGACCACATGACCGCAACAAGCAGCACCACCCGTCACCCCCACAGCAAGTCCCTAACCCCCAATGTGTATTGCAATATTGAGACACATTATCTTCTCTTCAGAGGTAGTAGACAAACCACAAAACAGAATTCTAAAGTATTTTAGTACGTACATACAATTTCACTTCAATCATAAACAAAATTTTTAATAACAAAATTCACTAACTGATATGTGTAACAATTTTTGCACAAACAACATTTTACTGTGTAATATTTAGCCCTTTTAATTGTATGACATATATTTTATACCTACATATTAGAAGTGATTCCTATTAAAACTATAAAAATGTATATAAAGAATCCATAAAAAGAAATTATTTTATAAGAGAGAATACTTACAGTTGAATTGTGGTACACAGAAGTAGAGAGAAAAGAATTCTGTGTTTTTCAAAGAGAGAGCAACATACGTTCTTATACAGGTTGTAAGTAATCCTGTCTTCGAGATATTGTAGCCGAGTTTCCATGACTTGAGATTTATTCCTGAAATGTATTAAGACATATGTACAAAAATCCAATACTAACAAACTTTTCTATGATTTTTGTTAAAATGTCTATAAAAGTGTGTATCCCAAGTATTTTTTATATAACAGTGTCTACAAACTTATTCTGATTTTTAATAAAGTACACGTATTATTGGTATTCTTGTATATACAGTTTGATGAATACAGTTATATACAGGGTTGATGAAACAAGCATCAAAACACTAAAATGCCTTGGAATTCTATGTATACAATGCAGGGCATAGCCACAGTACCTTTTGGAGATAAAAAACTATAATATTATTTATAATTATATACCATAACACCAGACAGCCCTCTTTGACAAAACTCCTTCATACATCGGACGCAAACTGAAGAATCTGCTACCTAATAACCTCCAAACTCTGATTGGAAAAATCCTCAAGAAAGAACTTCAAAAGTATCTGCAGGACAATCCGGTGTATACCTTAGACGAGTTCCTGGGTCTACTACAATGAAAAAATGCAGTTTTGACATGATTCCATTTCTTGAGGTTCTTGATGTTATTGGATTCGTAATGTACAAATAAACAAATAATATTGAATTTTACAAATGAAATAACTGAAATAAAAATTAAAAAATATATATTTGCTGTAATACCATTGTACCTGAAGATTTTTCTTCAATTGCAACACAAGATATTGTCGCTGAGTGTTTGATCGAGACTCTACAGTCTTACGGAGGCTCTACAGAGACTCTACGGAGGGTTATTAAGTTGTTCCCATCCAGATAAATAAGATCCTGAATTTTATGACCCACGTGTGGGTGGACATTGTCAAGAGCAAAATAATAAAATTACTCAGCATTTGAAACAATCCTCTTTTGTTTTTGCTTCCACATCACTGTTTATTAAGGTTTTATTCAATTGAACAGAACATTCTGAGTTTATTGTGTCATCATGAGGCAAAAAATCCACAAGCAAAACACTTTTCTATTTTCTCTCTTTCTTGCCATTCCCCAGAACTTATTATTGCAGGTGGCTGCCTACTTCATCAGACGGACATACTGCCTCTAATTTCGCTACATGAATAGGTGGCATTTCTAAACAAAACCTACTAAAAGGTAATGGCATTAAAATGTAATTGTAATATAAAATATGTGTATTACTTTATTTCTGAAATGTAAAACCAAATAAAAAATATGAGGAGTTTATGGTTGTCACAAACATGTTAAATAAATGCTATAATTATATTTTATGTCATATTTTTAAATAATATATGTTTATAAACATGGTCACACTTATAATCAGAATATTATGTAATTACTTAAAAATGTGACCAACTTTTACCATTCTTCTACCTTCTACCTGTTAGCAAGCCACAGACAGCAAAAATTGATAATTTAAAAATCTTTTGATGTATATTTCAAATGCTCCCGTTTCGAAGATCCTGCCTACTGTGAAGTACATGCTATTATTTGTTTTCTTGGAGCTAAAGGCATGAAAGCAGTTGAAATTCACTGTCAGAATTGTGAAGTTAGGACAAAACATTATGAGTGATAAAATGACATTGAAATGGGTAAAAATTGCCAAAAGAATGTCCATGATGAAAAACAAAGTAGATGACCCTCAATGATCACCAACGTTTTGGTGAAAAAAGTGAATGATAAAGAGAAAATAACATACATTTATCAATTTCTTCTTTTATCAGAGGAGTTTCTGCATGGAGTTTATCAACATGTTTTCCTGTATGACAATGTCCGTCCACATGTGGCAAAGCAAAATGCATCACAGCATAATGCTAGGAACAATTGATAATGCCCCCACATCCCCAATTTAGCGTCCAGTGACTACCATTTAATTTTTCATCACCAACTGGTCAGAAAAAACCGTGGACCAAATGTCAACGCCGCAACAACGATAATAACATTAGAATGATCACATTGCAGGCAGCAATCTTCTATGATGACAGTATAAAAGGTTATTTTTAGACATGTTAAGTAATTTAATATTAATAGCAATTATGTAGAAAAGTAGATCGAAGAGTGGAGCTTTACATCTAAAAAGAAAATTGTTGCCAAAAGTCTACTTGATTTTTGTATGCATCAAAGTAGCTATGCATCACTTATCTAAAAAACGTTCTCCGTATATAAATACTTACGCAGTATCTATAGACACACTATATGTTTTGATGAACCAATCCAAAGAGAACTGATACATGTAGTTGATGTTAACCAGATTTGTCACACAGAAGTAAAGCCGAGCCGAGTGCTCCACCACACCAAAATATTGCTTGCAATACAAATATATCTCTTCCTCCACTATTTTGGCTTCTCTTTGTTTTTCTTTTATATCCACTGATAGTGTCTGAAACATACCATTCATTATACAAGTGAAAAAAATTCCAGGGGTTTTCATATCAGTTTTGTAAATTAATAATTGAACCAATGACTATTGGAAATATTTTTATTTCAACTGTGGCTGTATTTAAGGTATTATAGTCACCTGGGCAGAATAGAATTATGGGGAATCCCATCATATCTAAACAAAACCAAATTTAACCCTTCCCACACCGTAGTCGGATATATCAGAATGGCAGACTTTGACCAAAACGCCAAATACAGTTATATATGTTATAGATTATGTCTCTTGGAGAGTTTTTTAGTTCACAAAAAGCCATCAAAACGCCCGGTGCACACTCCGGCGTTGTAAGAAAGTTAATGGATTTATTAGTAGCGTGCGAAGGGTTAATTGGCTGTGCATTAGCAAAACCTATCACTCGTGGGGACTGGCAAAATTTTGCTTCTGTCTGTCTGTCCACAGGATATTTTAAGAACAATTTGAGTTTGATGATGGAACATGTCCCTAGGGCCATAGGATTTGGCTGAGCGTTAGTGAAGCCTATAAGTCAGGAAGGTATCTTGAGATCGGATTGAGCTATAGGCTTGAAATTTAGATGATACTTAATTTTTACATATTTAAGATTGCGTTTGATGATGGTACAGGTCCCTTCGGTAGATATCTCTCATCTGGGCACAACACCATCAAAAGAACTTTCAACAACGTATACAGTATGTGCACCAGGTGACATACTTTAGTAGGATCGGTTTCAACTTGCTGCAGATTTTTTAATAACACGGTTGATCTATCAATAATGCTTACAAGTTTCTCAATACCCAGACTATACAGTTATAATAACAAGGTGATACACAACAAGATATACAGTTTGTGTATCAGATGACATACCTTAGCAGTATCTTTGTTGGGTTTCATTTTCAAAACGGTATACGACAAATTTTCCAGGATCTTTTAAATGCTGCAGTTTTGTTTTATTTTCAGAGTTTGAAATGATGGTTATCTGTATTTCGTTGGAGACAGGTCTGAAACCAAAAGGTATTTAACTTTGATTCCTAGAACAGAGGTAAAACTGCAGTCTAATATTTTATATTTGATATACCGCTGCCTTCCCAACTGACATAAAAGCGGAGATGGCCACTTCAATAAGTCAAGTTAGAGATAATGTATGGTAGGAAATCCTTGCCGACTGCTTTTATCTGTATAACTACCGTTCTCATTCTTAACTCTGTCATGTTAATATCCTTGCACTGTCAGATGGGTGAACTGACAACGATTTTGGACATAAGCAACAATACGCTTTTTATAATTCCAATAGGGTTTCGGATGTTAAGGAGAGATCTAACTGTTCGTCGAAAACTACACGGTGGAGCTGTATTTATTGAATTATATAGGATAAAATACTAAATATATTCGAAACTACATTATACTTTACTACGGGAATTGGGTATAATGTAACCCTTGCCAGCTTAATATGCTATTGTGGTACTCTAGGAAATAATAGCTTTCGGGCACGCCTATATTGAACATGAATCAAGAATCAAGAATCTTTATTAGTCATAATAACATCATTAAAATGCATTGACATCGTCACCAGAGCTTCAATAAAATATTAAATCTAAATATATTACATTAAATGTTAATTCCAGTGAAAACCTGACTGGCCAAGATGAAATAACAGTATCCTATGTATAACTAAGCATGGACAATCATAAATAAATACATGTATTAATAGATTCTAGAGAAAATAAATTAATAACATTGTAATAGAATGGTAAAACATTCAATAATAAATAAATAAATAGTACAATAACAGACAATTTAAAACAGTTACATTTAAAACATTTATGTGGGCTACAATACAGATAGGTTTAAAAATTAAAAAGAAACATCTATATTGAGATTTGCCCTAATGGAAATTTAAAGCAGAAGGATTATTTAACCCTTTGACTGCTGTAGATTGTGCAGTCAGTCAAGCCAGTGGCACTGAGGTTTTATTAGCTGAGCTTGCTCAGACGGAGTTTCATTCACCTTTAGTAACCATATTTGTTGTATATAACTATTTTGTTGTATTTTGTTGATGATTTTCTAGTGTATTTAAATTTTCCCTAAACCAAACTATTGAAGGTGTATTGGCATATTTTGATCAGGATATAAATAAGAAAGTTTATTCCACAGTTGTTTTACTATAGAAAAATTTTAGAATAGAATCCTGAAGTTTTTTAGTTCATTGTATTCTTCATGGAGTAATGACAAACTACAGTAATTTCTGTTTTCAAGTTTTCCCACTTACCCTCCCGCAATGCCCTCCCACTCCTACCAACCCTCCCCCATACGCCACACAAGATCTCACTTTGACTCTCGGCTAATTAGAACACACATCAGACAGCTACGTGTCTTTGCCAGAGCTCCGATAGCGCTGTGCGAGCGAGAATCCTCGACATTAGCTTGTGAGTATAAGGGTTAAAGAAATTGCTTTTTATATCTTAGTTTTACCCTTGACATTCTGACTCTGATGGCTGATGCATCAACCCTCACAACCTGTGCCTTGAGTGCAGGCTATTTTCCCTTTGACGCATTGAACATTCACCAGAGGAATCACCAGCACTTGAATTAGGGCTGAGAATATATCTCACATCCATAATCCTAGTGAAAATAGAGGAAGAGAGATCAAAACCAAAATTGAGTAAAAAGTACTTTGCCTGGCAATATGTGATTATTCAGTAACTTTCCTCTATGCCCAGGATCAGTATGTATGGAGCAGTAAATCAATTAATAATTAAATACCTTTGAATTAACCCTTGATTGTTTAGATAACCTACCTTTCCTTTGCAATGACGATATCAAGTAGTTTGTCCTGAAGCCCGTTAAGAGTCAAGGTGAAGTTAACGACAGAGAAGTTGTTGAACACCGTGGGAGAGAATACAGGGTTCTGCAGCCTAGTGGTGATGTATATACAAGGACTTCGCAGGTTACCACTGTCAGGTCCTGCCAACAGTTCCCACCAATCACACAGAAGGTCACTCTTTTCTAGTCAAAACATACGTTTTAATAGTGGTTGTGTAGGATGTGAAATGAAAGTGAGCAAACACTAAGGAGCAAAATGTTTGTTGTTCATCAAAATGCTGTTAAAAGTGTATCAATATTAGAAAAGATTGACAGATCAATAAAAATATTCTGCCATGACATCTATTTTCACTTCATTGTTTAGTTTATATTTTACAAATGGTGGTGCTTATTAAATCTAAAATAGTATAAAATTTTAATTATATGGTTCAATAGACCGATACTCAAGAGTATCAAAGGGTCTGACAGAATGTAAACGAAGAGTTATCACACAGCGGACAGACCATCCTTCAATAGTTGTTCCTTTGATCAAGAGGAAACTATGTACCAAGTTTCACGTCTCTAGGACGTTTCTATCAAGAGTCACATCTGGAGATAGGCAGACAAACGCACGGACTGCCATGAACACTTATGCCTCCAAAATCAATACAGTTTTCCCTTGAACCAAGAGGAAACTAAGAAAAAATTTAATTATCTAAAAATTTTCTATCTGAAGTTATTGCACAAACGGATAGACAAAACTATTTCAAGAAGGCCCTGTCTGATACTTAATAAAGAAAAACTCTTTCTAAGTTTGTATCAACTAAATCAAACATTAAAAAAGTGCACCTATTTTGAGGTTAGTACACAATTGATCTTGTAACATTTTGTAGTATAATTGATACTAACTGTTAAATTTGATACTGACAATTAGATAGATCATCACAGGTCTATTGAGAAAAGAGAATTCCCGAGGAATGATTTTAAGAACAAAGTAAAATTTCTTAATCTATTTGTTTGGATGTAAAACAGAGTGTATATTTGTCATCTTAAAATTATTTTAATATACGTAATTTATATCTAATCTTTTCATTATTAAAATGAGTCAATTTTAAACTGCATTTGTTTGTTACAAAAACCTATTTAAGAACAGAAAATAAGATCAAAGTAACTAAACAACAACATACGTTTTACAAAAAAGGGACTGAGAATGACTGCTTTTAGATCTTCTTCAACGTTTTCCAACAATACAGGGTTACCAACACTCAGGCTTGTCTCCACGATCTTCATGTAATCTTGATCTGAAGGCCTGACCACTTTGAGGTTATTGGACTTCTCTTTAGCCTTGATCCAGCGATTGGCATGCCCTTGGGGATCCACTAACAATGGACATCTGAAAAATTCAAGAGAGGGTTAAGCATTGCTTTTTATAAAATAAATGTTTAAAATTAAAATACATCCCTTGTATTAGTACAAATGTAAAAATAGTATTTTTTCAATTATTGTATCATTTACACTAATTATTTCATAATTTATCAAACAGAAGTCATCATCATTTAGAACAAATGATTAAATCGGTGAGAGTAACATACGAGTACAGTAGGAGGCACATAGCTGTGAGCATGACCGGAGCATGCGTAAAAACATTGGTCTATGCATAATCACGAGCAAGCGGGAAGATAAGCAGGGTAGTGGTAGTATCTAGACTGGAAACGCATGTAGTTCTCTACCTTACTATATCTCACCACCACCTTCACTGACCAAGGTCGTCCATCATTGTGAAATGTTTACTAAAGGTAGATTTAGTCAGATAAGATAGCAGTAGGGAAAAAGTACTGGGAGTGGCAATGGCCGATCAGTCTAAGACACTGGACTTTGGATTAGAGGTAAAGATAGCGCTGGTTCATATCCTGTCTGTACCCATAGTTCAAATGCTGTCTTTTTATCAGTACCATTGACCTTGTACTGTATCGACTCTCCTTCTTATTCTGTTTGATAAGATCCTCGCACAGTCCAGTGGTCCATTAGGACAAGCAGAATAAGGCTTATAAGGCCCTTCCTTGAAAAAAATGTGTAGTAGGTGAAAACGCTTAATATTTATTTCTGTACATTAAGAACTACTGATCTATTCAGCCTAGACAAACACTCTGAAAATTCTTTAATTCTTAGAACACTTTTATCTTTTCTAGATAGAAAATAAATTTGTAACTTTTGTGTTGGACATACTAAAATCAAATGAACTACTTTTATACATAACATAGCTATGGTGGGAAGGGTTGATTCAATGTGAATGTTGAGCTTAGCTCCAGTTTACCTTCCACTTAGTAAAGCATCTGGAATCTGATGCTGTCACTGACTTGACTTCTGGAATCTGGAGACATGCTCGTCTGAAGAGATCCAAAAAAAGTCAGCAATGAACTAGCTCAAAATGAACTATTTACATTGTTTCAACATCAGAGACACCTAGATTCCAAATACGAAACGTAAAAGCAGGCTCTACATCTCAGTCATGTCACCTTGGAAGAAGGGGAGGCTAGATCTGTTTCAACATCTTCAGTCAAAGCGAGTAAGGGAAGGTACTTCCTCCTAATGTTTATACTAGCAACAGCCTTTAACACTAAGGTAGTTCCACCCACTCCAAAAGTCATCTTCTACAGTAGAGTATCAATCTACCCCTTTACCCCAATATCTCGACATGTGTAGCTTCTGGACATCCATGGTGTAGCCCAGATGAAAGTGCCACATTGGATTTTGCTGTACCAGGGTTGCTACAGGAGTCCAATAATGAAATTCCCTGACTTTTCCCCTGATTTCCAGACCAAATTTTTCATTTTTCCCCTGACTTTTTTCGACGCAAATTCCCAGGGTTTTTTGGCAATTAATGGGTGAGCCAGCGAGCCACCTCGGCTGCCTGCTTCATGCGCCGCGTCGTCTGCAGGCTTGGACTCGGCGCTGCGGCAGTAAGTTTATTTGTGTAAAGGGGATTTTTATATTTTTCCCTGACCAACGTCGAAATTCCCTGACTTTTCCCTGACTTGAGACCGGATTCCCTGACTTTTCCCTGATTTCTCCAGTCCTGTTTTTTTTTTTTCCCTGACTTTTCCCTGACTTCCCTGATTTCCCTGACCTGTAGCATCCCTGCTGTAACCCAGTGTAGGTTCAACTGGAAGGTATAAGCCAGCCACATGTGAACCATCATGGGGAAGCAGAAATGATTTACTTATTATTCAGAGAAGACTCTCTTTACAAAGAAAAGAAAACTTGAGTTACTTAACTGTCAAACTCGATATGATTCCATAATGTTTCCTCCTGTAACTGTGATTGTGAAGCATTGGGGACAATTTGTTGGGCAACCATTGCACTTGGTCCCAGCAGGTTCACCAGTTCCATGGAGGCATGGTTTGTATTTCCTCTCTAGTGACTTATAAGTCATGTCTGCCAAAAGCCCTCTTTCATCAATAACTGTACTTGGTGAGGGTTGTACCCTTATCCAGCATTGCAGTACCTATTATAGATTTTTCATGTCATCTCCATCTTAGCTGACAAACCATCTTGGAGATGTCCCAAACATTCAGTAGGATGAACTGCTCAGCCAGCCTACTTTTACTACTAATTGCTTTATTGGATATGTAGCTAAGACATTTGACAGTGTGAGCAAATTTGCTAGCACTAACATTTTGTCGAAGTTAGGACTGCCAGATAAGTTTTGAAAGTATGTGACAAGTCTGTATGAGTGGAATTCGACTCGACGGTGCTTGGAGTGACAGATGAGGCGTAGTAGATTTATTGAGGTGACTGGTGTAAGACAGGGTGATCCGTTGTCATTCATTTGGTTTAGCCTTGTTGTGGATGTTGTTTTTGAGGGCTGTGTCTCGAGATGTCAGTTGTGAGACTGAGAGCCAGTGGGTCAATTATTTGGCTTTTACTGATGATCTTATCTCTTGTTTGCTGAGTCAAAGTGGGGTTTTTCAGACACCTCTAGATCGGGTGGAGCAGATGGCATTGGGGTTCTATCTGACCAAGTGTAGTGATTTTTGTCTTGTCCCAGCCAGAAAAGTGAAGAAGTCCAAGCTAGTTATAGCTCCCACATCCACTTTAGATGTTTACTTTCAGGGATGGTGTTACCTCGGTTTCAAACCTCAAGGTTGAGTCTAAACTGAAGAAAGTGAGTGGAGAGATTCAGTAGTACTTTTCATTGAATAACAAAGGCTTCATGGAAATCCTAATAACACTTAAACATTTTGCACTCATTTCTTATTCCTCATTTTTATCATAGTTTGGGAAAATTTGATCACTTTGCACATACCCCTCATCCTGAGCCAGTCAAGCACCTCACTGCGCCTCAATGATTTATTTGACGATAAAGTCCACAAAGTACATCAGCTAATTTATCACTGCTGTCTGTTTTGTGCCGCCAACTTGTAGTGAGTATTTAAATTTCTTACTATTTGATTTACCAATAACAATGATTTCCTTATTTTCTCTGGTTAGTTCTTAATAGCAATATTTTCCTAGAAGCCTTTACACATGCTTTCTCCCTATATAGGCTTATTCCTAGGCAATTTTAATATTATCTTTGATTCGGATATTGTAAATGAATTAAACTTTTTAAAATAAACTAACTGTGAACAATAATGAATGTAAAACTAGATAAATAGATATATTTCATAATTGTATAATAACTAAACTCAAATTTACTAAAATTGAATTTTGTTGCAACAATTTATTTTACTAAACAAGGAGTTTGAATTTTATTTTATAACACTGTATGTATGTAATAATCTTTAATTATGATTAAATTTGGTTCCTTTTGTTCTACTAACCATAAAGATTTAAAAAGAACTGGTAAGTCAAAATCTTGATTCAATAGCGTTGCATTTTATGTATTGAACCAAATATCGCAATTGTGCCAACATAATTTTGAATTTTTCAGGAATAAACTTTATTTCTCTTACAGAAGTATCAAATATACATAAAATTTACTTGATAGCCATATGACTATAATGTTATGAAAGGTTTTTTAAACTTTACAACAATTTATAATACGTACAGGTTATGTTCGAATGGATTCAGTAAAACTGAAATAACATGAGTTAGTGTTTTCCTACAGCAGATTGACAAAATAATTTTGGCCAAGTAGCTTCAGGAGCATGAAATGGAATTACACCGGTAAAGGGTTTAAAGAGGGTGAAAAGGCTAAACTTTGTTAACCTAAAGAAAGATTATGAAACAGATAATGTTGATTAACGACATAACATGGTTGCCTTAACAATATTTTATAACCATGGTTGTTATAAACAAAAGACCACACTCATCATTGTCATAACAAGTCTTATTTATTTAGTTACAAACACCTTAAGGAATATAGGACAAGTCTATCAGTTCTTTCACGTCATATACCAATAGTGTTGTTGACAAAACTCTGACTTCTTTAGAATAAAAGATGATTATATTAATCCGTTTTATACAATCTATTTACATACAACTGACTTTAAATCCAAACATTACTTGCTACAGTTATACTGTACCTGTCGGTGCATTCTAATATAACAGCATTTTGAATGGAGAATTCATCCCGTGGTAGTCCATCAATATTCCAGTTTTGGATGTTAATGTCAAATCCAAGCACATTGACAAACTTGAACTTCCCTGAACTGGGGATCTCAAGGTTCGTACACATCTCACACCAGTCTCTGATCAAGGTTTGCCTGCAATACATGTTTACACTGATCACAATATTCATTTTACTTATTTACCTTTTTTAATTATTGTGAGAGCTTATAAGTGAAAACATTTAGAAAAATGTTCAACCATGAACTGAGTAAGAGCCATTCTACTTTGGTTTTACCTCTACTATCAAAGTGAGATTAATAATTAATTCCCTCTTTAGTGGTCGTTTAACTCAAAGATTCTAAATTTAATTTGAATTTTTTAAGTTGAAATTTTAAATTAAAAATATTATATTACTTTTTTTTTTTTTTTTTTTTTTTTTTTTTTTTTTTTGTTCTCTTAGGACAAGAAGCTTATAAATTGCACTTAGTCCTGTAAGAACCTTTGCGCTGCTTCCGGAGTGATAGGATATTCAGGATGGGTAAGGTTAGGGAGTAGGTGCCGCCTCCTATCGAGATCCATGAGGAAGAATTAGGGCACTACATCTCAGTCATCCTGGAAGAAGAAGGGGAGGCCAGCTCTGAACGAGCCTCTACAGTCAAAGTAGGCAGGGGGTGGCACACCCTTGTTGAGGTTAACAAGAACCTCTGAGGTAAGGGAACAAACCCCACCAACTCCAACAGTCATCTTCCACAGTAGATTAGACCTATCGAATTGCCCATGAACCCCAGAATCTCAACATTTGCGGTTTAGTGATGTGCCGCTACTGGACATCCATAAGGTGGCCCAGATTGAAGTGGCACATCGGTGCCCAGTGGTGGGTTCAACTGGTAGGTATAAACCAGCCAGAAGTGATCCCTGCTGGGTATATTATATTACTTAGTTGTGACTTAAATTTAAAAAAATGTTTCTCCTACAGAAATTTTTAAATGGGTTATCAAGAATGGTAAACCTGAACGGAAATGTGAGAGGGGCCAGGTAGGCTATGACGCCACAGGAAAGCAAGATGTCTCCCGCCAGATTGTTAAAGGAATCTTGTAGTCCTTCCACATTTTCCATCCACCTCCCTTTTTCTTCCCCTAATCCTCCTGGAAATAAGTACGTTTAGAATAAGTACCTATCTTATAACATGCCATTATATGTAATAATCTGTTTTCAGAGATTTACTTATAAAATTTAAAATAAAACAAATATTTATAAAAGAATTACTCCATATGACACTCTTTTCTGTTCTCTCACTTGATTTGAGTTTATCCAATTGCAAAGGTCATAGAAAGTGAAATTTGGCAGATAGGTGGTTCCTGGTCAACAATTACAAGCAAAATTCTAAAATTGTCTCTGTTTTTTTTTTTTAAATTAAGCACAATTTTTAGGCTGAAAGGGCTTTTATAAGAAATGCATTACAACATTGTTTTATCCCACACAATCGCAAAAGTACAAGTTTTCATTAAACTTGACATATATGCAGGATTAATAAACAGGCATTAAAGATTTTTGGGCTCTATATAAATTAGTAATTTTTTTTAAACATTAGAAGGAAATCAAAACTGAGTGATAATAGTTTTTAAAATTTCTTGTAAGCTAAAAAAATGAATTTTTTTATTGGCTATCAATATAACAGTAGATGGATATATTAAACTCACGATGTAAGTAAATAAACTGAATACTAATTTCACTATAAGATTGATTTCATACTGCATGTAGAATTGTTATAGCCATTTAAATTTGTTATATCCGTTAACCTGTAGTCTAGACTAATATTTACTACTGTAGTGTTACCGTTAAAAATACAAATTACCTATCAGTCTTTGGGCCTTCCAAAGTTTGCTCTCGCACATGCCCACCTCATCTTCCAGCACCTTCTTGCGTTGTTGTGCAGCCTCCAGCTTGGCATTCAAGTCCATCAGCTTCTCTTCCAGCATCCTCACCTGGGCTCTCTTCTCTTCTAAGATGGCCCATTGTCGCAGCAAACTCCTTCTCTGCTATCTCCAATTTAACCTTCTTAGGAGCCACTTCCTGTTTTGAAAAATCTTAATTAAAAAACTAGTTTTATATCCGATTACATCTTCTTAAAAATCTCAAATCGACTTTTGACAAAAAATTTTCTGAGTACTAAGTTGAATTATTAATGCACCTCTCAACAAATTTTAATATAGTGTCAATAGATTTCCCACTTTCACAAGAGTTTTGTTCCAATTAGAAATTAAAGCAGTCATCACAAGATAACTGAGTCAAGCAACAAGTGTAGCTGCTCCTTGGATGGGTGACGACTGCTGAGCAATCTGTCCTTGCAAGAAGCCCACCGGCTATTGGTGATGGTTCGGAAATCACATTTAAGTTGTTAAATTAACGATTATGTAATAAAGAAGGCTCATTGCCCTCATGTCACTTGGTAAAATAGAACATCTTTTCAGATTTTAATTTAAATTAGCCTAACACACAGTATTAAGGTCTTTTGAAAATACTATTTCTATAATTCTGAGTGGTGATGCAGTTCGCCAAATGTAAGATACAACAAAGAGGCTTGCATGCTGATTATAACTGAAGTTTCATTCAATTTAATCGAATTAACGAACTGGCACACAATATTGATCTGAAGCTATGTTGATTAAGACACAGATACAGTTTTACTGATAAATTAGTGTTCTTTAGAAAAATTAGAAAATTTTAATATTTCTTTTAATTATTGAATATAAGTAGCATTTGTAATTCTAAAATTAAAAGTTATATGCTTCAGACGTGTAAGCATTATGTCATTGAAAAATGTAGTTGGCCTCTGCAAGAAATTAAAGATAATAAGGAATGTTTGAAACTGATATTAAAACGGAATAACTGTATTATTTTTCTTTTTTCACAAGAAAGACATCACAACAAATCCAATAACGAGAAATGGAAATAAGTATTTAATGTCTTTATTATTTTATAAAGTATTTAGTGAATTAGATGCACCTTTGCAACAGCGTCATACATGTCCATGGCAATGACCCACTTGCAGAGGCCTTCAGCAGCACTGGAAGCCTTGGCCACAATGTGGGGCTTAAAGTCCTTATTGGGTAAGTATTGCTTGCGGATCATCCCCATGATGGGAGGTGGGATGTTATCCTTGTCATAGTCCTTCAGTTGTTGAAGAAAGGCCATGTCTCCCAATAAGCGTTTGCTGGGACCCCAGTAATCCAGGATCTAAACATCATCCGTTAACTTTTAGTTTTCTAACATGTCAAAAATATCCTGTTACAATTCTTCCACTGTCAAAAAGAACTTTACACAAAAATGGCACTGTCTTATGGAAAGGTGGAATGGGCAGCCAAAATTAAAAAGCATTACTTTTTTATTTTTAAAATACAACCACTCATATGAGGTGACTTTCATATTTAGATTGGATTCTTCAAACATTTTTGAGATTTGTGTCAAGAAATGAATGGAAAAACAACAACCTTTCTGCCAGGCGTGTTAGGGTCTGGTATCTTCTCGGGCTTGATGTCCTTCATGACACAGACCGCAGCCATCACTAGCTTCACTGTGTCCGGTGGGTTCTTCATGGACTTGACGAGAGTAATATCTGTCGGTTTTAGTGTATTCAGAGCAGCCACTGCCTCTGCACATCACATTTCACTTGTCAAACAAAATTGTCTAAGGAATGTATCTGAAGATAAAACAGAGAGCAATCTGTATTTATAAGATGAGACCATAAACTCACAGATCAAATGAAATACAGTAAATTTAATTTTAAATTTATTTTGAAATTAAAAACAAGAAAAAATAACTTAACCCTTCGCACGCCACTAATAAATCCATTACCTTTCCTATAACGCAAGACAAGTAAAAAATATTTGTTTCTTTAAGTACAAAGATTTTCAAAAATTCAAAGCTAATTTTTATTATAACTAAATTACAAAATTAAATGAAAAACCCTAAAACAGGGAATTTTACTTAGAATTAGATTTATAGTTAAAAATAAAAAAATAACTATTTACAAAACTGTTTATTATAAATAAATTTGTAATTTCATTGTAAAATGTAATGAAACTGCAAAGTTTAATTATAGTTTACTATAAAACAAGATAAATATTTCTAACTAATCACAGCACTACCACACGCTGCAAAATAATAACGAGATAGACGTATTAGGGAATTTTACCCATGAAGGTGTGCTAGTGACAACCAAGGAAAGCAAACAATACATGCATGGATGTGTTTGGTTATGGCTCTGTAGGGGACGCAGGACTGAACAAGCAAAGTGGTTGGAGTTAAACAAAGGGTTGCTCCCGTCCCCCTGCTACTGAGTGAAGGTCGTTTATAAATACTTCCTCGGCAACTGTGATAAGCATGGAGCATGCCACGGGCATTTCAAAGGCCTTTTATGAACTAAAAAACTCTCCAAGAGACATTATCTATAATATCGGATATAACTGTATTTGGCGTTTCCATCAAAGTCTGCTATTCTAATACACCATCTACAGCGTGGGAAAGGGTTTAAGACATTCATTGCTGCACTGAATAATATAGACCTATAGACAGTTGGTAAATAAATCCTATTTGTTGTTTTAAAGGAATTAGTTTCTCAGCCTTACCATTACTTAGGTTATCTCTTGCTATTATTCAATCTAGAGATAAATAATACAATGTAAGATATTGTTTCTTTGTTTGAAAAGATTGTACAGCAAAGTTACCTTCCAAGATTGGAATCGCTAGAGCAAGATCGGCTTCACACTCTGTCTTGAGATTGTTAGCTGCTGCAGCTTGGGATCTTAGCCACCTTCTCGTCTTCCCTGACCAGCCCAGAGGCTTTGTCAATAGTGACAGTCTCACGCTCGATCACCTTCATCATCTTCTCCGTCTCGTCAGCGGCCACTTGAAGCTGAGGCTGAAGAGCTTCTAGTTCCTTCTGCATCACTGAAACCTGCACGGAACCCCAAGTTGAAGTTTATGAAACTTAAAACAAAAGTCCAATTACTAACAAATGATCACCTAGTCAAAAACCATTTAAAATCAGATTGCACAACTTTTTCAAAATTTTGTATGACCTTCTGTTAAAAATCAAATCTTTTACAATGGACTGTCAATAATGGACTGTGAGTAATTGAGACCAAGCCCCTTCTATATTATTGAGGATTTTTGAATGATATGAATTTTCAAAATACACCTATAACAGCATATTCAACATTAGAAATCTTGACAAATTCAGTTTGTAGCTCACTTTAAAACTTAAAAAAAGGAGCAGATAAATAAAAAATTATTGAAAAATTCTCAAGGTCCAATGTAACTAAAGGAGACCATATTAAAATGTCAGATACGGAAGAGTAACAAGTATATACATGTGAGTGTGTAACCTTGATTTTTCCATTATCACTCCCCCTCACTCTCTCACACAACACAATTTTGCATGCAATTCTCTTTCGTAGCATGCAGCAAGTTGTACAGTTGTGTTGGTCGGAAATTAACTATATTATTGACTGCCAGATTAGTTATTGCTGATTTCTTGATGCAATATTTTAGCTTCTTTTAAAATTTACGAACAATGTGCGATTAGTTTTTAACTGTCACGGAAAGCATCAATGTTTACGACAAAAATAACCTCCAGCTGAGTGAAGGGGAAATCTTAGTAATATTTCGAAATAGTGACAAAAATGAAATTTGAATTCCATTCTGAACTAAATTCACTCTGACGGTTTATTTTGATAAGCGTTATAGTCAACATTGAACGAAATTAAAAGAACACTTATATTGTACAGCCTAAAACTTAAAGCCCTACCACTTGGCTACTTGAACTCAGCAGTGACAAATGTTGTTTGTAGTGGGGAATTGTGCTATCTACTACTGTGCTTCACTGCTGACCAGCCACTTTTAAAATCAAAATCAAAATGTCTTTTATTACGTGAACATTAAGTACAGTTAATTTGTCCAAAATATAATAACATAATGCAAAGTTAGATAATTACAGTTTAATAGTGTCATCATTGTGAGTTTAGGAGGTTTTATGCTTCAATTTTTAAAAATCACGTGGTTCCAGTGTTTAGCAGATTCCAGGAACTCCTCAATGGTGTGTATACAGGTCTCTTCAGCAAAATAAACTCTCGAAGTAGGTTCTTTAGTCTGTTTCCTGTCAGGCTGCGGAGGTAGTAGTCTGGTAGAAGGTTTTTAAATTTCCGGCCAATGTATGAAGGTTTCTTCTCGTATAAAGCTGTTCTGTGTTGAGGTACGTAGGGTGAGCCTTGAGGCATTGGCGTGTGTGGGGTAATTATGGAGGTCCATGTGAGTCTGCAGATGTAGTTTATCTACGTGCAAGATGGCTTCATAAATATGTAAAGTGCAGGTACTGTAAGTATGCCTAGGGTCTGGTAGGCCCTGTCGGCAAGTTTGTAGTGGCTCAAGGTTTGCAAGGGTCCTGACTGCCTTCTTTTGGAGTACCAGAACTCTCTTGAGGTTTCCTTGGGAGGTTCCCCAGACTATAAGGCCATACCTAATGTGAGACTCTATTAGCGCATAGTAGGCTATTTTTGCGGCTTCCAGAGAGCCTACCCATTTAATACGTTTAAACAACGTAGATGCCTGTACTAATTTTATTGCATATGTTGTTTACATGATCTGCCCATGTGAGTCTGCTATCGAGAGTTACTCCCAAAAACTTGATCTGGTTAGCCACTGATATATTGGGAATGCTTGCTGGTACCTCTTTCTTCCTGCTAAAGTGTACCTGTGTAGTTTTGTCAGGGTTTATTGCTAAGTCATTTAATTTACTGTAGATTATGGCGCTTTCTAATGATGTGATAGAGTTACTGTACAATTGTTCAGCTGTGTCATTTCTTAGAAGAAGAGTGGTCATCATCTGCGTACATTATGCAGCTTGTACTTTCATTTTGAATTAGAGCTGGGAAGTCGTTAGTTTAGCAGAATAAACAAAATGGGTCCCAACACAGATCCCTGTGGGGACTCCTCTAGTAATTGGTTGAGGACAAGATCTGAACATGCTAGTGACGCCAGATGTAGTATGCTGAATCTCCACAATTTGGGATCTCCCTTTGAGGATAACTATCAAAACCACTTGGTTTTCCAGACTGTTACTCCCAAAGCTGCAAGTTTTTTAGAGATGAGGCTGTGTCCTAAGCAATCAAAGGCCTTACTGTAGTCTAGGAATAAGGCAGTGACAAATTGTCCCTCCTCTATGCTGTCAATTATAGATTCGACCAGACTTATGATGGCAGATAAAGTAGATTTTCCCTTCTGGAAGCCATGCTGGCAGTCAGTAATTAAGTCCTGTTGTGTAAGATGTGTCATTAGTCTCTTCAATACTATTTTTTCAATAATTTTTGAAAAACGTTGATATTAAGGAAATGAGTCTATAGTTTTTTGGGTCAGTTTTTGGTCCTTTTTTGTGCTGGGGATAGACCTTGGAGACTTTAAGCTTTGTTGGGAATTGTGCCCACGGAAAAATTGATTTATTTATAATTGATTGCAAGAGGATGAAATCAATTCCACTGCGCAATGCTTTACAAACTTTTGATGAGTATTCGTCTGTACCACTCGATGATTTGTTTTTTAGGTTGTGTATTACTTGACTTACCTTCTTCCCATGTGTTGTGGCGGTCAGATCAAATGGATGTATTAAAGTGTGGTTTAAGAGGTTTAGGTCCTCTTCTAATCTGCTGTCTCCTGGCTGTTGGTTGTTTTGCTGTTAAATGTCACTTCTGCTATCTGAGTAAAGAAAGTGTTTAGTTGTTCAGCTACCTGAAGAGGATTGTCTACCACTGCATCGTCAATGTTTAGCTTAGGACACGTTTTGCTAAGTTGTTTGGCATTGGTCTCTGTATGTATTATGTCCCATACAGCTTTGGATTTGTTGTCAGATGTCATTATTTTCTGTGTAATTTGCATTTTTGTTGCAACATCCTTAGTTTTCTGTCGTACTTCTTTTTTATGTTTACCATAGTTTCTTTATTCTTGTGCCCTTCCGGTTAATTTCATAGGTGTTTGAGGCTCTTAAGTAGGCAGCTTTTATCTCAGCTGATTCTTGGTCATAGTAGTGAATTGGTTTTTACTCTTAGTTTTATTTTTGCTCCTTCTTGTGAGGGCCAGGAGATGTCAAGGGCAGTTTGCAGCACTCCTTCGAATATGTTATATGCTGTTTCCGCATCTTCAGCATTATAGACAGTATCCCAGTGTTTTTATGGGAAAGCAGTGACTTGAGCTGGTCAAGGTTTCTCCTTCCCATTTGTCGCCGAAGGAGTTTGCGTGTTGTTCGTCATTTTTACAAAAGTCCAGGCTACATATTTGGGCAGTATGATCCGATAGTCCAGTTTGTAAAATTGTTTGCACTAAGGTCATGTTCTGGAATATTAGTGCATATACAGTCAATTGAAGTGCTTGTGTCAACTGTAATGCGAGTTGGTGGCCAAAGGGAGCCTTCTTATGTTGTGTGTTGCCAATTCGTTGTCAAAACATCAGGCTGTCCGGGTTGTTGGGTTTTAATCTGTTAATGTTTATGTCTCCTGTCAGAATAAACGACCTATTATGTGCTTGACTATTGTCCAGAATGTTTGATAGGATGTCCAAGCTATTTTGAATGTTTACCCCGGGAGGGCGGTATACGCCAAGGAGAAAGAGATGCTTCCCTTTGATTAATAATATGTGCCATTGCAGCCTCAAATAGTTTTTCTTCGCAGTGGTTACTCATGTCTATGGCCTCTATATTGTTTATTAAGTTGTCTCTACAATAAATAGCAACCCCCCCCAGTCTATGTTCTTTTCTGCAGTATTCAGATACGAGAGAGTATCCTAGAAGTTTTGTGGTTTCAATATCGCTTTGCTTGAGACCGTGTTCTGTTAGAACCAAGAGGCTGGGGCATTACTTCACTTAGTAGATGGTTTAGCCGGTTTATTTTTGTATTGAGACCTCTTATGTTTTGATGACATATTGTCAGGTAGTCATTTTTATTCTGCTGAGTGCTGCCTAAAAAACAGTTTGTTTCTGTTGAAGATGACTCTGAGCATTGCGGAATTTTTATATTACTATTGCAGCTTGACATGTTGGTTATGGTCTAGAATTGGAGTGGTGTACGTCTGCTTGCACCAGGATCTGATGTCCAGGTTCCTGTGGAGATGGTGGCGGTAGAGGAAGGTGATGATTAGGTGTTGCCAGGGCTATTTCATCTGTCTCCTGTCCTAGTGTTTCCAAGAGAACTGGTGAGATCTGAAGCAGTGCCTCAGAAGAAGAAGTCATTGGCATCAGTGTTCCTAGTAACTGCAGAATTTTCCTGAGTTTTTTAACTTGTCTGGCTGTCTTAGTGTGTGAGGTCAGAGGTTGAAAAAAATTGGCCCCCCTCGTAGGTATTGTTACGGGTACAGATCTTAAATTAATATCATATTAATTAAATATTTTTTATGTAAGTTTGAGAAAGCACCCATTGCACCCAAATTCTGAAACAATAACAAACACTAACCCAGAAATGTTAAAGACAGAGATCGGATGAACTCCATTGCTCTTTCCTGTCTCTGTTGTAACCTAAACTAGGTTTAAACCCCCCCCCACCCCCCCCCCCCCCCACCCCCCCCCCCCCCCACCCCCCCCCCCCCCCACCCCCCCCCCCCCCCACCCCCCCCCCCCCCCACCCCCCCCCCATCTTTCGCTGCTAGTTTCTTCTCAATATGCATACCAATTTGATGGATGGGCTGAGTTGCATTTTGCGGAATATTTAACTACAATACTGCAAACACCACAGAAGTGTTTAGATTGATTTTTGTTGCTTTGAGACATTTTGCTATAGCTTTTTTTATTTGTTCATTATTTTGTGAGATTCAGTTATTTTATAAATTGACTGTGTTAGAATTTATCCTTTAGTTAACATAAAAAATTTTTCTGGGTCCATGTTTGTTTAAAATAAAACTTTTTTGTGGTAAGTGTTCTTGAAGTGTTGTACAAAGCTGCCTAATGACAACCAACAACTAAAGCTTTTAAATAGTGCTTATACTGTGTTTTCAAAACGTGCTTGTTAGATTTTTAAATGTGAATTGGACTTACAATACTTCAGGTAATGCGTTGATCAGAGGTTACTTTTTTAACTACCCTTAAAACCATCACAAATTCAATGTTTAAGACCCACTTTCTCTGAGACTGTAAACCAATCAGCATTTTTTTTTAACTTTTTAAAGCTTCTTGCCCTAAGAGACCAAAAAAATCAATGTTTTGCTTCTTAGGAATTTTTAGAATGTGTCAATAACATTTTCTTTCTTGGTTGCCCCTTACAAACATACCTGTATTTCCATAGGATGGACGTAAATGTTCAATGGATCCAATTATTTATTCGGTTGTGTTGGCGCTGTGAGCACTTGGCCAATTCTGTGGCGCTATGAGCCAGTCTCTACTTGGTGGTATCCGCATAGCACCACAACCTCCTATTGGTTCAAATTTATTAAATAAGAATCTTGGAAGGGGACACTTGATGGAAGGGAAATATTGTTAAAAAAATGTTTATGTGAGTGGTCAAACGAAGAATTTATGTTGTGACTATAGATGGGCTAAATCAGTACACACACATAACCTGATACCATTACCCGGCGATACTGAGTACAAATAACTGGTTACACATACTGGATACTTGAAATCAGTATTTCTGCACTGGTAACGTTTTTAAACACTAGATACTCTAAATCAGTATTTCATAAATTTTGTAACACTTAAAATACTGAGTATTTTCCCTAATAAACACACAGTTTTGTAAATGCTTTGATATAATTAATAGTATTCAAAAGTACAACACAATTATGTAAAAAAATCTATAAACATAATTTTATTATTATTATAGTATTTATACTTTTTCAGATGTAATTAATGAATCGTACGATAACTTGAACCTCTGCTTCTTTGAATAGAGTCCAATGGGCTGTTACATTGGGTATTCTATTTTATAAGTAATTTTAATTTTTCTTTGGTGCATTTTTGGTACATTCACACATTTCTGTATTATGAAAAATTAAATAAGCTCTCATTTGAAGTAAAAAACATAAAATATGTAATCATAGTTTACATAGTTAAACACTTTTAGCTCAATTTATTATATAAACTGTTTATTTAAAAACAAAGAAAAAAGAAGTTACACAGGTTCAACGACTTGAAAGACCTTTCAGACCATTACCTGGGCCTGCAGTTGAAGATATTTAAACTTTGTCTACAGAATATTGACTGGGGGTGTAACTCTTAGAGGATTAAGTGCTGAAGAAATGTATAACAAGTTTCACAATGTGTTTATAGGCTGGATGAATATTTATTTGGCCAACGAGGAACTCAAGAACAAATAACTTCAAGAATTACCATAAACCTAAAGGTCTGTGCAACTGGTTCACTCCTCAGTTGGCAAAAATGAAAGAAATGGGTAATGTCACTTTTTAATATTTCACAAACGACTGAAGATCCCAGGAAACGCAAAAAATTATAAATTAGCCAAGATCAATTACAAGGGTGCTCAAAAACAAGCTAAATTTCATGCTAACCAAGAATTTATTCAGTCCTCAAGCAACACTTGCAAAGCTACGTGGCAAATTATTAAAACATGAGACTCAACCGAAACAACAACAACATGCTACTCTGGATGCTGACTCTTTTCAACGAATACTTCATTTCGGTAGTGGGATGAAATCCAAGAGAAAAATCCCCGCAGCAAATACAAAGCCAGATGAGCTCCTAGAGGTTTCAACACTTACCCTCACATCACTCCTCTCTCGCCTGGCAGCCTATGGAGTATAGTGATATTGTGAAAGTAATTTTTAAAGTTAAAAAGTTCAAAAAGCTGTGATATTTATAATGTTTTCAAATAATTTTACAGATACAGATACAGATACAGATATACTTTATTCATGATCATTAAGAACAAGAATATGTGTCAAATCAAATTGTACAGAGAATAAACATATAAAATACAAGTCAAGCATCGGTATTTTGTCTTCTTGCAGCTTCAAAGTACTCCCTTGAGGTTGTAGAAAGGATTTTGTTCAAGCCACTGTTGAAGCTGGTGTTTTCAGGGTCCTTCCTCTAAGACCTTCGAATTGTCTTGGTAGGGAGTTGAATAGTTGACGTCCAATGTAAGATGGTTTTTTTTGTATAGAATGTGGTTGCGGTGGGTTGGCAGATAGTAGTTTCTTGCTTGTCGAGTACTGTAGCTATGGATGGCATCACATCTAGGTAGATCAAGGTTGTCAACATGAAGAGTAACAGCTTCAATGTATAAATGCCACCACTGTCCGTATTTTGAGAGCTTTTAAATGCTTCACGGCAGCTCTCCCTTGGTTGTAGATTAGCCAGGATTCGTATGGCTCTTTTTTGTAATACTAAAACCCTTTTGAGGTTTCCTTCAGATGTGCCTCCCCATAGGACTAGACCATATCGAATGTGGGCTTCAAACTAGTGCATAGTAGGCTGTTTCTAGCGATGTTCAGGCCTCCCAACATTTGCATACGTCTGACTACGTATATCCCTGTCCCAATCTGGCTACAAAGTTTGTTGATGTGACTTGTCCAAGCTAGATCAGAGTCTATTGTCATTCCTAATAGTCGTGCTTCCTGTTCCAATTTTATGTTGGGTACATGTGGTACAGGTTCTGTCCTACGGCTAAAATTTAATTGTATGGACTTTTTAGGATTTATTTTTAGGTCATTTTTGTCAGCATATTCAATTGCTTTGTTAAGGGTTGTGTTTTATGTCATCAGAAAGGTCTTGAGATAGTTTATTTTTCACTATTACAGTAGTATCGTCAGCATACATGACACATTTGTTCTCAGTGCTGTCATTTATGAATTTAGGAAAGTCATTAGTTAAAAGGATGAACAAGACTGGACCAAGAATTGATCCTTGAGGTACACCCCTTTTGACTGGCAGTGGCTTTGATGTAACTGAGCTTTTTATGTTGTTTTGAATTTGCTGTACTTCCACTCTTTGAGTCCGGCCTATTAAATAGGTCTTAAACCAAATCCAATTCTCTGTGTGCCACTCCAAGAGATTCGAGCTTCTGTAGTATTAACTCATGTCCAAGGCAGTCAAATGCTTTCGAATAGTCGAGGAGAATTGCTGATACAATAATTTGAGTCTTCTAGCTGGTCAATAATATATTCAGTTATATCTGTTAAGGCAGTGATTGTAGACCTACCCTCAAGGAAACCGTGCTGATTGTTGGTATATGATGAGACTGTGGTTTTTTAAGATGAGACATCAGCTGAGAAAGTACTATTTTTTCAAATATTTTTGCAAAAGTTGAGATGTTTGATATTGGTCTGAAGTTGGCAATATCTGTCTTGGATCCTGATTTATGCTTAGGAAAGATTCTTGATTGTTTTAGGGATGAAGGGAATTTTCCCTGTACTAAAAATTTATTTATTAGGTAGGTCAGCGGCACAACAAGTTCCAGGGCACAGTGTTTTACAAATATTTAGCTGGAATTTCATCTATTCCACAGGATAGTGATGGTTTCAAGGAATGTATTACATCTATAACTGTTGTAGGTGTGATTTCGGTAAAATGAAACATACAAGTATGTTGACTAGGAGGAGTTTTAGGTGATATGAGGTTTTTAGAGCTTTGAGGTTTTTGTAAGGTTTTGTCTGCTATTTCAGAAAAGAAGGTGTTGAAGTAGGATGCTAGTTTATCAGGTTGGTTTTCTGGTTTTCTCCGTTAATATCTATAGTCATCAATTCCATATCTGTTGTCTTCTTATTTTTCCTTTCTGAATTGATAACTTCCCACAGAGCTCGGGACTTGTTTATGTGCAGAGTCAATGTATTTCTGTAGTAGAATTTTGTCTAAGTTTCCTTAAATGTAAGTCATAATTTTTGCTTTCTTTGAATCATGTCAAGTTTGTCTTCTGGTTTCCCTGAAATCCTAAACTTGTTTAATGCTTCTAGGTAGCTCTAGTTTTAGTCGGTTTGCTAACTGATCGAATATAGTTTTGGGCTTGTGATTTGCTTTTGATCTTGATTTTTTCTTTGGGCACTATTTTCTTCAAGAGTACCTCTGATTATTCTTTGGAAGTTGTTATAAGAAATGTCAATATCAGCACTGCTGTATACAGTAATCCAATCTTCTTGTTGAAGGATTCGCTTTAGGGAGTTTAAGATGTTGTCCTGAGAGTAATTTTCTCTTATATATTGAGGGCCAGAGTTATCTTGTTTTCTGATATGTAAGTTAAGGTAAGTGTTTGCGCAGTATGGTCAGAGAGTCCTGTTTTCAGAAACCGAGAATTGGATTAGCTGGTCATCTATATTAGTACAAATACAATCTATTGAAGTAGAAGTCATGGCCGTAATTCTGGTTGCAGGTAAGGGGAGTCTTCTTATATTATGGGTCAGTAATTCCTCTTCAAGTCTTCTGGTGTCCGCAATGGTCTTCATCCAGTCTATCAATATTTATGTCCCCCATAACAATTACTGATTTTGATTGTGTTTGCGCATAGTCAAGAATATTAGATATTGATTCTATTGATGACTCTGCTGGACCTCCTGGTGATCTATAAATTCCTAGTAGGTAAAACAGGTGGGTTACCACAATTTACAGAGATCATGGCTGCTTCACATACAAATTGTCTGCAGAGACTCGAAACATCTATATTCGTTGTTTTCATTTCTGTTAAAACATTCTTGAAGATGGCTACTCCTCCCAATTTCTGTTTCTTCTCTACTGAAGTTTGCTAACAGTGAGTATCCAGTTATATTAGTATTTCTCAGTTTTGATGAATTTAATCCATGTTCAGTCAGAATTAAGAGAGATGGTTTAGTTTCTTGTAGGAGTTGGGTTAAATGTTCTGTTTTATTAGCCAAGCCTCTAATGTTTTGGTGAAGAACTGTTATGACCTTCTTAAGTTTGTTGCCCGGTTTTGATTTTTGAAATATTCTGCTTTTGTAACGGACATGGGGTGTTTATGGTTTCTTCTAAAAAAGAATGTTGGGTGTGAATTGATTAAAAGGGATTTGGATGTCTTCTAAGATAGTTTTCTTATGAGTATCAGTATTTTTTAGGTTTTGTTGTCCAAGAAGTGTTTTATTAAAAGTCAATATTTTCTGTAAAAAATTGTTTCATGTGTTTGTCCAGTTTTCAAGATCCTGGCTGTAATTGGAGGTTTTATATTAATTTGTATTTTGGGCAATGTCCATACTTGATAGGTGCTCTGTTTTTATGTGACGGGGTTTGACTATCTCCCCCACTCTTCCCTATTAGCTGGTCAGTTGTTACTTGGGCTAAGCCTTGTGTCGTCACTTGATAGGTGCTCAGTTTTGGGGTTTGCAGTTTTCTCCTGGAGTCTTTGGACAATGATTTATTAGCATTTTCGTCTGCTGGGGGTGTGCAAGGCTGTATATGGTCCGACCCCAGTGGTGTTTGTTTTGTTTTTCGTGTGTTGTATGCAGAGTTGATAAAGATTCTTGATTTCTGCAGTTGTGATCCATGTCTTTGTCGCTTGGGGATTTTTTCAACATCAACGGTTTTGTGTACGGTGAATTTTTACTTCTGAGGATTTGATTACTTCTTCAGTTTGGATTTCTGCAATTTCAAATCCAGAGATATCCGTTCTGTTTTTTGATTTAGGTTTATTCCCTGAGAAGTTCTGTTTTCCTCTTTTTGAGCACTGGGTAGGATCCATCAGAGTACTGGTGTATTATGGGTTTGACTACAATAATCTCAGAGTGTGTGCAAGTCAATGAGGTCGACTCCTTGTTAGATTGGGCAGCAGATAGCAACGAGCTGAGTGGCTGACCGTGTTTGATTTCAGGGACATATTTTGCAGTGGCTTTCCTTTGCTACAGGGGTCTGAGAGCCGTTTGGTTCATCAATCTCATTGAGTGTCACACTGATGAGTTCTGAATTAGCAGTTGATTGTGTGGATAGAGTTTTAGTTTGGTTATCTGATATTTGTGGGATTTGGTTAAGTTTCTCCCCACTTTCTTTTTCTGTAAGTTCTTCGTTTAGAAATGAAACTTCTTCAGAAAGATTTTCATCACCTTCACCTTTATTTAAGTGTGGCTCAGAGTTAAGAGCCAAGGTGAGCTCTAAAAATTCAATCCTTTCCATCAGTTCAATATTGCACCTTTCCAGATTTTCTTTTTCTAACTGCAGTTTTTTAACATTAGTATCTTCTTCTTCTCTGTACAGATTTATTGTTTCCCTCAAGGATTTAATTTCTCTCTTTAGTTTTTCTATGGTATCTGTCTGCATTTTTGACATTTTGTCATTGATTTCTGATGCCTGTTGGTATTCCTCTTTGGTGGTTTTAAGGGAGGAGCAGGCAAGGTTCAAGTGTTCTTCATAGTATAGCTTATTCTTGTTAGCGACATCTTCTAAGCTTTTTATCTTACTTTCATACGCACTTTGATCCTTTTCTGTTTGTTCCTCAAAATCTTCTAGCATTTGTTCTTTGTCTTTAATTTTTTTTGAGAAGATGGGATTTTTCTATGCTGAAATCCTTTTTCAGGTTATTAAGTAGTTGATTAAGTAGTTTTCTATTTGCTCCTCTGAGGCTTTTAGTTTATCTTCTAATTCTGATTGAAGCATGAAATATTTCTCGTTAAGGTCAGAAATCTGTTGTTTTAAGCTATTATTCTCGCCAAGTAGCAAAGTTCCTGCTTCTGCAGCAAGACTTAGGGAGGTTTCCAAGTCCCTGGTTTTCGTTTATAGTTAGGTTTAAAATTTTTTCCCTTAACTCTTGTTCACTGCATTCATAATTTGTTTTTGAATCATGGGAGTGTAACTCCAATTTTGTATCTGTCAATAGTGATTTTTTTGCTTCATCTAGTGCCTTTTGAAAGTCAGGCTTTAAGCTTTGATTTTTTGGAATTTCATTTTCAAGAAAGTTATAAAAAGGGAAAATTTCTTTCTCACTACATATAGCTGTTTGGTGAGTACCATAGAAAACTATGTGAAATCTTATTCGAGTTTTTTAGTTTTTCTATTTTATCTATAATGGCAGGCCAGGCTGAGTGACCTTTTAGTTTGACAAACACTGTTTCTTTTTAATGCATACATAGTTTCCTATTAGGAATACTAGGATCAAAAGATTACAAAGCACGGGGAGAATCGTCACAATTTATTTTAAATGTTTGTAGTATTGCCTTTAAAATTTGTCACTGTTAAGTACATGCACAGCAGCTTCAATATTGCATGTGCAGAAATACAGTAATTACATGATCAATAATTTAAAATTCAATAATTAAATAAATAATTTAAAAACTGTATAATAAATAATTTTAAAACTGTATAAAAACAATATATTAAAATCAGTGATCATTAAAATAATGTTAAAATCGGTTATCACAGGTCCAAAGGTGAGTGCTTGTTTATTGAAGGTTGATTGACAGCTGGTAGACTATCACTAACCATTTGATTATACAGCTGTTTCTGCACTTAAGTTGGTGGGATGATGTGATTGGTTATAACATGCTACTTGAGTCAAACTTCAACTATCTGTTTCCTGTCTTAAATATTTTGCTGTTTTATTATAAAATTATTTTGTTTATAAAATTATTTTGTTTATAAAAATATTAGTATAAATTGTCATTAGGAAATATTGAGTGAAAAAACACTAAATATTTGTGGCTGTGTGATTGCTTTCCATTCTAAAACTTCATACAGTGTGCATTATAGACATGTGAGTTTTGCCATTATGATGTAAGTAATATTTGAAACTAATTTGTTCACTTTTGTAACTGACAAAAAGCCAAACCTTTTATTTGAATACTTTTAGAATACTTATCTGACCAATTTCTAACACACTTGTACTTCAGAATAGCACCAGAAATGTCAATTAGATCAATAAATTTAGTTAAATTGGTGTTTGGTGTACAGTGAAGTGAATGTTCCCCTCACCATGTGTCTAAATGTAATGTTTAAAGAGGGAATATTTCCTAGTAAATTAAAAGTGTCAAAGGTTGTGTCAATCTTTAAGAAGAGTGGTCATAAAAGTGTTAAATTGTATAGGCCTATCTCTCTGGTATCAGTTTTTTCTAAAGTCTTTGAAGCCATCATTAAAACCCAGGTTAACTTAAATTTTGAAACAAACAATCTCTTTAGTTGTAGTCAGTTTGGTTTTATAGCCGGGATGTTGACAACCGATGCAGTTGGGGACTTGTTTCGGGCGTCTTGGCTGGTTTCGATGCAGGCTTTGACACTTGCGCAGTTCTATGCGACCTCTCCAAAGCCTTCGACTGTGTCGATCACGACATCCTGTTGAGAAAACTTAAATTCTATGGTGTAAACAGCAGTATAAAATGAAGTATTAATTATTCAAAAGAAAGCAGTCAGAATTCTCAACAACGTCCATTGTCTTGAGCACTATAGACCCTTCTTTATTTGTAGTAAAATACTAACTGTTGTAAATTTATACATTTTTATCTTGTATATTTTTTGCAAAGAATGATGTTAATAATTATGTACTCAATGAGCATGTTCACTTTTATGCTACCAGAAATTCTCACCAAATTCATGCAACTTTTGCTAGGTTAAGTAAAACTAAATTCTCTTGTGAAATTGTTAGCATAAGGCTATTTAATAGGCTGCACCTTTCTGCTCATTATAGTAGCTTCAATAGTTTTAGGAATATTTTTATACAATTGGCTGTTGAACAATCCGTTTTACAAAATTGATGAGTTCTTTAAAAGTGATATATCTAGTCTAGTCTTCCAAAGTTAGTCTGTAGGTAGTTGTATCTGTATATGTTAATTGCTTTTATTTGTATGTATCTGTATGTCATAGCCTATTGTACAAATATTTATTTAATGGCCAAATGTATGACTTATTTTCTTTAAAACAATACATTTAATACTCAATAACTAACTCAACAATATCATACTGACACCGGGATTGGTGAGTGATTTACATTGTGAATTAGCAATATTTTCTAGTTGGGGCTTTAACGATCGCAGTATTTATATTGTATTTGTCAGCCTCAAGTCAGTATTTCAGTATTGGATATCAGTAAGGATATGAGTACTTCAGGACTAGTAAAGTGATCAGTACGAGAACTATCTGTATCTTGTAACCATACAGAGTACTGAATACAAAGTATCTGCCATCAATATTTTTGGTTCTCAGTAACCGTTACCAGAATCACCAGTGCTACACAGTCCTCAATTGACTGTGTATGCTCAAGTAGTTGTGAACTTGTAGAACAAGTGAAAATAATACAAACTGGACTCTCTGACCACGGGGCTCAACTGTGTATCCTAAATATCCCTACAAAAACAACACAAAAAGCCCCTATCACATGGTGCAGGTTAAATGATGACAACATGGCAATGCTAAAATCCCTCTTACAACACCAAAATTGGGACAATGTCAGAAAATAAATGCACACCACTTTCAAGATACATATAACAAATTTGCTGATACTTTAAATACTTCCTTGAACATTGCTTGCCCCCTCATAAAAAAGTAGACCTCTGAAGAAAGCCAAGCCAAGGGACTATTTAAATAATGAAACATTAAATCTTAAAAGGGATTTTTTGGAGGCTCAGAACAGATTTGAATTCATAGGTTCTGCAGTACACAAAACCGATATGGTAACAAAAAAATGCCTATGACTTAAAACTAAAACTACAAAGACCTAAAAAGGCAAAGAAAGCATAGCGACAGACATTATTCAAGCTCATGACAAATCTAAAGCAACTTGGAAGGTCATAAACAGCGAAAATACGAGAAAGTAAAGCCATGAGGATGACCTAGAATTACTCGTGGAAGACAAACACCTAAAAGACCCTCAGAAAATTGCTGACTACCTAAATGAATACTTCACTAACATAGCAGATAACACCTTAAAACATCAGACAAATGAATGCAAAATACAAAGACTAACTACATTAACATCCGTTACAAACAGCAGAAGAACTCCATCCAACGACAATAAGAAATACAGAAAGTAATTAAATCCTTTAAATCCAATCATTCAGCTGGACTCGACGAAATATCATCTAAAATTTTAAAATTCTGCTGTGAGGAGCTGTCTACACCGCTGACATACATAATAAATAAGTTGTTTTGTCAAGGATCTTTTCCTTTACAGCTAAAAAAATCAAAGGTGTATCCAAAACATAAGGGTGGTAACAAAATGGAAGTCAATAATTACAGACCTATATCAGTCATCTCAATATCCAAATTGATAGAGAAAATAGTCCTCAAAAGATTATTGGAACATTGTAATGAAAATGAGCTGATGACCCCTAACCAGCATGGTTTCAGAAAAAAAAAATCATTTTATTTCATACTCTTATCCTCATCAAGCTACAATCACTCGGTGTAGGGGTAAAAGCCGCAGAATGGTTTTTTAACTATTTATCTGACAGACATCAGGTTGTAGAACAAGGGTATGAACAAAAAATTCTTTCAATGCCTTTACCAGTAAAAAGAGGGGTGCCCCAGGGGTCTGTCTTGGGCCCAGCTCTTTTCATTCTAACAGTCAATGAACCTACCAGCCTATCTAGGAGACAGTTGCACAGCCATCATGTACGCAGATGACACCACCTGGGTGCTGGGTAATGACAACCTTGACCGGTATTCAACTGAATGCTTTTATTGCTACAAACCTAGGCACTCAGTACTGCCACGAGAATGACCTAGTTATAAATACACAAAAAACAAAGCAACTCATGTTAGGCAGAAGAGGAAGGGAGGAAACAACTTTGCGGGGGACAGTGCATGTTTCCTGGGAGTTACCATTGATAGCTGCTTTACTTGGACAGCCCACATTGACTGCATATGCAAGAAATTAAACACTGGCATATATTTAATACGATGAATGATGCAAATTGGCACACCTGAAATTGCTAAAATAATTTATCATGCTTTTTGTGAAACTCACATAATGTATGGTATTTCAGCATGGGGTGATACTTCTAAGAAAAACATGGACAGGATTCTAATACTACAAAAGAGAGCAATAAGAACTATAGCAGGCATAAATCATATGGAGAGCTGTCATGAGCACTTTAAAAACCTTCACATATTGACTGTTTAGGCATTATACATCTGTGAGGTGAGACACTACGCATCTCTGAAACAACCTGCCCGAGAAACTGCCCTGCACAACTATAATACGAGACATGCCAACCTTTTCAACATACCAGCTCACCGAACTTCTCTATTTGCAAGAGAAAACCAATATATGCCGGTATTAAAGTTCTCAACCACCTACCTCAAGATCTCAGGGAAGAAACTAGTGCTACATTAAAGAAGAAACTGAAGAATCTCCTAATGGACAATCCAATTTACTCTTTGGATGAATTTTTTCAAATGACCTGGACTTAATGTTATACATTTTATTGTGTATTTTATAAAACATAATTTTGTACATATGACATTATTACATTTCTTGAAGAAATTGTTAATAAAGAATATTCTGAGTTCTGGGTGTCCAAGGCATTGATATTTGTAGGTAAACGGCTTTTCCATGTTTTTAAGGAACTGTTGTACGACCTCTTTCCTATAATTTAATTTAAAACTTCGGATAATGCCCTGGTCAAGCGGTTGCAGTTTGGAGATTGTGTTTGGAGGAAGATACTCGACCTTAATGTTACTCAACCTACGAATGTCTCCATGAGCCGTGCAGTTATCAATGAAGATGAGAATTTTCTTCTTTTTCTTATTTATATCTTTGTTAACACTTCGAAGCCATGCACTGAAAGCGTCACAATTCATCCAAGCCTTTGTATTCACCATGTAGTCTGTAGGAAGTTCATTAACGTTTTTAAAACAACTTGGATTTTTCGCTTTTTCAATTACTAAAGGATTTATTTAGGAGTCCCTGTGCAGTTTGCTCCCAGCATAATTGTTAAAAGATGCATTCTTGAAGCTCTTTTCTTATTGGAAATTATATATTAATTTTAAACCAACTATCCAATAATATAAGTTTTTTTTAATTTTTGTGAGGCCTTTCGTACTCAATGAGAACATCTTCGGACCCACATAACTGAATAAAAGTAATAATAAACAATAATAACATAAACAATTTTGTACTAAATAAAAACATATGTCATTAAAAATACAAAGAGATAATATTCTATGACAGGACAGTATGTTATATGTATATATAAAAAATAAAGATGATATTTAGTTAGATCAAATAAAGTAACGGTGAATTTTGAAAAGGCCCAGGTTCGCTGTTTTTTGGTTCTTATTTACAAATATCTTATTATTTTTTTCCACCATGGCATTTATTACCCTTACATAACAATGTTTTGTTAAGTAAACATTTGAAAAACAATCCAGTTTCATCTGTGTTATAGATGTTTTCTGGTTCATATCCCTTGGTTAGCTCAGGAAGTTTATCTTTCCACTCAGTACAAATACCATTTTTCGACTTTTGCACTTTCACCGCACACTTTAGCTCGGAAGTTCTCGTGTCCCAGTTCAAAAGCAAACTGTTGAGCTTTTTCTTGAAGTATAGGCCCATTTATTGCAATATTTTTGTCTCGGCACTGCTTCAACCATTTAAGCACACACTCCTCTACGTCCTTCAGCTCAAACGACTTTATCTTTCTGATTTTAGAACACAGTAGGCCTACACTTCCGTCATCAAACTTCTCTTTCTTTTTTTAAATTGTAGCCAAAGTGCTGGGAGCAATGCCAAATTTTTTCGCGATGTCCATCTTTTTCGTCTTCAACGCATTTGATAATTTATCGTTTACACTCTACGCTTATAGCGCGCCGTTTCTTTTTGTTACTGGCGTCCATCGTCACTAAACTACTGTAACTTCATTATATCAAGGTTGTGAGTATGCTTTATTCGTTATGTAGAGGTGAAATTTGCATTGATTCTTATGGAGACTTCTAGGGGATTTAAAAAAATTCGTTATATAAAGGAATTTGTTATATTGAGATTCGTTATATTGGTTTGACTGTATATTCCATTGTGAATAATTAGGCCCACAACTAAGAATTCTAGATAGAGAAGCATAAGAACACATAAGAAAAGATATATCCAGTACCAGATAATTGTCTTTATCAAAATAGAAATACTAAAAACATACCATAATAATATCCAAAGTGTTTATTAATGTAATAGTTATAATCGGGTACCTTACGATTTATTAGTTAAGACAAAGATATGTATGTATAAGACATGTTATATAGCATATGGCTCTCACTCAATTTTATAACTATCACCTAAGCAACAATTTGTTACGATAAAATATTCAAGCCACATTACATCAAAACAAATATTTTTTGAGCTATGTAATTTCCAGGGACAAATATACAAAGAGGGAAAACCAAGCAAGATATGATCATAAATAATATAATATATCCACAATATTTGTAATCTAAGAAATTATGTAGAGAGGAGTTTCAAGACAATCTGTGTATCATATTTTTATGAAATTGAAATATTGACAGTTAAAAATCTGACTGTTAAATTTCCGTATACTATATCTAAATAGCCCCACACACGTAGATTTAATCGTCTGACCCAGTTTACTTACAACTTACTAAGGTCAGTTCAGTAACAGCATGATGCTAATACTGAGCGTGAGTCAGCTGGTAACATGTTACCACTGTAATAAGTTACTGTAACGTAACACGAAGTAACCACGTTATTTTGGTAATAGGTTATTGACAAAGAACAGTATTTCCCATCTCTAATCACTCACATAAACAATTTTTTGTTTTTAACGATATTTCCCCTGCATCAAGTGTCCCCTCCAAGGTTCTTATTTAATAAATTTGAACCAATAGGAGGTTGTGGCGCTATGCGATACCACCAAGTAGAGACTGGCGCATAGCGCCACAGAATTGGCCGAGTGCTCACAGCGCCAACACAACCGAATAAACAATCGCATCAACGCTCACAGCGCCTACAGATTGCTGTGGCACTGTGAGGCAGCACCGGTGTACAGTTTTTTACAATGACTAACTGTGCGTCATGGTCAGCAGAAACGTCTGTGATAATGAAGTTCTCCACCCCTAATATGTTTGTAATAACATTATCAAGTGCAATAGCAGAGATTGCAGTAAACTGATAATGACTCAAGGGTTTGGGTATGAAAGTAACCTTGACAGACTGCACAACAGGTAGGTTATATACATTTAATGTCTATTAACCTTTTGGGATCACCATTAAATTCGTATGATTGGCCTCTCATATCACCTGGCCACAACTTTTGGATGTCTGTTCTCTGCCTCAGATCAGTCAGGTCATTAATTTATGACCACATCCTGTCCCTCAGCTCGGTGGGCCACACCTAGTGGCCGTTCAGTTCCTCAGGCCACTAAATGTGGCCCACTATATTAATATTAAGTAACTAAATTATTATTTCTCTATTTGCAGCACATGCTATAGTAAACATCGTTCAGAATTATTTTTTATCGGACTGTCAGTGTCACTGTAGCTGATACAGTATATACAATCTATTTAATAAAATATTAGTGCATTTGGTGGAGACGAAGCTCAAAATGTGGAAACAAGTTTATATTCTGTTGATACTAGAGATCTAATTGAGACTGATTGTATTTTTATTTGCAGAATCAAAATACTTTCAAAACTGGTCAATCTATAACATAAATTACACATCACTTTGTTAATTTAAAAGCAAATAATAAATAACCAAATGACAAAAGTTTCAACTTTGCAGCTAATAAGCTTTGTAAATTGTTTGTGCTGAGAGGACAACCACCTGAGACTAAATCCGAAGTGAGCGAGATATAAGATGTTGCCACACAGTGGCTTCCCGATCCCAAAGGGTTAAAACCAATTCTGGGCAATTTCTCACTGCAAAGTGAGTAAATTACGAGAAACAGAGGTTTGTAGCTTACTGACAATGAATGTTAGGTTACACAGATGGTAATTATGAAATTAATGGCTGAAGTGGCAAAATACAAGTTTTGCATTATTAACTTATTGGAATTGTCCTACTCAACAAAACAATAAAGGGTTCAGGAGGTGGAAATGAGAAATAACGAAGTTGTAGAACATAAAATATGGAACAACTGTTATATATTTTTGTTCAGGAGGATGAGCTGAAAATGTTAATAATGTCAAATTCGTAATTTGCCGGATCGGCCTTTAACCTCATAGATACCTAACGAAGATGTAGAACATGAAAATCGGATACAATTTTTACGCAAAGAGCAGTATTTCCTTGTATATCCGCACAGGGCTTCAAGTGATCTTGTTTTTCCTCATAAATTTCTACAACCCTCAAAGGACCACCAGTTTTTCTAAATGATGTAGTAATATGGTGGATATAAACTTTGTGGCATAACGAATACCAGCCTACCACTGAATGTGCTGACACCCCGAACTCCACGAAATGTCTCTTTGTCGCGGCGGCTATAAATGCAACAAAGTGGTCACCGGATTAAAAAACGTTTTTAACGTCAGCCATGTCCTATCAGAAAACTATCCATCATAGGTAGAAAATATTACAGCATTTAAAACGTTTAAAAACAACAAAAAACCCATACAATAAGCTCACACTAATTTTTAAAACACCATGTTCAATTAATAAAGCAATGATTTTACTTCGGCTAAAACATAAACTTTGCACATGTCCGATAAAACACTCAAACAAACATAATTCGTTTGGATTAAAATTTTTAGAACTAGCACATGATTGATCCATAATATTAAACTCACATGCACTCGCTCTGAACTACAGCCTATGATAGTTAATAAAGCACTAGACCACAGCCATGGAGCCCTCAGATAAGAGATATGCTATCAGCCGTTGTCATACATAAGATAGTTTTTAACTTATCTTAGGGAATCATCCTACTGAACAAAACAATATAGGGTTTTACGGGATTAAAATAAGAAATAACGAAGTTGTAGAACATAAAAAATGGAACAACTGTTCACGCGCGGAGCAATATTTCTATGTTGTACATCATGTGACTTTGGTCACCGTAATTCAACCTCATGATGACGTCATCGGATGCGTCACCATCTTTGGAAACATAAACGAAAAATAATACTGAAATAAGCAGAATTTTGACCCAAATGAACGAAGTTTTTCTTAATTCTGAGCAACAAATTAATTAGTTGTTATCGGGTGGAGACGAATGCCTCCGGCCATCAGCGTGGGCTGCGGCAGCACATTTGGTGCTATCCCACGCTGATGTCAACGAAAAAAAAACATCCCTTGAGATAGTACCTATCAGTAAAATATTAAATTCTAGAGAGGCTGATTAGAAATATAAATTGAAAATTAACGCAAAGAAATGTATGTAAAGTGTAAGAAAACATAATAAATCATGTAAAAACCCAATATTAATATAAAAATGAACAGTAATAAGGAACACTTACCATTAAAACCATTACTGGAATAAACTTGTTTCGGTCAAAACGTTAACTCCAAACATGCCCGACAAAACACTCCAACAATAATTCACTACAATTCGTCGAACTAGTGGATGGTTGATTGATAATTGACAAGCCCTCACTCGATCCGAATTACAGTATACGTTATCTTGTGAAGGACTGGACCACAGCCCCGGAGCGCTCAGATAACAGATACGATATCAGTCCCAGCCACAGATAGCATTGTACACGGATATCGAGACACACAGCACACAAACACAACATTAAAATAGTAAAAATAACTATTTATGTATATACCTCCTAAAACCATGTTATTTTTCATTTGCACCCCTTAAAACTATATATATTTTTGTTCAGGAGGATGAGCAGAATACGTTAATAACCTCAAATTTGTGATTTGCCAGGACGGCCTTTAACTCATAGATACCACACAGATCTATCTATACAAGTAACTCACAGGCTGAGGGTCAAATGTGAGGAGAGCTGGCTCGGAGCAGCTACAGACACTGCCGTAACCCTCTATGTGGTTGCAGAACTCTTGTCGGCGTACATTCTCTTCTGTCTGCTCCCATTCACATTCACTCTCTGTAACAAAGGTCAACACACTGATAGTTGGCAACGTACCAGCATTTTACATCTATCAACCTGTTTTATATTTTCACTAAACATGAGCCCGATCTCTAAAAAAATTCTTTTTGTTACAGTAATTATATTTTTAATTTTTAATTAAATACTTTAAAAAATGTTTTAAGTAAAAATCCCCAGTTTAATATATTTTGAAGTAGTTGATGCATCAAATCATATTTATTTTGTTACATGTATGTTTATTAACTTATTTCATTTGTTTGATAACCTTTTTTTCTACTTCAATTAATTGAAAAAAATTAAATTTTTGCTTATGTTAAAATAAATAAGAAAACAAGGTAATTTGAATGATAAACTATAAAACAGGCAATGCCTATTTAAATCGACTCTGTATTTTATTTCCAGACAACAGATGATATAAAAAGTTTTAGATTATTTCAAACACTGTGGGTGCCTACCTTTAGCAGGTTCTGAAGTCTTGTGTAACCAAAATGTATGTTTTAATATAAAAACTAGGCCTAAAACTGGCTACATTATTTAGTTGCACTTTACATATTTACAATACACATAATATTAGGGCAATGCCTTGATTTCATCCACTAACAGAATTATAGCAGAACAAGTTAGGTTTTATTTGTCCGGAGAGGATTATATTAAAGGTAGTGGTATTGCCAATTTATATGAAATTAAGATTATGACACTCTGATAACAAGGCGGCTGTCAATATTGATCTCTTTCTCTTTAACATCTGCATTTCTTATACACGTTTAGTTCACTAACAAGTATAGTATGTATTCAGTAGCCTATAGAGATTACTTTCAATCTTCGAAGTAAACACTCCGATGCTCACGTGGAGTGCAATAGCACTCCAGGTATTTCTTTTTCTTAAAAAAACGCAGTTGGCAGCACTGCTGACCTTGAGCGGTCAAATACCTTCTCCCCAACTCCCCCGGCACCCTTCAGTTTAGTGGCAACAGCCGTTACGCACTTGTCTATTTTCTATTGATTTATTTCTCTAGTGCTACAGTTTTGGATTGCCACTGCACTCCACGCGAGCATCCACGTTCCATTTTTTTCACTGACAGACGTGTGTTGTGATTTTATTGCAATTAATTTTGACATTGTTCTCCTGTTTATAAAGTATATATTTGTGTTAGAAAATAACAATGGCTGACGGTGAACAGTTACGACGTTGGTTAGCTGAAACGGAAGAAGACATTGACTGTATAGTGGGTGAGGAAGATGAACTAGAAACTGATTATATTGAAGTTCAAGATGACGCCAGACCTGAAGTTGAAAGCCATTCTGATTCCGAAGATGTTAGTGTTCATGAAATGGATATTTCGGGAATTGTGGCAGAAATTGAAGGCCCTGAAGAACAGGCACTAGAGGTGGAATCTCCGCTACCCCGTCCACAGGCTCCACTGCAAGTTCCATTTGTAAACCCCGAATTTTATTTAGGAAGAGATTGAGAAACAAGATGGTATATTGACCCACAAACACCAAGAACATCCCGCACTCCTAGGCACAACATCCTCCCAGTCTTCCACAGACCGGGACCGCAAGGTAATGCTAGTTAGCTGAATCACCTGTGCAGGCTTTTTTGAATATGATTGACGAAGAAATTATATCAAAAATTGTTGAATACACCAATATTTATATTGCCAAAATTAGGACCAACTTTGAAAGAGAGAGATTCCAGGCCAACAGATGTTCGTGAACTGAAAGCCCTGATTGGAATTTTGTACATTGCCTGTGCTCTAAAAGGTGGAAGAAGGAACTTGTTTGATATGTGGGACAACACTAGTGGTACTGGAGTCGAATTAGTGTACGTTGCAATGAGTTTGAACCGGTTTAAATTTTTACTACGCTACCTCAGGTTTGATGACATTCGTAGCCGAGAAGAACGAAAATCAACTGATATTTTCACTGCATTCAGAGAAATCTTTGAAAAATTTGTCTTCAATTGAAAGAGGTCATATAAACCAAATGATTACCTGACACTCGATGAACAGTTGGTGGCTTTTAGAGGAAACTGCCCCTTTCGAGTATATATGCCCAACAAACCGGCTAAGTATGGGATTAAAGTGTTTGCTCAGTATCTACTTCAAACTTTTACGCTACAAATCTGGAAGTTTTTGTTCGCAAACAGCCTGATGGCCCTTATCGAGTTAGCAGCAACATTTCAGATTTGGTTGTATGATTAGTAGATCCTGTAAAAGGAAGTAACAGGAACATAACTTCTGATAACTGGTTCAGCTGTGCCCCTAGTCATAAGACTACGAGAAGAATTCAAACTAACGATGTTAGCAACATTGAGGAAGAACAAACGAGAAGTGCCTCCAGATTTCTTACCCGAGTCAAAGAGATAAATAAAAAGTAGTGTTTTTGGCTTCCAGAAAAACTGCACTTTGGTGTCTTATGTGCCAAAGAAAAACATAGCTGTTTTGATGATTTCTTCTATACATGACAATGCTGCAATCAATGAAGCAACTGGGGATGACAAGAAGCCAGTCATAGTTACCGACTATAACGACACAAAATATGGTGTTGATATCCTCGACAAAGTGTGTCGACAATATGATATTTCCAGGAACTCAAGACGTTGGCCATTGACTCTCTTCTTCCACATACTCAACGTTGGAGGTGTTAATGCGTTGAATGTCTATAAAGCAAACCAAAACATTGCTTTTGTAAACAGATTGGACTTTTTGAAGAACCTGTCATTTCAACTAATGAAACACCACATTGAGCATCGAGTTAGCCTTTACATGATTCCTAAACAGATAAGAACAAGGGGAAAGTTTCTATTGAAGCTGGACAACGAAGGACCTGGTCAACCTCAACCTCAGAGAACAGCTGTACAAGGGAGATGTTACCTCTGCGGCAGAGCAAGGAACAAGAACTCGAGGAAATCATGTTTCAAGTGCAACAAGTGGGTGTGTCCCGACCATTCAAAAAGTGTTTGTGGAGAGTGTGCTGAATAGGTAAATAAATTTTGAATCCTCTGTTTCAGTTTGTAGTTTATTTCTAGCTTAGTTATAGTTTGTATTGTCTATTTTAAGAGCTGATGATTGATTTTTCCACGTAAAAGGCAAAATTATTTGTTAACAACTCATCAATTTCTTAAATTCTAATTATTACTATTATTATTATGTTCTATTTAAGTATGTTGTGTATCTGAAAATGTAAATACATTTTTGTTTTAGTAAATTACATGTGTATGAGCACGTTATTACACCTTAAACTTAAATTGAAAATACCAAAACTATGAAATAAAATGGAGTGCAACAGTACTCCCGAGAGCACTCACGTTACACCAATCCACACAAGCACTGGAGTGTTAAAATAAGAGCACATTTAATACGCATTAATGAATTTGCACAGTCATGCTGTCATACTTAAAAATTGAGTAAAAACCTCGGGGAGAAAGAGAGAGAATGGACTGGAGGGGCCACTCCTGCCAACTAGCTACAGACATTCCGCGTATTGGAATAGTGGAATGAGCCGTCCCAAGCGTTCTAGCTCCATACTCTTTTGGATTTAATTTAGTTCAGTAACAACAAACATATTAAAATGTACCACTGTGTTTTCAGCTTATACTCTGAGTTAAACACCTTTCAATAGTTAGGTACAGCATTCGTATATTTAAATTACATTTTCAAGCTGGATGTTGCAGGATGCAGCACAATTACATTGATTTCATTACACTTTGATCTTACAACGTAATTAATGACAGGCACACTTTCTCCATTATCTTAAAGAAAGAGTTGATTTGGCCAGATGGACTTTTATACACAGCCACAAAGAATAGGTTATGATCTATCAGTTCCATGCAAGCAAGTTTACAGTCAAGTTCTACAGATAAGTTATTTAAATCATACATTACCTTCACTTTAGTTGAAAAGAGTTTAGTATAAACGGCAACACCCCCGTGAGTCTTATTTTCACAGCAGAAGTAAGATACAAGTTGTAGGCTATTAATTAAAGCATATTCCTTAATTTCACCAGCTGACAGCCAATGTTCAGTCAAGCACAGAACATCCAAGTCTAAGTTACTGGAAACCTTATCCAAAATCCCAGTTTTATTAGACAGACTTTGTACATTTTGGTGGTAGAAGTTAACAGATATTACTGCACTTGTTGATCCACTGTTGCAAGTCTTTCTTCCAGGTTGTGAACTAACCCGAGTAACTTCCATCTAAGCCAATTTAGTCGAGACTAGGGGTTCTCCACTGACTCTGCTACTGCTTCCAGGTTGTGAACTAACCCGAGTAACTTCCATCTAAGCCAATTTAGTCGAGACTAGGGGTTCTCCACTGACTCTGATCCTGCTTCCAGATTGTGAACTAACCCGAGTAACTTCCATCTAAGCCTATTTAGTCGAGACTAGGGGTTCTCCACTGACTCTGATCCTGCTTCCAGATTGTGAACTAACCCGAGTAACTTCCATCTAAGCCAATTTAGTCGAGACTAGGGGTTCTCCACTGACTCTGATCCTGCTTCCAGGTTGTGAACTAACCCGAGTAACTTCCATCGAAAACCAATTTAGTTGAGACTAGTAATTTAGTAAAAGATGCCTACCTTCCACGGAGACTAGAGGCACCTGTGCTCTCAACAGCACTGATGCTCCCCATGTATTGAAGTCAGTGCTCTTGCTGAAAGATTCCCCATACATCCTGACAGCCTTCTGCGCGACCATCGCCCACATGTCACGCCAGGAGATGAGTTGTGCGCGGCGCGATCCCAGTCGGTGTAGTAGCTCACGTGCTGGTTGCTTCATTTGAAACGTTCCCTCATCCTGAAACAGTCAAACCCTAATTAATTAACAACCCCTCTGCGTGAATTACTTTGACGATTTTTACAGATTGTTCAGGGAGGCCACTCTAAACCTTTTTACCAATCCTGGCCGAACATTTCCAATCTTCAAGTTCATTTTCAAACCAAGTATAAAACACTGCAATATAGTATTATAACTCCGAGTGCCATGATGATGGTTTTTTGTCACCAACTGTATTTACTTGCTGCTGTGATCTAGCACAATTTGTCGCCAGCGAAATATGCAAAAAATGTGAAGGCTCATTGCTGCTAGCTATTTTAAGCTTATTTGTTTATATCTCTGTGTCTTTCAATATATATATATATATATATATATATAAATTAAATTATATATACCTATTAATTTTCCCTGTGGCGATGTTTGGAAAATATATTTATGCAATTCAGGAAAAATAAAGAGAACATAAATTAATTACCAACACAACTCTACTGTAAGACGGACTGCAGTATAGCACTGCGGTGCACACATTTTCGGTACAAAACCATGATTTTGCTGGTACACAAACATATATATATATATATATATATATATATATATGTGTGTGTGTGTTTGTGATATATATATATATGTGTGTGTGTGTGTTTGTGATATATATATATATATATATATAATATTTATTTCATTAGAATCCTCGTTAAAAACAATTTTATACCGATACATTTAGTACATTTCAATGTGTCCACCACCGATAGCTCTGCAGACATCTAATCTATGGTCGATCTCGGCCCATACACTGTGCAGCATGTCTCTTGTAACCGATGATACTGCCTCATAAATCCTTTCCTTTAAATGAGCTAAATCACGGATCTTCTGAGAATAAACAATGTTTTTCACGTATCCCCACAAAAAAAAATCGCATGGAGTCAAATCCGGGCTTCTAGGAGGCCATGCTATTGGGCCACCTCGACCTATCCATCTTTGTCCAAACTTGTCATTCAAAGCATCACGAACAAAGTCCTTATAATGGGGTGGCGCACCATCTTGTTGAAAATACACCATATTGACATTATAAAACTCGTTTGAGGAAAACAAAAATTCTCTAGCATGTCTAAAAGCCCTTTGCACTAAAACAGAAGACCTTAATTCACTAAACAATAGCACACACTTGGCTTTTCTTGATCAGAAAACATGTTTCTAGATCAGAATCAAATGTTTGAAGTTATTGCACAATTTAACCAACAACAATGAAACAGCTTTCTAACACAGAGCAATAAAACTAATTGAGCTGAAGAATTCAGAGGTGCCAACCATATTTTTCTACCTTGCATAGCAAATTGTTTATAAGCATTCAAAATTGCACCATTCATTTATGAAAACCCTGTATATATATATATCAAATATATTGATAAGTTTCATGACATTATTTTGCTTAATATATTTTGTAAAGTACGTTTAATAAGAAGTAAAACAAAACAAAAGATTTCGCTTTATAACTTAAAAATAATAAAAAAATAAAAAAATAAAAAAAAAAACTAGTTATGAATTGTTTACAAAAATACTTTATAAAGAATTTTTGGAAAACACATTTTTGGTGTTTCAAACAATTGACACCCACATACATACATATAGACAGACAATAATTTCACTTTTTTTACTTCAGTGGTGTGAGGGAGAAAGAAAAATTGTTCACTCCCTGGATGGCACTTGTGTATTAGACCTACCTTGATAGCAAAGATGATAATCCTGCCATCGGACACCATATTGAGGAAGAGAGCCATGGCCTCGTCTTCATGCGGAGAATACGTATCGAAGATCCGTTGGGCCATGACACTACCAGTCGCCTGGTTCAGCACTAGCACATGAATCCCCCGTCCTTCACTCTTCTCCGCATCTTCTAAAATCTGCACACAATATTACACACTCAATACTTGTAGAGGAGGCTCATATTTCATTTTCAAACAAACAATATCCTTTTATGTGTTCATAGTATTAATTTCATAAAATCTTAATCAAAATATAAATAACTAAATATATATAATATAAAATTATTTGTTACACATATTTTTTAAACCAAAGGCGTATCTAAATGGGTTAAGCGTACGGAAAAAATTTTCCATCCCTCCAACTTAAGCTATGGCCGAAGGCACGCCCCCAGGATATGTTAACAAATTATTAAGTCTCCGAACTCGCATGTCTGACCATGAATGCCTTTTATGTAGTAGTTTAAATGCTATAATGTTCAAAATCACACGTTTGACAGCCTTCTAAGAGTATATTAATCTTATTTATGCCTGTCATAATAAACCAATAAAAAAACCCCAAACATATAAAGATAAGGAAACAACTCTAATACCATATGTTGTTCTTTATTGTTTTGTTACAATTTAAGACAAACTATTTCAGATGTCAACCTAAGATCTGACACAGGAGGCACAGTATTGATACAATTTTTGATAACATCTTTCACATAACAAATTATTAACTCTCCAATCTTGCATGTCTGACCATGAATGCCTTTTATTTAGTAGTTCTTAAGTAACAAGCATGCTGAACCTAAAAAATTAAAGTACCAAATTTTATTACAAAAACAAATAAAACTTTCAAAAAATATTGCAACTAGAATTTTTGAATAGTGTTTTCAATGAAACAGATGTTAAAAACATTTCAATATGGAGTTCCCTTTAATTCACAAAAAAATATCAGTTTTATAACAGCTAAACATTTTAAAACCATAAAATTATAAATAACAGACAAGAACTTCGAGATACTTATATTTTAAAGATTATTGGCCCACCAGAATTGAAGAATTATTGTAAATTAAATAACTTTGAACATAAAAACTTATTGCTAGAGTAAAATCCGACCATGCCAGGGACTTGATTTGTTGCCAATCGCAACCCATTAAGGGAATTACTTAATCGATAACAACTTTGGTACATTAAAATCTAAATCCTCTTCTTCCAACAAACAGGCCAGTCTGTTCAATCTAAGTTTGTAAAATTTCCATTACTAATTTATTCATTCAATTCAACTTCCTTTTACACTAATTTTGCAACTATGATGCAAAGGCTTCAATAAATTATGTTCAGAATTGAAATGTTAAAAATTAAATGTTCTCCAAAAATGCCAAACATTCAAAATAAATCAATAACGTTTTATGCTACCGCAGAAAATATTAAAAAACTAATGCTTATGTTTGGCGTTGTTGAAAAATGATGATGACCTTATTACACTCTAAAAATCAGAAAAGATGTCTCATTCCGAGGGTGTATTACAAATTCAAGGAAACAATGCAACACTCAAATAAAACCTTACAAGGGAGTAACATATAGTACTTATTTTTATAGTATAATGAATTTTAAATTGAAACAATTAATTGACATTTGAAGAAACTTTTATTATGACACTTGTATGAAACTTCTTTATGATTGAAAGGAGTAATTATTAGCTACTTAAACTAAATAAAACTCTAATTATTAATACTTGAAGTTAACTGTTCATTTAATACAAACTGATATTTTGTTATAATTTTAAATCTGGTGGAGCTCAGAAAACAGTTTTACTTTACAGACTAGGAAGAGAATATCTTCATTTTCAACCTCTAAAAAGATGTGTAAAAGCAGATATAAAAACTATTGATACAGCATAGTATAATGAAAATCAAATATTGTTAACAACAATAGGGAATAAATCATTATTTTTAATGGCAAAAAAATGTATTACAGTTATGGTTGTGCTATCAGTACATCTGATATTTTATAAAAGCAAACGTTACTTGTATCTTGACCATAAAATGTGACTTCCACGTAGATTCTACTCTACTAGTAGTACCACCCATTAAAATTTTAATTTTGTTCTGGGCGAGCAAGTTATTAATTAGAATTAGCTCTTTTTTATTCACTTCAGTTACTGTTAAGTCTAGACAGTAGATTATTATTTTTATTCAGTTCACCCAATGTCTATTGTTAGATAGTTATTGGTTTGGAATTTTAGATTGTTTTGGAATTTCTTCAAATTTGCTCTCATAATTTTCGAACTGGGAGATCAATTAATTGGAGAGGAAAAGGATTTAAGAGCTATAGCTACAGGCGCACAATCAGACAGATCAGATAGTATAGACCAGAGGATGGATGCCAAAGTCAGACTGTAGATTGATAGATCGATAGCCGACCGTATGCTGGTGCTCAGCCACATGCGAGTTGAAAATACGTCATTGAGAATGACTCTGCATTTCATCCCACAATCCCATTAGCATGTTACCCCTCTAACTGAAATGACTCAATCCCCAGGAGCAATGGTGACCATTGAAATCACCAACCAAAAGGAGGTGTGAGCTGGTTAAGAAGATCCTACAGACCGTCAGGAGCCAGAAGAAAAGGCAGAATTGGAAATATATATTATTTTTGTGTTTTGGTACAGGACAGAAACACATGTATAATTCAAATTCTGTTTGTAAAAGCAAAGGGTCCTCATTGATGAGGTATTCAGGTAGAGACACTTAAGAAGACCTGGATGAGAATGGATTTGTGTTCCTTACAGGCACCTTGCACCTATTATCTACTTTTGTCTGGATTGTCTTCTTAAATTTGTCAGCGAGTTTCTTCCTTTCCTCTACTGATAGAGCATGTTTTTGCTGATCTAGATTATGCCGGACTTTATCTCTGTAACATAATGCAACTGGAGTTCTTGCCAGAGACTGTATTTACCTTCATACATGGAGACTGGATCTCTTTAAGAGAATCCCCAGTTAACATCAAGAGATGTCTGTTCCCTGTGGCGAGTTATTGTACCAGAGCAGCCACCTGTTCCATCAAAGCTTGCATCATACCTTCCAAGGTTGCATGAGGAGCATTGTACAGATTGGAGAGGCACTATCAAGGATTAAGAGTAGAGTATTCCATTTTTGGAGTTATTCTCATCTGTACTCTTTACAAGCCTCATTGAAAGAAATCTGTAGTCATTATTTTTAGTATTTTTCCTTCAGATAAATCTTACAATCTCTTGAAGATGTACCGTATGACGATAATACATGGGGGTGGTGACTTCTGAGGTCGTAGTAATAATTACTCGAATTGCAAAGTTTACTCATAAGTTCAATTTAATTTATTAAAACTTACAAGCACCACTTTTAGATGGTAAATGAAATGTATGTATTGCCACGTTGCTGCCAATTAGAATACAAGAACTAAAAATGTATATCTTCTAGGTGGGCCTAAAATATCCAATGTTCTCTGAAATTATGCCTACGATGTTTTTACTTTATAAGACATTAAGATTTTACTTCCCTTCGCAATGTGTAGACTCACAACCCAGGTGTTGGCGTCTTGGCACGAGACAATGGCGCTGTAGTCTAAGAAGGGTTATGTCTAGTCGGTGGTTACTAGACGATGAGTAGAAGTTAATAAACTGGTGGCCATCTACTCAAATAATATGTGCCCTGTGAGCTGTGAGACACATGGGACACGTAAACTCGCGGACAAAGTGCGCGAGGTCTGCTTGGTCACATAGTTGGGCTGCTACAAAGGGTTAGAAGAAAATGTTCATCCGCGTGCCAATTAGGTAGTTACTCCGCCGATAATTTAGTTCCGGAACATTGGATAAAAATAATATTAAATTATACTGGCTGACTAGGTTGCAAAATGTACATTATATGAAATTTAATTAACTAATTTACGGTACAAAGAGAAGTGATGCTTTCCTTTGCAATTTACACACCGGACATCATTTTTGCACCCATTTCCATCACCGTTCTGGGTTCTTACAAACCTTACTGGAATGCCTGAATCTTTACCAGGAGAAGCATCACTGTGGAGTTCTAAAATAGGGACACACCTTACTGGAATGCCTGAATCTTTAGCAGAGGAAGCATAACTGTGGAGTTCTAAAATAGGGACAAACGGACAGAAATCACTTTGATAAAATCAGGGAGCTGGGACCATGAAAATATATCAGACCCAGAATTGGAACTTTTACCCAATTTGTGGTCCAAACTATCTGAACCATGTCTGCGATCATTGAGTATTTAAATTCTTCTTCAATCTTGTCCTCACTGTAATCCAGCTAGTTTCGACAATACACAATTCCTTATAGGAGTTGAGTGAGGCATGGGATTGGACTGCAATTTCAACCTGGTCAAAAAAAGCTCTTCATTTTCAGGATTTTTTGTTTGAATACACTTCACAGCCTGTACCAAGATTCCGTTTCTCAACGTCTGTTTCAATTTTGGCTTATCTACAGAAGTTAGAAAAGCTTTGTTAATGACAAATAGGCTCACCTTACTTAATGATTTGTTCTCTTCTCTGTGACATCACATGGAACATAGGCATAGGAGTCAAATCGTCTTCAATAGGCAGACTATGGTAATTTCTTGGTAATGATTTTAGTTTACATTCCGAATTAGAGAGTTGGTCTTTTTATCCAGACTGCTCTGATCCCTGGCTACAACACTTTGGTTAATTTGTCCTAATGGCATGGTGGGTTAAATTCCTTAACTTTTTTATCAGTGAATCACCTTAAATAGTGTGGGCTGATTAAAAATGAGTAGGGCGTGTCCTCAAGTATCTCCGAAACCGTAGCCTGTGATGAGGTCCTAGGTCAGTTCCCTGAGGCCCGGTTGTGTACATGCGGCAACAGGGGTTCCGACACCCCTGTCTACTCAACACTTCCTGACCAGTGATCAAGGCCTCGGCAGAGACAAGCTCATATCAGCTCTCGCCAGCACCAGATAGGACTACCAGCACAGGCTTAAACACTCCCAGCGTGTGCTTGTATTAGAACAGTTGAACAAGACTAAGAAAAAGAAAGGAAAGGTTAACGAAAAAAGACTACTAGAAACTTCCAGTGTCGGAATTAGAAGAGGGTAAACTAGGTTGGTCAGAAATATAAAGAAGAGTGGAAAAGTAAATGGAAGTAATGACATACCCCATGGTTGCCACCTAAGTAATTCATAAAAGTTTGGAGCACCTCTTCTTCTTCTTCTGTGGGGCGGCCTACTGCCATACACTTAAGCCTCAAGGGCCTTTTGCGCACCCCGGAAGCACACCATGAGACCTGTCAGTCTATGATTTCAGCAGTTCCACAAACCGCCGGAAACAACCTATCAGGTCCTCCTGGGGAAATTCATCACCCTTGTCCAGACTACCAAAGATGGCATACCGCTCCCTTGCTATTGTAGGACAATCAAAGAGCAAGTGTTCGCCAGTTTCATCTTGCTCATCACACATTCTACAGAGCGGATTCTCCTGAAGGATGCCGACTCTGTGAAGATGCTTCCTCAGGTGACCATGTCCTGTGATCAGACCCATAACCCGAGAGGACACTGATCTATTTAGTGAGAGAAGATCCTACGCCACTCTGGTCCACCAGCTCCCTATATGGTCTCACTCCCACAATTCCAGTGCCTGTGCCGCTTTTTGTTTTAGAGCCGTCTGTAAACCATTCAAGCTCCGCTGGTGCAACACGTTTCCTTCCCTCCGATCAATCATCCCTAGAAGGTATCACAATCCTAAAGGATTGTCAAAGGAAAACTTTTGTGGCATCTGATCATGAAATGGCAGACAGAGATCATGAATCAGGATGCTAATTCTACAGTGCCCATTGCTGCAGACCGACCAGAGTTCCGCTTGCTGAAGACAGTAGGTACTCCTCCTGGCCATAGCCCGAATAACAATGTCCAGGGGGGCGAGGTTGAGACAACAGTCTAGGGCTGCACTCAGCACATTAGGAAAAGCCCCAGTGATAGCAAGGCAAGCCATCCTTTGGATGCCCACCAGACAAGCTACCGCCGTCTTTGCCTCCGTTTTTGGCCACCAGACAACAGCTCCATACATTAGTACTACGGAAACGTAAAGCCAGTACAGAAGCCTCGGCTTCAGTCCCCAAGACCCACCTATCACGTGTCTGCATTGAATGAAATACCATTTCCCCCTGGCGACGATCCTTTCTAGATGAGGTCCCCAGTTTAGAACCCTATCTAGGATCACACCTAGGTACTTGATTTAAAATTTCAGCTCAATGGAAGAGCCTCTGAATAGAAATGGACCAATGCCCTCCATCTGTCGTCTCCTGGTAAAGGCAACCACAGCAGCCTTGATGGGGTTGACAATGAGGCCAACCTCATCACACCTATTTCCCACCATGTTTAGAGCAGCATTGGTCAGTTCCGTGACTGTTGTGTTGAACTTGCCACTCACAAGAATCACAATATCATCTGCGTACCCCTGTGCAAAGACACCGCTACTGTTCAAATAAATTAGCATGTCGTCCGCAACTAACTTCCACAGGAGAGGAGAAAGGACGCCACCCTGCGGACAGCCCCTCATAGTCCTTGCACTGACACTTGCTCCCATAAGGATGGTAACAACCACCCTGTCTGTGAGTAAGGCCCTTATCCAGTCACATATTTGACCATTAATACCACATCTGGAGACCTGAGTGGCCATATTGTCAAAGGCTCCTTCAATGTCCAAAAAGACACCCATGGCTACCTCTTTTGCTGCCAGCGTCTTCTCAATCCTGCATACCAATTGCTGTAGGACCAAGTCGCATGAACTTCCTGGAGTGTAGGCATGCAGATTTGGATGTAGAGGTCGCTCCAAAAGAGATCCCTAACAAACAAACCTAGCAACCATCTTCTCCATGGTTTTGAGAAGAAAGGAGGACAGGCATATCGGCCTGAAAGACTTGGGTCGATCCAGGCTAGCCTACCCTGCTTCGGTATAAACACTACTCTGGACACTCTCCAGGATAGTGGAATGTACCTGAGGGGCACGGAGGCTCTGAACAGTCTGCACAGCTGGGGAAGGAGAATATCCAACCTCCGCTGCAAGCAAACCGGTCTCACCCCCGTCTCCCCCAGGAGCTTTATAGGGACTGAAAAAGTTAATCACTCACTCGATCCTTCTGAAGGTTACGACACGGTGCGCCAGACTCCATTGCAAATGAGTGGTGCGCCCTGTAGGTCTCCCTTCACTGCCGAATGGTTGATCACTGTCATGAACCACTGTGGAGCACCTCAGGGAGGACTAAAAATTTGGGAGAGGATGTCAAGTTGACTTAAATCAGCAGATATAGAAACCATTCAAGTTGAGCTGAGCACTGTCCGTAGGGGTAACAGAGTGGGAAGTATACGACAGTGGCACTGCAAGTGGAGAGTTCAGTAGCGAGGTCCAGGGGTATGGCCGGCTCAACATTTATTAGTCAGGAGCCACTCTGGCTAGCTGCCTTTCATGCAGAGTACCATCAGTCTAGACTGGGCCCCCTCTGGCTAGTTTTTCCTCACCTGTCACGCCTCTTGCATTTGGTAAGTACATCTCCCCAAAGTAATATTTTAGTAATCTGTAGCCCCATATATTTGAATTATTATCAATTATATCATGGTTATTAAGAACACAATATATCACAGGAATCCTGATATATAAGATAATTTGAATTAATATAAATATTTCCGTGTCAGATGTGGTTATTCAAAATTGTTATGAACAGGCTCGTTATTAGTTTTAATGTCAAATGAAGATTACGTTTGTATTTGTTATGTTTTAGGTCAGGGTTCATTATTTTGATTTCAATACGCATTTTTAATCAGATTACAGTTCGAATTTAGTTTTCTTTGTCCTAAGAAGGGAATGTGGATCTTTAGTTACCATGATAATTATTTTGCACATAGTCCTGGAGGGGCCACACTGCTTTTAGTGGTAAACCAAACTTTGACAGACTAAACCAATAGTAAAAGTGAAAAGCTACCTACCGTAGCACCATCAACGGAAACAGCTACTCGAGACTGGCTGGACAACACTTCGATCGTAAGCATCTTCGGCGCAGATTCCTCCAGCTGGGCCTGCGACTGTTCCAGACTAGCCACGTCTCTGCCCTCCACATCATCTTGTATCACTGTGGGACAGGACACAACACAGCTGAGTACCAGACTTTAATATATAAGCTACATCTACCTACTACCCACACTATGGTTGCAAAGACAATGTTCTGATTAAATCATTGCCCAGAGGCACAATTTGCATCAGTAACCCAGATCATTCATTCTCAAATGAAGTTTAAAATAGCATGATTTGCAAGTCTGGTTGGATAATGATTTGAAATGTCTACTATTTTATTCATGTCATTGTGCTAACATGTAATTGATTTATGTGAAAAAAACCTATTGTAACGTATATGTTATTTAACAGCAATAAACAAATTGAATTCAATAAGAATAAAGCAAAACGAATACCACTAGGCAACAAAAAAGCTCTTATAGTGAACTGCAAATCCTCCAAGTGGCTAAAGATGTTTAGGTATAACATCTAGGTATAAAACTTAAGAGCCTGAGCTGGAAAAGTCACCTAGACATCATCTTAAGATTAGCTCAGCTCTATTCGCACTGAAGAGAACAAAACAGGCCAGTAGTCCTGAAGTCATGAAAATTGCATACAATGCACTTTTTAAAGCCGCCTACTGCGCAATGCTGTGCCAATGGCGCAGTGTAGCGGGTACGGCGGTTATCGCAAGATAACCAGATCAAGCAACGTCGAGCGTGGCCGCTGCTTGGATAGTTGACCGCTGAGCGATCCTGTCCTTGCAAGCGGCCCGCCTGCCCGGCCATTGGTGGTGGTTCGGAAGTCACCTTTAAGCCGTTGGTCCCCAGGTTAAGTGTTAGAGAGGGCTTCTTAGCCCTAACTTCGACTGGTAAAATAAGACATTCTTTACTTTTTTTTTTTTTTTACTTTACGGAATAACTGTCTGGGGTGGTTCTTCGGATGGAAATCTTTGTACCGTAATTATGCAGAACAAAGCACTAAGGATAATGGCAGGCATAGGATCCAGAGAGAGCTGCAGAAACATATTTACAGACTGGAAATTATTGACAGTGATTTCCATCTACATCCTGGAAACCATTATGCACTGCAGAACCAAGGATCCTTCTAAACAAAGTCATCTGCACAATCACTTCACCAGACAAGCAGGAGACTATACACTCTCTATTTACCGAACTGCCTTTTAAAAAAAAAGCCATCCTATGCTGGAATAAAGCTGTCCAACAGGCTGCCTGGATACCTGAAAGATGAAAACCCAAGAACCATGAAGAGAATTCTTCAGCGTTGACTGCAGAACCAGGCCTTCTACACGCTTGGAGAATTCTACTTATGGAAAGACAATCATTGACTTGATTAGACATCCATCTATTCTGAAACCTATTATCTTTTTGAAACATGCTATAATTTTCTATTACTTGTATACATACTTTTGACTCTGTAACATATCTCAATGACATTGTTTAATAAAGAATATTGTCTATTGTCTATTCACCAATAAACCAGATTGATGGAAATGCGAGAGGTGTGTACATATGTATACAGCCCTACAGGCACTGATCGTGTAAGTTAGCTCATTATTTCTGAAATGATTCTCTTGCCATAGCTTGCTACTCTGCATGTCACAATGATAAGCGAGTCAAGTAGGAGTAAAAGGAGATGTTTAGACAGTTACCTGTGTGGGTGGATTCCTCCTGGAGTCTTCTACTGGTATCCAGAATGAACACAATGTTTATCACGATCGTTATCAACAGAACAAGGACTAGAAGAAACTGAAAAAGAAAAGCAGTTTGTTTAGTTTTATAATAATAATGTGAAAATTAATTAGATATCTGAAAAAAACTATGGAGTTTACAGGATTGTCACTGGTTAACCCATTATGATAGTGGATTGTATTGAGCGGGCACAAATCAGCTAAGTTAATATTGTTAAAAATGGACGAATCTTCAAAAAGTGTAAAGCTTGCAGTCGTCAGTAAATTCATTTTACAGTGGTGTGCAATGATTAAAATATTAGGTGAAATAGCAGTGTGGTTCAATGGATAATTGATCACAGGTATCAAGAAGTTACGGAATAACCCCATTAACAGTAGATAGTTAACCCACAAAAGATTTTTAAAAAATCACATGATAAACCACTATTTTCTTTAATTTTGAATGTAGAGACCAATTCTTGCCATCAAAAAGAAAGTACTCTCATGGATTTAAAAAAATTGTTTTAAGACCTATTTTGAACCATTGAAATATCATGAAGGCATTGACAGAATAACAGGATTTCGGACATTTCCCATTGTTATGGTTACAAAATGTATAAAAACAACATTTCGAGGATTGGAATCTATCCTCTAGGTGTGGGAGGAATTAGTACATACAAAAACAGAGAACAGAAAGAAAAAAAGAAAGGAAAGAAAAGGGTTCAAACATACCCAAAGTCACTGATGAAAGCCATACCTTTTAAATAAATAAATAAATAATAAATAAGGACTTTATTTTGGAGCGGTTTTCAACAATAATTGCTGGTTTACAAAACGACTCATGTCTTATTATAGTTCTTAAAAAATTAAAAGCTTATTTTATAGTTATTAATAAATAAAACATAATATTAGACATACAGTTATATATGGCTATATCACCTTGTATTGTATATTAAATACTTGTATATATTTTCTTTGTATGTCGTTTCAGATACACCCTGGCCTGTTACGCTGGAGGACAGTTCATTATATAATTTGGGAGCAAAGTACGCAAATCGCTTTCTTTCAAATTCACGGCGAACGCGAGGCATCTCCAACACTTGATCCTGTCTAGTACTGCGAGATCGGACTTGAGACCTGCTTTTTAGTTTTTCTCTCAGATATCCCGGCCTGCCAGTGGTCAGGATTCTGTAAACTAGGCATGAGGAGCGCAGGGTACAAGTATCAGCTACAGTCAACAAACCCAGCGATCGTCGAGCCTCCGAAACATGGTCAAACCTTCTTAAACCACATACATACCTTACACACATATTTTGGACCCTCTGTAATTTTTCTAAATCTCCTTTAGACACAATGTTGCCATAGACAGGGAGGCAATAATCGATCACAGAGAGCACAAGTAATAGTACCTTTTGTAACCTTTTGTAACCATAACGATGGTAAATGACCGAAACCCTGTTATCCTGCCAAACCTTTCATAGTCAATAACAAACTGAAAACAAACAGTAAAGGTATTGTACTATTACTTTTTATGGGTGAAATAATAGAAGACCAATAGTACACACAAAACAGTATTTCCACAAATATTAAAGCAATGTACATTTTTTAGATGTACTTGATTCGAATGTGATTTAAGGCTTTTTTTACTAACCTCGTGACACACTAACTCTTGTTTATTATCTACTAAAGCACTACTTCGCCTGCTTCATCCCACCGCATTCCACTGATTTATACTTTTTCATAGTAAAAATATGAGAATACAATCCATTGAGTATACTGAGAGCAATAAATACAAAGAATATTTGTTACACAATGTCTATAATATCCTATACAAAATATTGTGGTTGAGTGATACAAAGTTTGATCAAATACTAAGCCTTAATTTAATAACAGTAATATTTCTCTTTACCACAACACACTGAAATATATTAAAGTAAATTAAGTTTTTTTATAAAAACATTCACTTTATTGCAAATAACATTGGTCACCTTGAAGTTGTACTGCATGAAATGTGAAAATCTGTATGTTTATTTGTCTGACGGAACACTGGTTTACTGCCGATGAAGCTAATGCTGTGAAACTGGACTTATTGTGAAGTTTGATACCAAGCTCATGTTCCAGGGCCAGATTGATTCGAAATTATAAATTTCTATTCCTCAGAGAATAAAATACTTTAAATCATTAAGAGCTCATAGAAAAGACCGATTGTTCAAACAGCTTGTTATAGCTACAGTCAATATTGTATTTACCTTAAATTCATTATAATAAAAGTAGCACACTGTATGTTTTACTGGATGATTAATATTCTTTATTGTATGATATAATAAGAAATTTCTTTTGAATTATTTAAAAACATACTTAAAATGTGTATAAAAACATATAATTATGCTTTTAAAAAATCTATTGGCAACATCCTATAGCTGACAATCTAAGTTACTTCAAATTACAAGTATCTGTTCTGATAATTTAGTTTGTTAGGAAAATGCTGGAATCACATATTGATTGGGATTAAACTTTTGTCCTGGATACAACTTCAGTTTCCTCAAATATGAGGCTGTACAGGATAGATTGAAAATAGGCCTAAAGAAATTTCATCTGCATAAAGTAATGGCTTTAAGACAAATACGCTAAGGCCATTAAAACAAATTAGAAAAAGGAGACATACAATTCTTGACATAACTGGGGTTACAGACATGAAGCAGAAATTTCTGGCTGATTTTCGGGCCCTGTTTATTAGATACAAAATATTTAAGAAATGTTTAATTTTTGAGGAAATATCCCAGCCTAACAGCACCAGTTTAAATGCAATGTATTAGAGGTGTAACAACATTTCTTCATGATATTGGAACAATTTTAAGAGGGATCATCTGGAAAGTAAGGTCCGTTTCACAGTAACTATTCAAGCGGCAAGAGAACAATGCGCATGTCCACCAACTCCCACCATGTCTCGCGTATGAAATGACGTCATTTGCAATGAAATCATTGTAGAGTGCTGTTTATTGTGCGAATTTAAGATGTTACAATTAATTGATCAACCTGCCAACTGCAAAATATGATCAGTTATTCTGTTTTTGACAGCAAGGAACGTTCCAGCAGCGGATATTCATATACAGATAAATGAATGGTCCAAAGCGATGGGTGACAGCTAAGTACGGAAGTAGTTGAGAGCTTTCAAAGATGGATGGGAAAATGTCCATGATGAACCGCGATCTGGCCGGTCATCAGTGTTCACAGGAGATTTGGTCAATGTCGTTGATGAAAAGATTCATGAAGATCAGCGATTTACCATTTCATCAATAGCATTGCAACTTCTGACTGTAAGTAAAATAACATCCCACAAAATTGTTTCTGAACCTTTGAAATTTTGCAAATTGTACTCCCGTTGGAGTTCCCAGGCTGCTTACTAAGGAACACAAACTGAGATGAATGGGTTGTGCTCTTGAGTTTTTTGTCCGATATCACGAGGAAGGCGATACACTTTTAGAGAACACTGTCACAGGTGACGAGACATGGCTTTCCCACATAACTCAAGAAACGAAATCTCAGTCGATAGAATGGCGTCACATGACTTCATTGGTTAAAGTCAGGGCCAAACAATCTCAACACACTAGGTTATGGTGACCGTCTTTTGGAATAGACATGGAATATTGTTAGTCGAGTTTAAGGAATGAGGAAGAATAATAAATGCAGTCACAAAAATGCTGCCATCCAATCCCAAAAATCACATCAGATCATTTGGTTGGGAACAGATTGACGACCCAATGTCCAGCCGGACTTGGCGCTGAAGGACTTTCACTTGTTTCACTACCTAAACGAGTTTCTCAGCAGTAAGTTTCTCACTTCAACACTGATGACGAGGTGAAAGAAGCAGTTAATGACTGGTTATCCTCACAGGTGGCAGACCTCTACAACATCAGCATTCAAAAGCTTGTACAATATTACGACAAATTTTTAAAGAAAATGGAAACTATGTTGAAAAATAAAGAAAGATAACAGGAATAAAATCAAACAATTCGTCTTTTATTAGTTGTTATTTATTTTTTTATAAAAAATTGGACCTTACTTTCCTTATGACCCTCGTACATATAATAGGAAACTGGTGACGGTTGGATGTTGATGTCTAACTTTTGAGGCAGCAATAAGTTTTTACTGAAAATTAAGACTTAATTAAAGATTTTTCTCATATTAACTTGAAGATATCATTGTCATGCTAATTAAATTCTTTATTTTATTTAAAAAATTGATATTATCGTAATTATTGAAAAACCTTTTAGTTTTTATAAATCCGTATTTTTAATGCTGCTTTTCATTTGTTACTGAATTGTTCAATAACTAGTGCTATCTATCTTTCATTGTGGCATTTTAATATACTTTTTATCTGATTCTTAAAATTAGTAAACCTTGTTAAAGGATGTTTGTATTTTTATAAACTGTCTTGAATAATTTAGCAAAACATACTAAATTACTTTTCATTTTAACAAGTCCATTGGTATACCAGGCATGTTTTATCTTTGCAGATGTTGGTTTATGCTATTCACAAGAAAAAATAATCCTAAAACAATTCTTTATGAGTTTTAACCCATTGCGAGTTACTGACGAAATATCTTGTCATGCAGTAGCTGCACCTAGCCTCGGCTTAGTGACGAGTTCAGATCGCAAAAGTGGTCTGCTTTTAATTTTACCTCCCAATACTTCTAATAATGTCTTGTAGACAGTGTGAGCGTTATGATTAGTCTACTGAATATTTTTAACAACAATCCAACTATAATTCTCTCAAACATGTTTGTTAATATTCTAAAGAGCGCAGTTTTAAGTAGATGAAGAATTTACTCTCCACTATATAGCACTACTTTCCAGTTTTCCACAGCTGTTTTTCAATAGCACCTAATTTCGCATTTTACAGTATCGCTTATGTGTATTATTATGTGCTGTTAATAATAATGTTATACTTATTAATAATGTAACAACCGAGCGGTAAATGTATTTGCATCCACTGGGACTTGAGGGGCCAACAAATAAACCCGAAATGGTTAATACCAACTTGCAAAATGAAAATGTATAGCCAAATTGCTTGATTACACAATAACAACATCAATTAGGTCAAAATATACTTTTCATAATTTTAAACGTTATATAATTGATGAGCATCAATTCTTAGTTTCATCTATATTTTTGTGGTTTAGTAATAAATTTCCAATCTCATAACGTAGCTACGGTGGGAAGGGTGGATTCAGTGTGAATATTAGGTTTAGTTCCAGTTCACCTTTTGCTTATTGCAGCTAGTGCAGCATCCAAAAACTATTGCTGTCACAGACTTGACTACTAGAATCTGGAGACATGTACGTCTAGAGATCCAAAAAAGTAGGTGAAGAAGAAGCTCAAAACGCACTCTTTTTCATTGCTTCAACATCAGAGACACCTAGACTACAATATCAAGTGTAATCTACGTGAAAAGGTGTTCTCATTATCAGGTACACAAATGAGCGAACTTCCAGTTCACCTTCCGCTGCACTAAGCAGAAGGTAAACTGGAGTTTGTTTCGAGCTTTCAAGAGTCAAGTCTGTGAAAACGTCAGATTTCAGACACTGCACTAAATGGAAAATGAAATGGAGATAAACTCAACATTCACATTGAACAATAAGTTTAGGCTACTACAAAAACAACTGTGTAGTAAGCCAAACGCGAGCAGACACCTGACTAGGCTGAAAGATCTTTAACAGGCAAACAAAGACCAAAAACAATTTTTTTTTTTTGTTTTTTTGTTTTTTCTTAGGACAAGAAGCGTACAAATTGCACTTAGTCCTGTAAGAACCTTTGAGCTGCTTCCGGAGTGACAGGATATTCAGGATGGGTAAGCTTAGGGAGTAGGGGCCGCCTCGTATCGAGATCCATGAGGAAGAATTTAGGGCACTACATCTCAAAGTCATCCCGGAAGAAGGGGAGGCCAGCTCTGAACCAGCCTCTCCAGTCAAAGTAGGCAGGATGTGGCATACCCTTGTTGAGGTTAACAAGAACCTCTGAGGTAAGGGAACAAACCCCACCAACTCCAACAGTCATCTTCCACAGTAGACTAGACCTATCGAACTGCCTATGAACCCCAGAATCTCAACATTGCGGTTAGTGATGTGTCGCTCCTGGACATCCATAAGGTTGCCCAGATTGAAGTGGCACATCGGTTTTTGCTGTGCCCAGTGGTGGGTTCAACTGGAAGGTATAAACCAGCCAGAAGTGATCTCTGCTGGGTACCAAAAACAATTACTTCAGTTTATAAGATTTATTTTGCAGTAAAACCATGTAAATGGTTCTGAAATAATCTACAGGTAACAGCATATGTCAAATATCAACAATAGTAGCCACCAATGAAACATCGACTGCCTAATACAATCATAGTGCATTGAAATGACAAGTACAGAGACAGCTCAACATTAGTAATTGGGTATCTTTGTTGCATGGCTCTCCTGCCACTTGAGTGAAAATTATTAAGACCATACACTCCTTGATAATGAATGCCCACAGCCAATATGTTTCTGCAGTACAAATCATATTATTGGCTGTAAGTCACACATGGTGGGAAATCCAAAGTGGGTATCTAAAACCCATGAATTGATGCAGAGATTACCTAAAGATTACTGCAACTCACAAAATATTGTTGATAAGTTATGCTAGGAGCTGTGTACATGCTTGTTGTGGTACAGTAAGAAATTACAAAAGTATATGAAACAACAACTACCTTTTCGCTGTTGGTCATTTTACTGTGATACATTAGATAACTACCAAGACTTTTTATAAACATGGTTATAGAAAAAAGATTTTAGTCTTTTTTATAAAAGTCAATATTTATTTTACTTTTTACTCATGAAATTTTGTTTAAAATACCACTATATGCAAAATGTAATTTGATACTTTTAAATCAATAAAAAAGCTACAACTTAGTTTGAACACTAAGTAGTATGAAAAACTGATTAGTACATTTTCAATATATGCATTACAAAGAAAAACTTGTTAACTGAAATTCGCACAATGCATTAAACAACTAATCACGAACTGAAATTGTTAGCAGTCCAAAAGCTTACCGGAAATAACACGAATTATGAAACAGAAAAACACATAGAGAAAATCGACAAACCTCTAAAAGCTGATTTTCTAATTCCCTGAGATGTTTAAAACTATTTCATTAAGAAGCACCTATTGTTCTGCATCCTTTGATATAGTAGGTTCACGGCAATTGGACGCACATAAAATATATTTTTTTAATTTTTCATTGATCTAAATATATGAAATGTTGGCAGTATAGGAAAAAACCAGGACATACAATATATCAGACGTGGGCAGCGAAAAAGTTCAGAAAAGTCCATCTTATTTTATAAAAAGTTTCTGAGATATTAGTGGATTTCTCATCACTTTTAAGTACTTTGACTCACTTGAAATATTTTGGCCAGAAGTTTGTGTCTGTAGATGTAGCTTGGACCAGACAAATGTGGATGGATGAGCGTTCGGGTCCCATGTTTCCTGGGTACAAAAGGTGCAGCTTGCGGATTGGGCTTCCACGAATCCATTTTTTTCACTCATTCTCATCTGGTAACAACATTTCTTTTGAGAAACTTGGCTCTAGGATCTGCCTGAAAATTTAATGTTTAAAGGAATTAATTTATTTCAAGGAAGCTAAATAAACATGATTTTCTACCATAAATCCAAAATAGCCTTGTAGAAGTGTACTTTTAAATCTATCCTAATGGATGGAGGAACAAAACTTTCAAGTCTTTTCTGTTATAGCACTGCAAAATTTCATATGTATTCTGTTCAGATTTATATTTGTTGATATATATGCCAAGCTAGATTTTAGTGTCTCAATCAACAAAATTTCAACAAAACTTTTAGTAGGAACAAAGTGTTTATGGAATGTTTTTGATTCTATCGTGTACTACTTTCTACTACTGATAAATTAATAAGTTTCATGTAAATATATTTTAAATTATGAAATTTCTGTGTAACAGTCACATATATTTGCCAATTATTGATCAATTAGGTGTTATCTCAGTCATCTGCATTAAAAGTCCATACCTAAGGAGTGTGTTACTTTGGGGAAAGAGATGGGTATAACAGCCAGATTTACATAAATTGTAGGAGTTGTCAACCAATTAAAACAATGGTCAACTCTTATAACAGGAAAAGGCAAAACTATTATTGATAGCGGTTATAACTCTAAGCTGTTGAGTATAGTTGTGAATGTTATCTGCTTTTGCACAACGGCCTACAACATAACATGGTCAGATCAAACTGTAATCATAGCGCTCTTTTATTGCAATGCATTTATAATTTCCAATCTTTTAACAGAGCAGATCAATGAGATTCATTTATTTAATTTACATGCTTTATAAAACATACTACCTAATTATACAAACAGTTCAAAAATAGTATTAAAGTATAATAATATAAGTATACAATAATATTAAATAATAATAATAAATAAGTAGTAATAACAGTAAATAATATAAGCACATAACACAAAGATCAAGAAAAATGTAGCCTAACTTGCTATGAACAACCGTATAGGCTAACTGAAAAAAACATAAGTACATCATAAATACGATACAAACAAATTCAATTTCATGAAATAATTTACGTGATTTGTTTAAAAAATTGACATGAAATAATTTACATGATTTGTTTAAAACATGTTGAATGCAATAAAAACATGAAAAATACTAGTGTATTATATGCTATTGCTACAAATGTAAAAGATTTTTTATTTTAAATTTAGTTGAAGATTTACTTTCGCTGCTTCCCATTTTATGTACGTCATGAAAAGAGGCAGAAGCACCAAACAAGAACAGTCTGTACACAAATGTATAACCAAGCCTTTCACACAGTACCTGACATAGCACCGAACAAGAACAGTCTGTACACAAATGTATGTATAGCCAAGCTTTTCACACAGTACCTGACATAGCACCGAACAAGAACAGTCTGTACACAAATGTATAGCCAAGCTTTTCACACAGTACCTGACATAGCACCGAACAAGAACAGTCTGTACACAAATGTATAGCCAAGCTTGTCACACAGTACCCGACATAAAAATGAACAAGAACAGTCTGTACTCCAATGAAAGGCCCAGATTTTCACACAGTATCTGACTTAGCACTGACATCTGCAATTCTCAAGGAGGGCCATGAAAAATTCCTCATATTTGATCTCTCAGATGACATCTGACTCTGTGCCTTAGACTTACATTAGGGGCCTATATGTACATAAATAGAGAATAAATTTTCATATTGAACATAACACCGCTAACTGGTAAAAATCCACCATGTACCTACCGTCCATACGTTAGACACTCCTAATATACAATTATGTCGACAATTAGAAAGATTTGATAGTAAATGTGAAATTAATAGGTAGAATGGCAAAGTTTTTGGTGTCTATGAGAATGAAGGCAGACCCGGCAAATCACGAATTTGATGTTATTAATGTATTCTGCCTCATCCTCCTAAACAAAAATATATATGGTTTTAGGGGGTATATCCATAAATAGTTAAGTTTTTAATACTTTTTCATCAGTGTCACGCAAAATAAGGCTATGAATATGAACAATGTCAATTCGCTCACTGTTTCCAGCCTAATTCTATTAACATTTCGGCCTCCAAGTAACATAACCTAAAAAATAAAAATATACGATCTAGTGTGGATTAATCAGAGATACATATAATACAGCGATTTTAAAGTGTGGATAAGGGGATGAAATACATAATGATAAAACCAGAAATAGCATTGAAGTAAAGTCTTAACTTACCAACATTATACTATAAATAATTTGAATCTGTAATATGCTTATTATTACTATATTCTACACTCGTTCTTGACATTTATTACACTTGTGAATAATACTCTGATACGATCAATCAAACAAATCACAACAAGAACGTCAAAACAAAAAGAATGCTTACACTAATTAAGTTTAATGTGTATTCAAAAATGTTAGTTTACTAGTTTAGTGGGTTGGGTTTTAGGTGGGTGTGTGGATGAATTTGACATTTGTTTGTTTGTTTGGGTTGGGGAGGTGATACATTAAAATTACAATATTACTCTATGGTACATAAACAAGATTTACGGATTGGGCAGTAGTATATATACAGTATTATATAAATGAAATCTTGCAGTAAGTAAATATACATTGATTAAGAAAATGTGTAATTTAGTCACCATACATATATTTTGATTTGATTTTGAGAAAAAAATGTGTGTGTGCGCGCGCGTACGTGAAGAGTGCAGTTTCAAAATGGGTCTTGTCCATGAAGAAAACACTTTGAGATTTTAATTCTGAAATTAAAGGACTACCTTTAAAAATTTGGTTCGGTTATCGAAAAGTTCAAACCCTGCCGACCATCTATATTTTTGAAACATTGTCATGATGTATGTTGAAATGTAACTTGACAATGACCAACCAAAGACAAGAGGCAGAGAACACTATCGAACTGCGAGACTAATTACGGTAATTCATAAATACTTGCCTTCAACGCATTAACAGTTTGCTAAATAAAATCAGACTTAAACTATAATCAATCGGTTTTAAAATTTTCTTTAGAGTTAAATGCATTTTATAATGTTTATGGTGTATGACTGGGAAACTGCACAATCCGGAGACAAAAAAAAATGCCAATAAGAAACAGACTGTGTATTAAAACTTATAATTAAACAAGAGTTTTATGTGGTATGGCGAAATGTCAGAAAGCTTACGATTGATACTCACATTTGTTTTGTTTCTGCAACAAATATATAACTGTATGGCTATTTTAAGATAGTGATTTTATTTAAAAAAAATCTTATCTTATATTAATTTGTTATAAAGACAACTAATACACAGAATGTTATGTCTGCTTTAATAATATACTTGAAAAAGTTGGTAGCAAGTATTTTACTTCAGTACTCCACACTTTAAAGTTGTTTAATGCTGTCATGAAAAATGACAGTGACCTAGGGGGTTTTCTGCTGTAACCAATTGCAAGCGAACGTTCCCACCATCATCGTCAAAGTGGTGACCACACAATTCTTCTTTGAGTGGCCTAAGCATGCGGAAGTCACATGGTGCCTGATCGGGAAATCAAGACGCGTATAAAAAGGTATCTCAATGAATTTGGCCCCAGTTTTATTAAGTAAATGCAGCTGCCTGGTCAAGCATTGGTATGGAACAGAATTGAGCTTCGAATAAATATACATCTCGCTTTTCTTGCCAATAGGCCAGTTTCACAGTATCAAGCGGCTGTCAGTAGTATGCTTCATTGATTTTACTCCGTTCTTGGAGATAACCCCAGGCATTTTCGTTTATCTCTGAAACAAATAGCATTCCGTTTTTCCTTTGTTAATCAAACTCCAACACTTTTTTAGCAAAGAGGAGGATTCACTAATTCACAACTCATTACGGCCTGAACACTATCAGACCACACACCGCAACACATAAACATTGCGTCGTCGGCATATAATAGTCTTGGTACATTAGTGAATAAGTGAAATAACTGGGCTCAGGACACTGGCATGCGGCACTCCCGTGCGATACGGTCTGGAAGTCGCAAACTTTCCATCCACACACGTGTGGAAGGTTTTGCCAGCCAGATACGACTTTAGAATGTGTACCGCGGCACTATGTAAAGGTATATAGGCGAATAATAGAGCACGCCATCGTGTCTTTTATTTATTTATTTATTTACGCTATACACCATTTTTCAAACAGATGTTAAATACATGCTAAGCTATGACTATGACAGCACAAGAAATAAACTTAGTACGTTTAATTTTACAAAGAAGCCAAAAATTACTAATATTAACAACATGTATGTATATAAAACAATTAAATGATGTTAGACAAAAAATAAGAACAAAAATAACTAGGAAAAATAATATATATCACTCAAACAAAGTATTATTATAGCAATCAGCGAATAATATAAAAAGTGATAATATAAAATATTTAAAAAAAAAAAACAATTTTGTTTTAAAATTGAAAACAGGGAACTAATAACAAAAAGGAACAAAACTGACCAGTATCAACTTATCTGCAATCACTAAAATATTACAGCACGATGTTGGCATACAATGTGTGGGGGTGTGCCTATGTGTAACAACCAACAATAAAATGTGAGTTTTAACAAGCAATAAACTAGCTTATAGTACAGGCAGTGTGCATTGTGTATGTGTGTATAATTAAGTAACGACGAGCAATAGAATATAAAGTTTCAACGAGAAACAAATGATCTTATAATACAGTATAACAAGCAATAAATAAATAACAACAACTATATGAACAATTAGGAAAACATGTCAATAATCATAGCAACAATGTGTGTGTGTGTGGGGGGGTGCGTGTGGAGGGGGGCGTGAGGTGTGTGTGTGTGTGCGTATATATGCATGTGTGTATAATTAAATCTAACTTGCAATAGAATATGAAGTTTCAAAAAGCAATAAAGTATCTTATAATATAGTATAACAAGCAATAAATGCATTTATAATATTTAACAAGCGATAAATCATAAGATAACAAGCAATTATAAAACTTCTGATTACAGTACAATGACGATGCTAGAATGTGTAGAGAAGAATCACTCATGCACTCAAGTTTTGTTATCACACTGACATGTAACCCTCTAAAGGCGTCACCAATCACTCACCACTAACTCCATCATTTGTAGTAAGAAGGCGCACGACTTTGCTACGAAATCGAGCCACACCAGGAGAGAAAAAGCCCATATCATTGCCGAGTTGCAAAAGGCGTGGAAACGTACTGCGTTGCTGGTATAACGTAGAGTACTGAAGCCTCTCAAACAAGTCCTGGGATCTTGTACGACCAGGAATGTGAAAAGGAAGCTCCAGTAACAGCTCAGGGCAGCCCACAACACCACTGATCAACTTCATGAGGAAAACTGAGTCTTGAATCCTTCTGCGAATGTCTAAGTCATGAAGATTGAAGTGAGACTTCAGCAGTGGTACAGGGACTTCAAGGTAGTATCCCATTCGGCAGCCAAATACTCTAATGAAACGGACCTGGACTCTCTCGATATCCAATATGAGCGTAGATTTATACGGAGCCCACACAGAAGAGTTGTACTCCAGGAGTAGGTGCACTAGTGTCTTATACAATTTTACTAGAGAGTCGACATGCAGCTCCCTAGAGAAACGAAAGATGAAGCCAAACGTGGAATTTGCTGTCCTGCACATGCTCATCGGAATTGAGAGTTGAAGTAGTTACGACACCAAGGTTCTTCATCTTCCAGACTCTGTGGAGAAGTTCGCTGCCAAGGTAATAATCATGAAAAGTGGATTCTGAGATCTGGAAAAGGTCATAACTGAACATGTTTATATGTTCAGGTCCTTAGAGTTTTTAAAGCACCAGTGCTCCACTGCCCTTAATAACGACCTGAGACGGCCCACATCATGGTCCGAGAAAGATTCCAGAATAAGCCTCACATCATCAGCAAAAATAGAAGATGTTGGGCGGTCAGGGCATCACCAATGTCGTTGATAAACAGGTTGAAAGGTTCTAGATGTGACCCTTGAGGAACTTGAGACTCAGCACTAACGGGGTGAGAAATAGCGGTACCACACCTCACCCTTAGCGTTCGACCTTGAAGGTAGGATTGGAAGAACTGCAGGAGAGAACTGGAGAATCCTAGAGAGTCAAAGTTAGTCAGTAGGTGCTTGTGACTAACCCGGTCGAAGGCTTTGGCGAAATCCAGATAAATGCAGTCTACCTGCCGACCTCTTGCAAATGCTGAGGTAATATAGTGTTGAAAAATTATGAGGTTAGTGGTTGTGGGTCTCCCGGAGCGAAAGCCTTGCTGCTGCGGCACTACTAGGTGTTTAAGCTCAAATTAAAGTCCATCTAACACCAGACTCTCAAAAACTTTCGACAATGTGTTTAAAATAACAATCGGTCTGTAATTAGATTCAAGGGTACGATCACCAGATTTGAATATTGGAACTATGTATCCTGTATTTAAGCAGTCTGGAAACATATCTCTGGAGAAGAATATGTTGAAATAAATATATAAATGAGGAGAAATCACCGCACTGCAATATTTAAGCACCGGTGGAGGAATGGAATCAGGACCTGCCCCTTTGTTTGGATCTAGCTGGTTAAGCTTATGCTCGATGGCCTCAACTGAAAGGCATCAGGTTGTTAAGACTTCGAACTTACGCGGATGGTTGACAGGAGGATCATCGTGAGTTTTACTAAAAATAATAGGAAAGTAGCTGGCAAAAAACACGGCAAATTTCTTCAGGATCTTCTGCAACCGATTCCTCATGACGAATCATCTTAGGTATGTTCGATGTTTTCCTCTGTTGACTGACATAGCTCCAAAAACTTTTAGGATTGTTCGATACTGAATCGTTGAAGCGATCCAGGAACTTACGACGACACTGAGAAACAAGAACAGTACATTGGGCTCTTAGTCGCTGGAAGACTGCGTATTGAGTAGGATCAGAGGTTTCCTTGAAACGTTTGTGAGATAGCTTCTTCTGAATAATCAGTTTTTCCCAAATCATTTTTTTTTTTTTTTTTTTTTCTTCCTTGGGGCGGGCCTACTGCCATGCACTTAAGCCTCAAGGGCCTTTTGCGCACCCCGAAAACACCATGAGGACTACCAGTCTACAACTTCAGCAGTTCAAACAAACCGCGCCGAAAACAACCTATCAAGTCCTCCTGGGAAAACTCGCCACCCCTGTTCAAGCTACCAAAGATGGCATACCGCTCTCTTGCTATTGCTGGGCAATCAAGAGAGCAGGTGCTCAGCAGTCTCCCCTCCTGCTCATTACACCTTCCACAGAGCGGATCCTCCTGAAGGGATACCAACTCTGTGTAGATGCTTCTTCAGGTGACCATGCCCCGTAATGAGACCAATGACCTTGGAAGAACATTGATCTGTTAATGAGAGAAGGTCCGAGGCCACCTTGGAGGAAGGTGACTGTAATACCATTTCTACTCACTCTCAAACCCGGATGCAACCTCTCCACCTTCTCCCATGCTCCACGCCGAATCCATTTCGAGACAACCCTAGAGGATTCACACCTTGGAACACACGCAGAATGGTTGAGGGCCCGTCATAATTGTTGCTGAGCCCCTGGATGGCCCAGGGCATCAGGGCAATCTTTCGCTCTTTCGTTCCCAGAAAATCCCCTTATGACCAGGAAACCCAACAAACGGTTACATTGTTGATTCTGGCGGCAAGGGAGGAAAACGGTTCTGATAGCAATCCCAAACCAGTTTGGTTTGTTTGATTGCGCAAGAATCCAGCGCCATCAGCGCTGCCTGACTGTCCCGTGAAAATGTTAATCGTCTTGCCCCTATATCGCAGACGAAGATTCTCACGAGCACATTCCATAATGGCTGCGACCTCCGCTTGAAAGACTGTCGGATACGGACCCATAGGAACCACCAGCTCCCTACATGGTCTCACTCCCAGAATTCCAGCACCTGTGCCGCTTTTTGTTTTAGAGGCCCGTCTGTGTACCATTTCGAGCTCCGCTGGTGGAAGAGGTTGCTTCCCCTCTGACCAATCATCCTTGAGGGCAAAAATAATCCTAAAGGGTTTGTCAAAGGGAAAACTTTTGTGGACATCTGATCTAGAGATCATATGCAAAAAACATCCTCCTGTATCAGAGTGCTAATTCTGCAGTGCCCACCGCTGCAGCCCGACCAGAATCCCGTCTGCTGCAGACAGTAGGCACTCTTCCTGGCCATAGCTCGAATGACAATGTCCAGGGGGCGAGATTAAGACACAACAGTCCAGAGCCGCGCCTGGCGCACTAGGAAAGGCCCCTGTGATAGCGAGGCAGGCCATCCTTTGGATACCTGCCAAACGTGCTACCACCGTTTTTGGCTTCCATTTTTGGCCACCATACGACAGCTCCGTACATTAGTGCAGGTCTGACCACGGGAAAACATAAAGCCAGTACAAGAGCCTCGGCTTCAGTCCCCAGGGCACCACCTATCACACGTCTGCATTGCATTAGAGACCCACTTTACCCCTGGCAATGACCCTTTCTAGATGAGGTCCCCAGTTTAGAACCCTATCTAGGATCACGCCCAGGTACTTGACCTCAGGCTTCAGCTCAACGGGTGAGCCTTTAAATAGAAAAGGACCAATGCCCTCCATCTGTCGCCTCTGGTAAAGGCAAACCACGGCAAGCCTTGGTGGGGTTGACGGTGAGGCCAACCTTATCACACCAGTTTTCCCACCATGTTCAGAGCAGCATTGGTCAATTCCGTGATTGTTGTGTTGAACTTGCCACTCACAAGAATCACAATATCATCTGCGTACCCTTGTGCAAAGACACCGCTGCTATTCAAAGAATTCAGCAGGTCATCCACAACCAGGTTCCACAGAAGAGGAGAGAGAACGCCGCGCCCTGCGGACAGCCCCTCGTAGCCTTTGCACTAACACTTGCTCCCATGAGGGTTGAAACAACAACCCTGTCCGTGAGCAAGGGCCCCTATCCAGTCACACACACCTGACCATCAACGCCACGTCCCCGAGACCGCATTGATTAATCGCCCTGAGTGGCTGTATTATCAAAGGCACCTTCAATGTCTAAAAAGACTCCTATGGCTACCTCTTTTTCCCGCCAGCAGCGTCTTCTCAATCCTGCATACCAATTGATGCAGGGCCGAGTCGCATGACTTTCCTGGAGTTTAGGCATGCTGGTTAGGATGCAAAGGTCGCTCCAGAAGAGCTCCCTCCCAAAACAAACCTGGCAACCATTTTCTCCATGGTTTTGAGAAGGAAGGAGGACAGGCATATTGGCCTGAAAGACTTCGGCCGATCCATGCCCGCCCTCCCCCTGACTTCGGTGGTATGAACACCACTCTGGACACTCTCCAGGGTAGTGGGATGTACCTGAGAGCCACGGAGGCTCTGAACAGTCTGCACAGCTGTCGGAAGGAGAATGTCCAAGAACCGGGTCTCACCCCGTCCCCGCAAGCAAAATGAGTTACCGTTCTCCCGTCGCCCCCAGTGAGCCTTGTAAGGATCTGAAATGAGTGTTAATAGCCCACTCAATCCTACTCAAGGTAACAATACGGTGCGCCAGACTCCACTGAGAGATGAGTGCGCGTCACCCGCATGTCTCCCCTCACTTTCGGGTGGTTTCACCCTCACCCCAAGGAGCCCGTAGGCGAAGTGGTTCTCCATCAATCCTACTTTTCAGAACTTGTCCGCTCACTGAATTGAAGACCTGATCGTCCTTGAGACAACCCAATTACCCAACTTTTTTGCTTGGTTGTTCTGCACACTGTCAATATCGGTGCAGAGTGTCTTTCCCAACCTCTTGCCGTACTGATCTTCCGGTTGTAGCAGTGCAAGAGCACCTTGAAGGTGTCCAAGCTACCAAGCGGCCAGAGTTTTGCCTATAAATAGCAGCCGTTCGTGGGAAGAGCTTAATCGACGTCAAGGTGTTCCAGGCTAACCTCAGCACAATTCGGTTGTCAGTGCAGAGAGCCTGACCAGCGCTGTGAATCAAGTTTTGGTCTCATCAGAGCCCTGACCATCCCTGAGGCCTTTAGATCCACCAGTTTAGATGTTCCTTTGTTATAATCGGGCAAGCTGAGACTTTTTCCACATCTGTTCGAAGGAGACCGATCTTAAACAGATGTGAGCATGATCAGAGAGGGAAGGCTGCGTCACATGCAAGCCATGTATCCGCATCCGTTTCCCATTAGTGGACATCATGGTCCAGCCGTCCCCTGTCCTTTGTGCGATAACTTTGTGTTCCTGCGGATTCCTATACTGACTTTTTCCACATCTGTTCCACCGATCTTCTAGAGAACTACGATTGTGACATCTGATATCAGAGAGGTCAAGGCTCAGACCACCTGCCAGCAATGCCATCGAACCAGGCCCATTACCACCCCCCCCCCTTCCCACATGGTCCACATTGCACCAGTTCTTGTCCTCGTGAGCAACGTGGGCACTCCGCAATTGCGATCAATGGTACGGGACATTATGACAGCCAATCAACTTACCTGTAGGTGTGGGTTGCTGCCCCACGCCTCGTTGTCTGGGATATGGGCAGTAGCATCCCACCCACCAGTTCAGCCTGAATCCTCCCACATGGTCCACCATTGAAGGCAGCCTGTTCCTGAGCCCTCCGCATCATAATACCTGCAGATATGATGATGCTAGCAGGGCTGCAGTACCAGAGCCACCATCAACCGTGTGCGAGATCCCTGCAACAAAACGTTCCAGAACAGGAATGCTTTTTCCTCCTGTTGCTTACAAACAAATACATGTCCTGGCATTTTCTCCCTGTAGGAACTAAATATTTTTCACCTTGCTCTGTCATTCAGAGAGAAAGCCATTTTCCCTGTGATCCAACCTGTATCAGAGCCACGTGAAAAATCTTCCCGACCAGGAAGCGTCTGCAGAATACAGAGCCGAGGCCAGCCTTGTGCTGAGGGTTGATCTTGAAAGAACCTTTGATCCCCATGATCAACCCGCCCCACCCCGCGCCCTCAGCTGGACCTGCTCACACCAATGAACACAACCCCCTCCAGCCCCCTCCCCTTAAGAGTGGTTGAAGACTGTTCATCTATTAAAAATAACAAGAGTTCTGGAATCTCCCGTGTGGACATCTCCAACAACCCCTCCATTCCGACACAGAGATCCCAGCCATTTCTGTTTGTTAATGGCCTTGAGAATGCGGTCTGGTCGCAGAGTCCTTCCCTGGCCATGGACCATCGACCCTTAGGCAAGACCTTGGTAGATCTTATGAGGTCTTTGTAGTCCCCACAGATCACCCCTATTCCCCCAGGGCCACCGATCCCCAAGCCCCCTAGGAGCCCGACCAGACCTCGCAGCCAATCCCTGGTCTCGTCATTTACAGAGCATGTGACGGAGCCCAGCTCCCCCTTCGTACTTTCGGGGAAACACCTTTTGAACTGCAGGCACACACCCTCTGCTGAGAGTACCTCGTCGAGAATGCGCCCCCGAAGTTCCATAGTTCTTCCTCTGAGAGGCGCCTCTCAGGAAAGTTAGCAGGGACCAAGACTAGCTTATGTCCCTCAGAAACTTCCCTGAATGTTTCTTCCCAACCCCTCCTCCGTTGAGGGATTGGTACTCGTCGCATGCGCTGCTTGCTCAGGAGGTGCGGTCGGGCGCCTCTTCGGCAGGGTTTTTTTTCCGCCGAAGAACCGCCCGAGCGCCCTCTCTTCCCAATAGGAGTAGAGGACCCGCACCTGCAGTTGCCTCCGGTTGCCTGTCGTCTTTTTATCTTTCTTCTTTCATTGGCCGACCTCTTGCCCGTTTGCCTCCTCCATTGACTGTCCGGAAGCCAGGTGCCGAGGGCCTTTTTCTGCTCCATCGCCCAACCGCTTGCGCAGTTTAAAGGGAGCTTAAGGTTGTAGTCCATTACCACATGCTCCAGTGTCTGTGTCCCATGGACTCAACCCTTCCGCTTGCATCATCGAGTACTACATCGTCGTCGATGGTGGGTAGCGCTAGAAGAACTGCAGATACATCCAAGGCCTGGGTTGCCGGATGCAACTGCCCGTTGCAGTTCTTCCAGATCTAAATCTGTTGGTGTTTTTTTGGTTATTTTTTTAAAAGACTCCATAAAAGGTCCCACGAGTACCGAGGAAATAACAGTCCGCACCCAGCCAGAGCCCCCGCATGACCAGGTAAGGCTATTTACGCTTGGGGGGGCGCCCAACCCCCCCAAGGGCTCCGTTTACGACGCACAACCCCTGCGCCATGCATCCCTTAGGCACGGGGCTTCACAACACCGTGATTGGGGTGCCCTCAGTCAAAAACAAGTGTGTGTGGTGCGATTCCAGGCGGACCCCGGGACTGGCACCACTACTGCGGCGCCGAGGGCCGTCACCGCGCAGAGTGCACACTCGAGACACTACCCTAGATCCTGGGGTGTTGCAGGGCCACCTCAAGCAGGACGCTGAATAGCGTTTATCCGGGCCCAACCATTGGTTAGATGGTTGGATTCGGATCCCCCTTCGGTCTTGAGCGACCACCTTGGGCGGTGCCGCCCCTGGAGAGGTACTTTCCCAGTTCATTTGGGATGAACCCGAACTAAGGTCAGCCCGTCTCCTAGACCCCTTCCAAATCATTAGAAAACCAATGAGGAAATAAGGTTGTGCCTATTTTTTTATATGGGCAATTCATTAGCATTTCTGAGTTCAACACAGAAGTGACTGAAAAGCGTTTCCGCATTAGTAGTATCAACCAATGGGTAAGACAACCTGGCATTATAGTTGAATATAGCTGGGAGATCACAGCGTCTGAGATCAGGAACAAGTTGCAATTTTCCATTTGAACACGTCTTAACGTATCATTGGCCTTGCTAACGCCGAGCAAAACTGTGACATAATGTATATTTAGATTAATGTACTACTGGTAATTATTGGTTTTTTGACGACTCCTATAAGCTGAGGTGTTATTGACTGACCAAGTACGCTATGAAACTACAAATTGGCATCACTTATAGTTGGCTCAACATAACCATTTAACCAGTTTAGCTAGTCTGCACATGATTAATATTACTACGAAACACAGCGGACATGATTCTGTTTGAAACAAGACGGCTCAGTGTAATAGCAAAATTTACTAAATAGGATATAGTGGGTCAGTATTAATTTATTGCTATAGGTAGATTTCTCTAGATAATCCCGTATTTTTCATTACTTACTGAAGTAAAGTACTTGCTACTAACATTTGTCAAGTATATTATTAAAGTAGACATAAAATTCCTATATAAATATAAACGTTTATTAGTATCGTTATGAAAAAAAAAAAAACTGATAGTTGGATTATGGTATTATAGTGGTTCACGTAATTATACATTGCTATATGTAGATATGTAGGTTTTCTTTTGATAATTTCCATGTTTTCAAAATAACAAATTGTGTACTCATTATTACATTTTGTTTTTTACGGGGCTTTACAAAATAACTGGTTATATATTTGTTACTGAAATTGGTAACATATCATTACATTAAACTTCAATTCTGTACTGTAATACATTAATAACGGGCGCTATGTGTCATTTTGTCTATGTCAATCGATGATTAAATCAGCAGACGGGAGTGATTTCAGAACACATTTTAGTACGCAGGACATTTTTGTTTTGACCAGATTACTTTTATGAGGGTAGTGGGACCGTACACTGCTACAAAAAAAACAAGTCACAAAAACAGCTTACGTGTGCTTAATTCAGTGGGTTCGGACTTTTGGATTTCTCCAACATTATTCCCACTCCCAAAACCATTAGCTTCTTTTTCCCCACACTTTACTAACAGTATTCTAAAACATACATGTTTGTACCTAACAACAACCAATAGAAACCCATAAAACAAACCCAAGTAGGAAAAATACAAGCACAGAATGGAAAAAACCATAGGAAGAACGAGTCCCCGGACCTAGTTCCTACGTGAATCCTATCCTAGTTCATCAACTTAACTCATACAAAATATATGTTAATTTATTAACGTGATGATGAATAGTACAAATTTAATACAGATTTTAAATGAACAAATTATACTTTTATGATAATAATCGCCACTTTTGACGACCATCTTCGGGACTATATCCAATTAACAAGACAAGTTCTGAGAAACCCCATAAATGGTCCCGTACCTCAAAAATGACGTAGCCGATTTTGGTAAAACTTTGTAGACACATTCAATACATAGTCTACTATATTATATTAGACTACTACTCTCATTCTTAGGCCAGACCTATTTTCCGAGCTATATTATATTTCCACAGCTAGGCTATTTCGCCGTACCTAAAAAACGTATAAGCCGATTTTGATAAAAGTTTCTATACACATTCCATACACAGTTTACAGTAATAAATTACTACCCTCGTTCTTAAACCAGACCTATTTTCGGAGCTATGTGCTGAAAAAATCTATGGATGGCCGTACCTGAAAAATGTATGAGCCGATATTGATAAACTCTCTAATACACATTCAATACATAGACTAACATATTACATTACTACAATCATTCTTAGACCAGGCTTATTTTTGGAGCCACGGAATCAGTTTTTATAGTTTTAGAATGCCAGCTAAGTATATTATATACATTTTGTTTTGTATTTGTTCCGTTTGTCTTCAAATAAAAAATTAATTTAGTTTTTTTTAATGAACTGGTTCAGGAACTAGGTTAGTAGTAGTTCAGGAACTAGGTTAGGAGAGTTCATGAACCAGAGTAGGATTCGTGTCAGAGGATTAGTTCTTTCTATGGATGGAATCCATGGACAGTTTGACACTGCTGTTTAGTGTTTACACGACTAATTTAGAACGGTGCATGACCATTAAATAATTTATAGTTTATTATTCTGTAATTATATGTATTCAATTCCATTAGCTTAAGTGAAAACGTAGATGTTTATTTATTTATACAACAGAGAAAAATTAATGCTATATTTCTTTGTACACAATGACAGCTTTGCTTATAGCTGATTGGTACCCAAGTAGCAAAGGAGGATACTATCGGTAAGTGAGGCTAGTAAAATTTAATCTAATTATAGTTTATTTATAATTTATCGAATATGAAATGGGAAACAAACTTGAATTATCCCTTATTAATCTTGGTACAAGCCTAGCTACATGTGAATCAGACATGTAACAGTTATTCTTTTTGGTAAATATGAAATTGGGATAGAGTGGCAAATAATTATTTTGGTGTAATTACTTTCATTCTCCTCCTGAATAACAGTAAGACTAATTTAATGATAGATACTATCTTGAAGAATTGATTTTTGTTTGTTTCCGTTGGCATAGGCTGTCAGAGTCCATACTGATGGCCGCAAACAGTACTGTAAGAACGTTCAAATAGTTCCTTTTTGGCTGCAGTATGATAAACAACCACTACCACAATCGAATCAACTATCGATTAGAACGATTCAAATGTTGTCTGACATGTTTACACTGTAAAGTAATTGTAAGTACTAAATTGCTCAAACATTGTATCAATAAAGTTGTATTATTTTCTATAATCTAAAATGCTTATATTTCTTTTAAATATAAAAATCTTAAAAGTCTATAACGTATTTCAGTTCGACATTGTTGTTCTAAGTTATTTCAAACAAAGTTAAATCATGTATATGGTAATGGCCGCTAGAGATGGAAAGTACTGTTATTTGGCAATGACCTATTACACAATAACCTGTTGAGATATTACATTCCATTAATAAGTTACTGTGGTAACATGTCACCAACTCCGCCAGCCAATCTCAGTATTAGTTTCATGATAAGATAAGGTATTTATTTAGAATTAAGAAATTATCAAAATTGCAATAGATCTCGTCAACAATTATAAAAATACTAATCCTACAAACAGAAGTGGTATACAGTTCATGAAATCCAAAAAAAAAAGGAAGCAGACAACAAAAAATGACAGTGCATAGGCCACTGACAGATCCTCATTGTTCAAGTAATATTCTAACATGTTAAACTACAACATAAAATAACAAAATCTCAAATAACAATAATCAATAAGACAACAACAGATATAAAATTTTGAAAGTCATAAGTTAACAAAGTAATAATTTAAACTAACTAGAATAGAGGCTTTAGATAAAAACAAGTTTGGTAACAAAGGATATATAGCAAATAACTAAAACCAAATATTAAAATTACAAAACAGGCCTGTTAAATTAAAAAACAATTTTACATTCAAGAAATTCGTCAACATAATACATAGGATGAAGTTTCAGCTAATTAAACAGTCAGAGAACATCTTATCACATGTAATTTCTACCGGGCACATTGGCAGCTTATTATACAATTTTATAGCAAGTGTATTGGTGATACTTTTGTGGACGTGGACATCAGACCTGGACTTGAAACTATCATTATCTTTTCTCACAATCTTAATTATTTCATAAATATACATATTGACAACCTGTTTCCACAAACAAGGGCTCACAATATTCTTGTAACCAGGAGTTAGTCAATATTCTGAGAGCTTTATTTTGCAAAATTAAAACATTGCCTTGACCAGTGCTGTGAGACAGATTGTGTTAATAAGTTAAATTTTAATATTGGTCAAATATAGCAATTAAATTTTGTTTAGCTAATAATTGAAATTTCGAGCCGTCGACTGTAAGCAGCTACTGGGATTTAACTGAGTACTCATATTACTAAATACATGTTATGAATACTTAATGAAAATAGTTCTAGACCTATTGACCAATTATTTTATATTCGTTTGTTATTTTTATGCTAAGTTGGAGTTATGAAAATTGTAACAATGATCCATTTTTCTAAACAAGAAATCTTCAGTAGGCTATGGTAGTGTAATTTCGTAGGTTTGCACGTTATTACCTAGGCCTATTGTGCAACATGTTTAAATACAGTATGTTAATAGTTCTATTATTTACAGGAAGTTTGAAGTATATTCCATGTCATGGCAACGCGAAGTCTCATTGGAGTCTTCTGTACTGACATGTGCTCCCAACGGTGGCCCCATTGCGGTTATGCGAGACAGATCCAAAGTGGTGAAGATCCAGGGTAGTGGCAAACCTGTTATAGCAATATTCAGTTCATCTGGCCGTTTAATATCAACGTTTGTGGTAAGAGTCTATCGAGATTATTGCATATTTGGTTATAGCTCCCACAAACAATTATTTTTCAAGTAAGGCCTGTTTCCTTTTTGTTCCTATTCTGTTTGTTACTATAGGCCTTTGGCATGTGCCAATATCTGACTCATCAGATAAAGGGGTAAGTGGGTACAGTACAGTGTTTAAGGTTAAAAGTACTGATGAAAGTTCTTAAGTCAAATGCTCAACCCTCTTACATCCAGCTTGTGCATTTGCACACATTTAAAAATTGTAAAAGAGTATGGGTTGGTAATTTGATAGCAACTGATGTTTGTATATATGTAATATACTAATGTGTATCAATTATATAAAAGCCAATTACCAAACCATGATTTTACTCTGGCTCATCATGAAATTTTCGACGCTACAAAATAGATTCACATTTTATTTATACACATGTTTGTCTTATCTCTTAGATGCTCTCTAAGAAACGGTGTTGAAAATTTCATAACCTGACCGCGGAAATCTGTAAAATGCCACAGTACTGTTTGCAATATTTTTCTTGTTTTCGTAACCAATCTCAAGAAATCATGGGAATCAATGAAACTCACGTAAACTCAACAGTTTTCATAAACATTGGATCTGAGACTGAAAGTGTAAATTGAAAATTGAAAACATTGACTTACAATGGTGCTCAATAATATCCATATTTGAAAACACGAGATTACAGGCATGGTGCAGTGAGGATAGTTAGGATGCGAAAACTGTTACTCATTCTAAGGACTATCAAAGATTTTAGTGGTGATTGGGAATAAGTTTGACACCATCGTAAAGGTTTTTCAAACCACTAAGGTAAAGGTTATTTTCACAGTCCACAATATTATGTGAGTTTTGTAGTATGATTGTATCATAAAAATCATTAGGGTGTTAAATCTTCTAAAATAGCTTTAGAAAATATTGTCCGGTAGTTATTACTAACAAATAATAAATGTTATGTTTGGTTCTACACATTATAATACTTTTTTGTATTGTCATCAAATAATAATCATGAAACTCTCCAAAACATTCTTTTTTCAAATGTTTTATCATTTTGTTCTTATAGAAACGAGTTTCCCGTATTTTGTTGCTGTAACTTTTTAAACTTTATTTAACCCTGGCAAAATTTATTAAGGTTATTAATTAGCTGGGGAAAAACGGTTGTCAGTAATTAAAATTTAAATCTGTACAGTCTGTACGAGATGGTATCAGAAAATTCCCAGACTGTACTTGCCTTTTTTTGACGCAACTGTACAAGCCGGTGTGCCAGTAGCCTCTGCCACAATAGCCGCTGAGTCATTTTGCCGAGTTTCGTTGTGAGTGGTTAGGTTATGTCTAAAAGTTGTGCTTTGTTGTTGTGTGTTGCTTGTACAGTTGCGTCCAAAGCAAATGGCAAATACAGTCCGGGAACATTTTTTATACCACTTTGTATCCAGTGTCATAAGTGATGGTTATTCATATGTATTTTCCAGTGGAACAGTGGGAACGTGCTCCAGCTAGGCTGGTCCACTACTGAGGAGTTGCTCTGCGTACAGGGAGATGGAGCTGTTCTAGTTTACGACATGTTTGCTAACTATCAGCGCACCTTCAGCATGGGCAAGGTTTGTCACTTTCACAATCTCTTTAAGTCACAGATGACAACAACTGAATGTTTGGCTGATTTTTAACAAATAATCTTCAGTACAATAATACACTTGATGCACATTTAATCTATGAATAAGCAAAATATCTTCTATCTGCAGGCTATAATTTATTTAGCTCAGCAGAGTTTAACGATTTTTGAAATCATTTTTTGTTCTTGTAGAGCAGCTTTGGATAATCATTGCATTTTAGAACAAAGTCATTTATGAGAAATTTCGCTCTTGAAAAAAATAATCAAACATTAATATGTATTATTTGTTTGTGTGTTGAAATATTTACAAAATTGCAATACCTGTATATTGTGCATAATTATTGAATAACCAATTCATTGTTTAGTCTAAGCAAAATTGTGTGTCATGTAATTGTGTGATTTGAGCATTGATATCTAACAAAAATTATGATCAAGTACAAAGTGTGCCTTGATATTGCATTCTGATCTATTTCAGAATCAAAAAATAATATTGATCCATTTGCAATATTTACATTTTGAAATGAAGTGTTTCCAAGTTCCAATTCATTTAGGTGACTCCACAGTGATAACTGTTAAAACTATAGAACTGTAACTGAATAAGTTCTGAAAATCATGCCTGGATGTCACAATACATCAGTAAAATCGTTAGTTATCTGTACTAGTCTATGAGAAATGCCACACTCTCTTATTAAACCCAGTTGTAAATGCCTTTAGGGCACTTGTCAATAGTTTACGTTTTATAACCTAAGGAAGAGTGCAGATACAAACCCTTCTACAATGATTCCGGTTTTTTGTTAAATGTAATAATGGCAAATGTTCGGAATACCCATCTTGTTCTTTCGTAATTGTCTATTTTAACCACTTATTTGCTAGGTTCTTGTTTACGTTAACTGTTTTTAGATTAAAACCCGTTTTATTTTGTGTTCCGTTATCTAAATCAAACCAAACAAAAAATGTTGGAAGAAACAGTGATTTTTATTAATTCAGAAATACCAATTATTCTTTGGCTTTTTAAGATTATTTGCGTAAAATATTTTTCACAGTAAACAATAATGATTTAACCATGTGTTAGATTGAAAGATTTTTGCTATTTTTTAGGATGTTCAGGAGACACGAGTATTGTCCGCTGAAATATTCGAGAGTGCTATTGGCACAGGCGTTGCAGTTTTGACAACCACCTTTCGTGTGTTCATTGTCAATAACTACAAGGAACCTAAGACAAGACTACTTTCTGAAGTTGTGGGTAAGCTGTGGAACAATTTTATTTTACACTTATTGAATCGGATATAGACCTGCTATAGATTTATCAAAAAATTATCTCAATAATTATATTTTCACAATTGTTTGTAAAAAATCTGCTAACACTGTTTTGATGTAATTTGAAGTATTCTCATCAGAAATATGTTTAGTTTTGTTGCCATAATTTGTGTGATTTTGTCCTGAAGTGTACTATTTTTTTTACATTTCTTATTTTCTTACTAACTTTTTTAAAAAGATTACCTTAGTAATAATAATAATTTCAATGCATACAAATGACTTAAGTTTCTAATTTTATATAGAAACTTTTCTTTACAAACATTATTAATGATCAGGACTAGAGTGAATGAATATTCATTATTCTCTTTGTTGAATATTTTTGGGTCATTAGTGATTGGGATATGGAAACTGCTTTAGATTCGTAAGATAGTTGGCTAGAAGTAACATTTATTATTTGTTTATTTTTATAGCAATATAAGACAGCATAGAGAACTTTTCAAACTTGGCAACCAATGTGTGTTTGCTTTAGTTTAATTAAAACATTTGTTGGTAAAGAAATTAAACGGAGATAATTATATGTATTTTGGTTCTGTTAGTTAAACAAAGTTTTACTCGACATTTAATATCTTAAGACAATAGTATTTATCCAATAGGAGTATTCTCTGAGTATAATACCTAAAACTAGTAAACTTGTTAAGACAATATCTAGTATTTTCTGTAACTCCGTATAATTTTTTGACTCCCAATCAATAAATAAGTAAATCATATTAAATTGAAAAAATACGTTCTATTAATCCTTTTAGTACTTAACATATATCTTAAGTTTATACTTGAAATGATAACCAAGGATGCATCAGTAATTTGCGTTTTAAGTTATAAAAAGTGTATCATGAACTTTTATTCAACTAAATTGTGATCTCAAACCTGTTAACAGGTTTTAACTTGTCATATGTCTTTGAATTGAGTAATATGTCAGTCTGCAATAGTGTGAGAAAGAAGAAATTGTATTCTTAACAGTAGATTATTGTGTTTCAAAACAACTATAAAACTCTTGATCACGGAAAAAAGAGACAGTATTGTAAATTAGTGCCTTTGTTGACATTTTATTTATTAATTCACAACTTGAAAATTCACCATTACTATTGTTTCCTCTCATATCTGTCATCTTTTTATGATACATACATAATTACATATATGTGCATTTCGACTATAATAATTTAAATTATTTTTCCAAATTAAAGTTAAAAAATTATAAAAAACGTTTTTTTGGGGGTTGGTTAAAAGACTTGTTTTGCATAAAGTAAAGTATATATATATTTTGTATTGTTCTTTAATTTATGCTATTAAAAGTTTTTTTTACATATTCTGGCATCTATGTTAGTTGAAGCACTATTTAAGGCAAACCATTACAATATTTTATGTATTTTAACATGGAAAATCTGAAAACCCCATGTCCCTAAAAAGGTTAAAAACCCATCAGTATTTCATAATATGAAAAGTATTGAACTGGTAATTGAAATTTATGTAATTTTTCACCAAACAACTTGGTAAAGGAATGCATTGATTTGTCGTTTTGCATTACAGGAATTCATCAGGCTCCGAATGCATGGGCTGTGGTGTGTGAGGAACGCCACACAAGGGTTTTGATGGCCGTAGGTCCAGAACTGTATTCCATGAGTGAGTCAGAGTCTCGAGCCATTCTGCAGGTAGGTCATTTTCTGTGTTCCCTTTATCCAGCTGATTTGTAATGTTCAAATTTACAGAAATAAAATATAGAATATATGTAATAGTAACTCTCACAGCATGATTTGAGTTTATGCTTTCTAAGCTAACATATTGACCTTAGCTGAGTTTTATTTCATATCATTCCATTAGTGTAATTAATTTAGTTATGGGGGAAGGGTTGGTTCATTGTAAATGTTTAGTTTAGCTCCAGTTCACCTTTCTCTTAGTGCAACGTCTGGAATCTGACGCTGTCACAGACTTTAGATTGCAATTGTGCACCCGATGAGACAATGATAATACCCCATCACCTAGATTATTCTATATTTAGTAGTCTAGGTATCTCTGATGCAAAGAGAGTTAGTTTTGAGATTCTTCGTTGCCAACTTATCTTTTTGTATCTCTTCAGAAACATGACTCCAGATTCCAGGAGTCAAGTCTGTGACAGTGTCAGATTTCAGATGCTGCACTAAGAAGAAGGTAGAGCTAAATTCAACATTCACAGTACAATAAAATTGTGATAGCCTTTATTAGAGTGGATTTAAATCTAAACAGCACACAAAAATACCAGTACATCAATACAACTTTTATTGAAACTCTAGAAAAATCTGAAAAGAAAGTGTGAATAGAGAGTTATTTCTGGAAAGGCAAATGTTGTCCTCCTGACTAACCTAATGTTTTCCTTCTGGTAAGTCACATTGTCATTTTGGTTAGTCCGATGCTATCAGCCTAGGCCGGCCGAGTGTTGCATGTCATATTTTAAATACATTTTTTGTTGCACTTGACACCACTTGTACACGTAAACCAACTTGTGTTTGTGTGTGACTCACCCGTGCCTGCTTACATCTACATACTGTGTTTACAGTGCTGTTGTAATGAGATACACTATGTGCAGTTTCTCTGTAAGCTACCAACACATCATCCTTCATTAAATGTTTTGTCTAACCACCACTGAAATATATAGTCTTAGATAACTCCTTTCTTCTTTTGTTTCAAGAATATGTTATGTTTTTGGGTTATTTGACTGAAGGAACTTTGGTACTGTAATTATATGTTGTCAAGTATACACTGTTCAACAAATAAAACTTGAGTCTTTAGTGGTTTCATAACTTTGTAATGACATTATTTTCACTGTCGCTGGGCATTAAAAGGTGCCCAGAGCACGTGTCACTACAAAGGACTTGACATTATAGAATCAAACCATTCAAAACTGTATATTCTAAACAGTGTGTGCTATTTATTTGACATGTATTGAATGGAAGTTCAAAGATTTTACATTCTTATCGTACTGTCAGTAGTGTACACCATCTGCCTCAGAATAGTAAGAAATATGTGAATAATCTGTCTGTATATGGTGGAAGGTCATACTCCCGTTTTTGGTGGTGACGCTTCTTCTTCTTCTTCTAGGGCGGCGGCCTATTGCCATGTACTTAAGCCTCAAGGACCTTTTGCGCACCCTGGAAGCACACCATGAGGCAGACCAGTCCACGATTTCAGCAGTTCCACAAACCGCAGAAAACAACCAATCAGGTCCTCCTGGGGAAATTCACCACCCTTGGTCGAACTACCAAAGATGGAATACCGCTCCCTTGATATTACAGGACAGTCAAAGAGCAGGTGTTCAGCAGTTTCCTCCTGCTCATCACACATTCTACAGAGCGGATCCTCCCGAAGGATGCAGACTCTGTGAAGATGCTTTCTCAAGTGACCTTGTCCCGTAATCAGATCTATAACCCGAGAAGTCATCGATCTACTTAGTGACAGAAGGTCAGATGCCACCCTAGAGGAAGACGACTGTAGTTTGGCGACGTTTGATTTGATAAGTGGAACATACCCTGTACAGAGATTGTTTTTAGACGCTTCAGTGACATTACTTTAAGGAAGAAAAGTACAAATAAAACATTATTTTGGATCAATGCCATGCTATGTTTATCTGCATTGTAACGCAACCGGACATGGAGAATACCACTATTACGGCAAATCACTTACATCATTAGTATCGATGAGTTCTGAGATCATTGGCTCCTTCTTATCCACTGCAACTAATCTACCTGTAATTTCTTCTTTTGCAGTCATGAGTACAGTGTCCTTAACGTTTTATTTCCTTGGTAATTAATTACATTATGCCACTGATCTAGGCGGCATTACGGTATAATTGTCTACCTGCTGCTCACCGAGTTCACAACTTTCTATGTGTGTATAAATTGGTATCTTGGACCATCATAATCCAAAATGTGTATTCAAAAAACAGGTTAAAAAGGTCAATTGGTATTTGTATCCAGGTAATACATTTTAAAGGATCAATATTTCTTAAGAAATGTCAGTCACTGCTTCAAGAGGATTAAGTGTCATCCAAGTGGGCTCTCAGCAGGTGGAAGTCTGCCGTTTATCTGACGTGCTACACCATTGGTTGTTTAGGGTGTACCACGAGTTACTCAGGCTGCATCACTCAGTGGACCTAGTAATTGAGCAATTAGGAAGCAAAACAAAATTATGAACCTGAGTATTAACCCTTAAAGCGCCAAACAGTTTCAGCTAAACTCTGGATTAGCGCTCATTTATTATAAAAAAATTAAAATTAGATTTTCTCAACGCTAATTTTAATTTCTTTTTTTAGGCAACAAAATAAAACAGAAACTGCAAAAAAATATATTTTATCATATTTATTGCACAAAATACACATGATTTACTATGTAGCGTTCCAGCTCCTTTATAAATTTTACCCAATGCTTACTGTTTCCTTTTATTATTATGTATATCAATGATGACATTGCGTGCTTATATGTACTAGAATAGAACTAGAAAATAAGTATATTACATATTTAATACAAAGTTATGATAAAAAATTAAAATTTACATGCCAAAAATTAGAAAACCAAATATTTTCCAAATTCTTAGTCCTCTAACGGGTGTTATTTTTCTAATTACAAAATAGTTTTCAGATGTTTATAGAAGTAAATAAAAGATGTAACACTTATTGGAGTAAAAACAAGCCTAAATATAAATAATAAAAATAAATGTAGAATTTCGGAACAAGAGCTAAAATACATAATTATAAATATAAGGAGTAAAAATATTTCTACGAGGAAAAAATACTTTTATCGCCATTCAAGAAACTGTTTATTTCAAAAGTTTATAAATATATAACTTTCATAAAAAGATGATCATATAACACATAAAACACAGTAGTTTACCGATCAACTATTCGCACTGCTTCAACAGGATATGAAGAAGAACACAAGAGCTGCCCGGCGAGGCAGTGACGTACGCATAAATGCGCTTGCGGCGTTGAGCAATACTACCAAACTGCCAGCTGTTCAACAAAAACCGGTTCAGTATCGATCGATAAACACAAAGATTGTCACGTGATGTGGCACAGCCCCGCTACACTACTGTAACATACACCCCTCACAGTCTTAAGGACAAACTCTGAACTAACAGTGCAAAATAGTAAAAACAAGTATATTGCGCGTCTACGCGCTTACGGCGTTCAGAGCAAAGTCGATCCTCGCGCGCATATGCGCTTACGGCGCTTTAAGGGTTAAAGAGTAATGAAATACTTACATGTAACCGTCAGTTCACACATTACTGGTCTAAAGTAGGTTTTTACTTTCCACCTTTGGATTTCTTATTATCACTGTATAGGCTGTGTGTATTGTTTATTTTCCTTTTTATGTTCAGATGACAATGGAGAAAAATCATCTGGGTTATGATAAAGTGAGAATTTGAGTTGAGTTCTAGTTGTTTCTGTTTTATTGAAAAAGTCGCACATGCCCTAATTCGAACTTAGAACATTTTGAATTTGAAGAGTTGCACAACTAAAATTCTGATAAAAGTTGGTGTTCCTTTGTGAGAATTAACATTCAGCTTGAAACCTCACAGGAACTCAAATTCAAATCTTCTGTTTCAATTAACCAATTCTATTGACCATAATTGTTTCTGAATTTAAATCATGATCATGCCACTGTTCTTGTCTGAGTTTACAAGTAAATATCTGTGGTGTAGTAAGGATCCAGTATAACTGGAAGTGTACTGCCGCTGACGTTTTGTGGTGTTTGGTGTAGCCAGTGGATCTGGGTGATGACATCAGCATGGTCGTGCGGATTGCAGTGTCGTCATCGTACCAGTGTGTAGCTCTGCTGTCAGACAGAGGCAGACTTTGGCTGGGCACGGCAGATCTACGCAACAATTACCGACTGGTCGATGTGCGACCCTTCACCATCCGCCAGATTGCTTGGTTAGTGCTCTGACTGTCCTTTATTCTTTAAAACATTTGTTACAACATAAAATACACAAGATTGACTGACTAAAAACACAGAGTCCCCCATATTTCAGCTGGCAAGTGAAGACAATATAGGTGAACAGTGTTTGGTTACAGTTACAAATTACAATGTTTTTTTTTTTTTTTTTTTTTTTTTTTTTTGTAAACCATGTAGAATTGGCGAATATTGTACGCAATTTGTATAATTAAAAATCTGGAAAACAGTGAAATCTTGCACAATACTAGTATATAGAATTTCATTTGTTGGAGTTTATTGCACTTCAGTTTTGGGGCTTTAAGTCAATTAATTAATTGGTCTGCCAGTTGTGAATTAAAAACTTCTTTACCTAGTACCTACATTTCCTTGGACGTTAATAAATGTTTCAAAGGTTATTGAGAATATATATACCTTTGTGTGGAGGCAGGGTTTCTTAATTGTTATCTCCTTTGGTTCCACAGTTATGAATGTCAACATGTAATAAGGTAATATCAGGACATAAAATATTGTGGTGTGTAGGAAATTGGGTTAGGGTAATGTCAACAGTTCCATAGATTTATCCTCTGTAAATGACTCTCTTCGTTACAACAAAGTGGCTAGGGCTAGGCAAGGAGGTTGGGTATAATGTCATACACTGCAGTCTATAGGACTTCTTATGCAACCATTGGGAAGTCAGGAAAGGGAAAGAGTAGCAATAAAGTGCTCCACCATGATCATACCTTAGTATCAAAATGGTTAAAGGTATAGGACAACTTTAAAACTGTGACAAGAAGTGCTGAGGCATTTAAGAAGTCTCAAGTTGATTGGTAAGGTAGATAGACGGTGACCTAGTTCTGCTTTCACATTCAAGCGAGATTCATCTCTCAGAAAAACTAGCTTGAAGTACAATAGAGGGTCAATAGTCCTAACATTCAAAATCCAAAACAAAAAATACAAACGCCCACTTTAAACATGTGAACAGCATTTTGCACAGCCAGTGAGAGGATCAGTTCAGTTGCTTCACTTATTCAGTAGTGTAGTCGTAGTTGCGTGTTGCGGTTCATAGTCCATAATATTCTTTTGTAACGTTAATTAAATAATACATAAATTGTTTATTTTTATTAACTTATCATTTTTAGTGTAACTAGGAATTTCTAGGTTATGTTCGAAAATCAGAACAAATCGAAAATCCCTCTCAGTCCTAATAGGTTCGGAATTTTGACACTATTGTATCTGTGCTTTGCAGGGGTAAAGTAGCGCACAAATTATGTGTGAGGTAATACATTTTTTGTTTGAGGAGATAAATAATTCTTACTTACACTGGTAGGAAAATGAGACTTCCAATAGTGACTGCTGGTCAAGAAACAGATAAGAGAGAGACAGTCAATACTTAAATTCTCTCCTGCCACTTTTAAATACAGACCTTGCACTGTTTATTGTCATGGCGAAACATAACTTGATTAATGAAGGAGATTCTAAGTATAAAAATTGTTTATCCTGTACCGTAGCCTGTGAATATGGTTGCTTCAATAACGTTTCTGTGTAAAGCATTTAACCTGCAGTTACATGCTATAGTAAAGTTTCTAAGGAATCAGATTATGCAGAAACGTTATTTGAAACTGGGTAGTACCTGCATCCTCCTCCAGTTCCACAGCAGAGTCCATATATTGATATTGCACTATCTCAGTAGGAAGTTAAACCAATCAGAAAGAAGGAGAAGAGTATTGCCGTCCACCATATGGTTTCTAATAGTCATTTTAATATGGTTCTAGTCCTGTTTATTTCTTAGGTTGAGTGAAAATGTGGTTTGGCTTTTTACCTTTTTAATTTTCTAAAACAAATTTTGTTTAAATCCCTTCATATTGCACATGTAGAACTTTAGTGGAATCACTGTGTCAAGTTTCAAGTACATACGAGTTCTGTTGAAAAAATATTGCACCTTTTTAATTTCCATGAGTTACGTATATTCGTTTTTTTGTGGCATTATGTTAGTACACATGTCTCTGACATATGCCAACAAGTTCGGCCATTTTGAATGTTCAGTTAATTGTTGACAACTGATTTGCTTGTACGTGTCATGGCTCGTCTTCAATTTGTGGCTATTCGAAAAAATGGATCAAAGAATCTGTATCAAATAAAAAAAAAAAAAACAAAATTAAGTGCACGGACGCATTTCAAATGTTGACAGTTGGCTTATGGAGAAGCTACCTTGGACCAAAGCAACGTTTATTGGTGGTACGAAACGTTCTTAGAGGGCCGTGGAGATGTGAATGACGAACAGTGTGCCGGATGCTTAGGCAAGTCAAGAACAGACGAAAACATTGATGAGGTGAAATAACCAGTATTGGTGAATTGTCAAATCACCGTTATAGAAGTTTTTTTCCTTCCTGAGGGGAAAGGACAGTTTGTCCCCGCGCTTAGTCCTAAAAGGACCTTTGCACCTCCCTTACTTTAATTTTGTGCCCTCAAAGTCCGAGGCTTTTGCAAAAACCAATCAGATTTAAGGACTCCTGTTCTCTAATGTCCTTGGGGTTGAGGATATATGCTCCCAGGTATCTTTTCTGAGTTTCTACGATGGCAGGACAATCTAACCAAATGTGCTCTGCTGACTCCTCCTCTTCTCCACAGAGTCTACATTCGTTACTCTGACCTACCTTCATAAGATGCTTCCTTAGAGGGCCATGTCCTGTCAACATTCCTAATATCAGTCTTATATCCTCCTTATTCTGGTCTAGGAGAGCTGTCCACCCTTTAACGTAAGGAGAGATAAACAATTTGGATAGTTAAGACTAAATTTGTTGACTAAATCCTGAGGCTAAATCCTGAGACTAAATCCTGAGGCTCTACTCCAATTATTGTGTTTTGTCCTCTTTTCCCAATCTTTGACCAGAGCTTTAATGTTGGAGAAGGCTATCCCACAACCTGGCTCAGGCCCCACCATTGTGGATTCCGCTCCCTTTTTGGCGAGGATGTCTGCTTTTTCATTCCCATGAATACCTTCATGACCCGGTACCCAACCGAGTGTTACTCTGTTATTCATTGCCAGCTCTGCTAGAGCATTCTTACATTCCCAGACCGCTTTTGAATCAAACGAACAGGTATCAAGTGCCTTCAGTGCAGCCTGACTGTCAGAAAGTATTAGGTATGTTAATCCTTTTGTCCTCATTTGTATGAGTCTTCTGGAACATGAGTCTATTGCCATGACCTCCGCCTGAAAAACCGTGGCATGTCTTCCTAGGGGCACAGCCATGTCAACTCCAGGTTCGTGTATTCCGTATCCTGCCTTGGAGTCAAGGCGTGAACCATCAGTGTAAAACTTCAGGACTCCTTTTGTAGGGTAGGCCTCCTTTTTAATCCATTTCTCCCTACTTCCGATAGGACCATATTGTCTGACACTTTGGTTAGCATTTCAGCCTCAGGAAATTTTTGCAATATCTTCATGTGGCCTTCTAAGGAGGTAGCATTTATTACCTTTGTTCCTAGAAGCTTCATTGCACTTATAGCGGCTGTTCTCACCACCTAAAACTAACACAACAACCAAACAGGACCACGTCATTCCCAGAAAAAACACCATACGTATCAACTGCTTAATTTTGTTAAAAAACTGCAGGGGCCTGGTGCATCATGAGTTCTTGCCACAGGGTAGAACCGTCAATAAGAAATTTATATGCAAGTTATGTGCGAAACAATCTGCCAGAAACGCCCGGATTTATGGAAGAACAAAAATTGGCTTTTGCACCACAATATGCCCCTGCTCACACATCGTTACTTGTGCATGACTTTTTGGCCAAAACAAACTCACTAATGATGGTGCAACCATTGTATTCCCCAGATCTAGCCTCCTGTAACTTTTTCTTTTTCCTGAAACTGAAGAGGCCCATGAAAGGACAATGCTACGGTACGGTTAGGAGATAACAAGATCTCATCGAAAGAGGAGCTGAACAAGATCACAAAAACCTTAAATTTGTTTGAAGTGCTTCGAGAATTGGAAGAAATGTTGGCATAAGTGTATAATATCTTGGGTGATATCTTTGAAGGGAACAAAATTTGAGTTTGCTGAATAAATAAATGACTTAAAAAAAAGTTGTGATATTTTTTTAACAGACGTTGTGTAGTATATATAATAGATACTTTGATATTCCTTCAGCATATCAGCTTAATGTATGCTGATACTGTACTTTTTTAAAAGATGCTTATCCCTCAAGCTCCTTTCTTGGAGTACAGCTGCGGATATTTTAGACCTATGCTCCATTAGAAATGACTTCAAATTAGAAGTGAGGCAGGAAGGTTGTTACCGAATTCAGCATTGTTAACTATATCTTATATCGTATTACCAATACACTTGTATTCCTGATGAAGGTGTGGCGAGCAAGGTGTGGTTCTGAACTGTGAATCCAGCCTGGAAGTGATACCGTGTCGAGAGGAGAACCTGAGCTTCCTGCAGGACCCTCCCAGTCATCTGATTCAGGAAAAGGATTGTCTGCGGGTGGTCAGCGGCAGTACGCATGAAATCATCCAGAGAGTGCCTCAAGTGGTGGTAGACATATTCCGTATCAACAGCACCAGCCCTGGCTCGTATTTGCTGGAAGCCTCCAAACAGTTCCAGGTTTGAAAGCTATTAACTTCTTCCTCAACAATTTTGTTATGAATCTCATTGGGGAACTATGTCTCCGGATACATGCAGGTTAACCCATTGCGGATCGTATTGTTTTGGCGCGCGGGCACCAGCGGGCACGAATTAATTTAGGTTAGCGGCCGCACGAACAGCAATAGTGCGCCACATCGTATAGCTCGCTATTGTATACTAGAAAATTCAGCTGTGAAGGTATTCATTCAGATGGGACATGGGCCTGCTGGGGTATCCATGATGTAAGAACGATAACACGCGAGCAAGGTTCCGGGGTGGCAGGGATGATGTCTGAATCATAGTCTAAATAAAGCGGCTCGGGCGAAGCGATTACAACATCCGGGCCATTGTCTAAACTAACCCCGCCAACATGTACGTCTGCGTTGTTTAGTTCTGTGTCAGTAACCTCAAAAGTATTATAATAACAATTGAGGAAAACACCCAATCGGAAGCGCTAAAAATCAGAGCGTAAACTCATATGAATGAAACTCATTTTCAACTTCGACATACAACTGCGATCTGTAGGATATTTATAAAACTTTTGAAAACTCTAAACATAGACCGTTGTTAAACACTCTTAGTTGATAAGTGAAGACGATCGCCCAATCTATCAGACATTAATAGAACTATTTGGAGGGAAATTTAAAAGCAGACCGCTTTTACGACCTGAGATCGTCATCGTGCCGTTAGGCCCGGCCGCTGTGTGATGAGCTCAGCTCGTCAGTGATCCGCAATGGGTTAAGCAAACAAGAAAATTTAAGACAACAGAAGGAATCTGACAAAGTTTCATAATTCTTCCAATTCCAGCTAAGGAGCACGGTATAATTCATAACGGGTCAGATTTAGCTTGGAATAGTAGTATATATTTTATTCTACTTCATACTCTCTCTGGTTACCACCTTTAAATTGAGAACACTTTGTATAGTTCTTTTATTTGGTACAAAATCTGGATCAGAACCTCATTCACAAACAATATTATTTGCTGTAAACATAATTTTCTTCTTAAAATAATTCGTAAATAGGTACCAAATCATAAAATGTAATGAATGTAAAACATTTTTTTATACGTATAGTATTTAATTATAGCTGCCATGAATGGAGAGTAAATGTTTATACTTCCTAAATCAATTTAAGTAACTAATTTAAGCTCACTTTAATAATATTTTTGTTTTGCAGAAAAAGAGTCACAGAGCAAACGAATATATCCATCTAGTCAAGCCCAAACTGAGTATGGCGGTTGGACAATGTATCGAAGCAGCAGGACAGGAGTTTGATCCCAGTGTGCAGAAAATGCTGATGAAGGTAAACTATGGTTCGTTTCAAGATTGGTTGGATCGAAGTGGACAGTTGAAATTGAATTGGAGTTTATTATTTTACAGGCTGCCCAGTTTGGAAAGGATTTTCTGCCAGAATACTGTCCAGATGCGTATGTTCGGATGTGTCGTCTGCTCAGAGTACTGAACGCTGTACGAGACCCCAAGATCGGCATCCCGATTACGTACACGCAGTATCCTTGATTACAATCAATGCCAGACTGCCATCTGCCCTGTAGCTGATGGCAACACTGTAGTTGTTTGTTCTCTTTATATTCCAGAACTGGATGTGTGTATTTCGAAATATCACAGAATGTAAACCCTGTACCTGACTCGCATAAGTTGCCAGACTAATACAGTGGTTTTGAAGTTTTATTCATAAACTTTTTAAAATTCATAAAAATATATATTAAAGACAAAATATGAGTGTAATATATCATTTCAATCAGCATAAAAGAACATATATAATCATATATTAACATATTATTAATTATATAATATATTATATAACAAAAAAGATACATATCTGTATACAAAACGTTTTTTCTACAAATCAATAAATTTTTAGTAAACAATATTTTTAACTTCCCTTGCCATCTTGTAATGCCATAAAAGTTAATAATAATTGCCAAATTAGTGAATGAAATGATTACGCTTTCATAAAAAATAATGTTTTAGATACTTATGTACAGTAAAACTGAAGATGAAAACGTTATATACAAAAAGAACCAAACAGATGAGTGATTTGCTAAAAAAAACACTATCCAATATTTTGGTAATTGTAACCAAAGTCAAATGAATTAAATGTTCACAATTTCATTACATAAATATTTGAAATACATATGTACGGTAGAGTTAAAGATAAAACATAAGTAATATATAAGTTACATAGAAATCAATTTTGTCAGTAACACTATATTTTCCTCTTGCAAAATACATCTAATTTTACTGGAACGACTAAGTCAGCCATGTTAATCGATGGGTACCAAAAATCTTAACAGAAACCCATAAAAATCAGCGTATAGCTGCTTCATTTATATTTTTGGACATGTACAAAAATTATGGTGACTCGCTGCTCGATCGAATCATTACAGGAAATGAGACTTGGGTAAAAGACGTGGATTGCGACCCAGAGCTTTGATGATGATGTGAAACTGCGGGAGGGTGTAACTAACCGGTTGAAGTCTCAGGCGGCAGAATTTTTATAACACTGGAATTTCAAAGCCAATTAACCGCTATTATAAGTGCCTAAATTTGTTTGCTGACTATGTTGAAAAATAGTATTTTAGTGTCACTTTCAAATGTATATAATACAATTTTTTTCCTGTACTTTGTTTTTGTTTACATAAAAACATAATTACATAATTCTGGATAGCTCTTGTATATTGTCATGTTAAAATTAGGTATAAAGTATTTTAAAGGAAATTAAGTATTACGTAAATAAAGTAAATGCCAATTACAGATTATAATTATGTTGATGTTGTGATTAAACATAAGCAATTTAAAGTTGTCTTTTTCCTAAATTTGTATCAGATTACAACTGCTAACGATACAGATGCTCGTAGACATGCTGGTTCGCAGGAGACAATACTTCTTAGCCATCCAGTCTGTAAACTATCTACACATTCCAGACTCTAGCAGCCACATCCTCACCCACTGGGCGTCATATAAGGTAAGCCTTTGTCTGAAGCACAATACGTATTGTATATGTATACACAATAGGTGTATAAGGCTATCTAGCGTCATATTACTTGACTGTTGAATCCGAGTTACTTGGTACACTGGTAAGCATTCTTCACATTAACTAGGAATTTATTTATTTTTAATATAAATTTAAACTTGCAGGTTAAACAGCTGAGGTTAGACGCGGACCAGATTGCCAAGGAGATCGCAGAAAAGTTGGGCCGGACTGCAGGTGTCTCGTACACGAACATTGCCAAGGAGGCCATCAGTAACGGCCGCACTGAGCTGGCAATAAAGGTATGATCAAGTTCCAGGTAGTCTTTAATAATATGACATCCATAAATACTGTGAGCTGAGGTTAGACACAGACCAGATTGCCAAAGAGATCGTTGGTGTCTTGAACACGAACATTGCTAAGGAGACCGCACTGGGCTAGCTATAAAAGTACTAGACATTTCCAGAAAGTAAGTTCTGAGGCTCTGAACAGCTGGAGGAATTTTTTCAAAGTGTTGGCTATACTGCCTTGTAGCCTGATTCCTCTCCTCCCCAATTAGAACGTTTCGAGGTCAGTACTTTGAGAAATGTAGATGCGACAATACGTTTTTTGAAAAATGCCAATCCAATCTCCTACCAAGTGCGAAATACGCGTCGTCATCTGTTATCTCGTTTGGAAGGGAAGAACTCCGATTGAGATTTATAATGAGGTAAAAACTGCACATGGTGATAAGGCATAGTGCATGTTTGAGTGGTTTGGTGAGTTTAAAAAATGGTCATACATCTGTGCCTGATGATCAGAGGAGCGGAAGACCTTCAACTGTGACTGACTAAATCTTGAAAATGCACTCCGTAATGATTGTAGATTAACTGTGGATAAACTTACTGCGATATTTTTGCAAATCTCTGCTACAAGCACGAAACCATCACATAAAACCCTCGGTAAAAGGTGACAGACCAATACAAGTTGAATCGAGTGGAGTCTGGGCATGAGTTTTTTGAGATGCTACAAACTCCATGGAGATAAATTTCTCTTCTCTATCGTTTGGAATGTTTCCCTTCTAAACAAGATAACGGATGACGCTGTGTATTTTGGACTTGACGAAACATTGGATTGACATTTTTCATTAAACTAATTGTCGCATCGACAGTTCTCAATGTACTGACCTCGAACTGGTCTCGTTGCGGAGGGAAGGAGTCAGGCTACACAGCAGTGTAGCCAACATGTCGAATAAAAAATCCCTCCGGCCGTGAGGTCCTCAGCACACTTACTTTCTGGATATGCCTTATATGATTTCCAGTCTATCTTTCATTATGTGACATCCATTATGTGAGCTTTAACTTTTAAATAATTTCAATTTTGTTTCTATTTTGATGTAAACCATAATTTGCATTGTAAAAAATAATAGGATTCAGAGTAAAAGTTGGGGTTAGACATTTTCAACTGTTTTGATTATTATCCCTGTATTAACTCCACAGATCTCCTCCCTTTTCAAATAAGGTTTCTAAAGTGGTACTTCTGAAAGAAAACCCATGATAAGTTTTTCAAAGTAATTGTTGATCCATATATCATTAAATCGTTCAAAATTACAGTACAGATTTTTAGTCAGGTTATTTGACTGCATTGCCTCCCCCCCCAACTGTTATGGCAATTAAAATCCATATGAAATATAATTTGCGCTCCCGTTTCCGTTATCACGGATGAAATTGAATTTATAAAATATCTTCTATATACATTTCTTTATTTAATTAATGTTGTTTAATTCTGTTGTGTGATTATTATATTTTTACATTAAATATGTACATAGTTTATTATATAACATTGTCAGCTCAAGCTTGGCTATAGGCCATGCAGACTCATTTCCCAAGACAAGTAGTGTTACTTAAAATTTTATACTACATGTCAAATACATTTGTAAAACAAATTATATATGTTTGTTATAAATTTGTATTAAGAATAGGGAAATAAAATCACTCATTCATTCATTCAGTAGCCGTAATATTTTACGGATGGAGTAGTATGGCGATTGTTCAATCTTTTTGAGTTTGGATAAACTTGAACGGTGCCACTGCTTTTACCGTTGTTTTGATTCTTTGTTGGTATATGGTATGATATCCACGTCTCGTTGCCCATACAAATTCTGGAAAAATACTGTTTCAATTTTGTCAATAGCGATACAAAAACGCTCCACTGCACATTTTTTGCTCTGTGTGCTGGATGGTGAGCATTTTCGGAAACAACCTAGTACATAATTTGTGACATTGAGTTTTCTGTGACTATTCTTTAGACAGGTTTGAGCAGTTCCAGAAACTATTGTTCTGGACATTGTGATCTACATTCAATTTGGCAAACTACTGCTAAATCAAACAACAACTGCACGGCTTTATAAATAGACAATAGGATTGCACTCTATGTGTTTTGATCTAAGTAACAATCCGTACTTTAGGAATATGCCTTGCCTTTTGTAGTAATAAGAATAAACTAATTGTATTGATGAATAGTGTAAAAGAAATTTAATTTTGTATGTTAGTAAGTTTAGTCTACTAAATGAAATCACCCAAATTTGCGGTCTCGCTATAAAGTTATCTGGGTGTCACTAAGTTATTAAATCTCTGGTTAACTTTGATGATACAGTAAAACATTTTAAATATCTAAATATATTAAACTCCTTACAGTGAATCTATAGTAAACATTCAATAGTACTTAGTATACAATTAAAAAATTATTATTGTATGGAATTTATTGAATCAGTACATTGAAGATGGTTGAATTATTGCAGCTGTTAGATTATGAACCAAGAGCAACGCTGCAAGTTCCTCTGCTACTGGGACTGGGAAAGGTGGAAGTTGCTCTGGTCAAGGCAATAGAGAGCGGCAACACTGACTTGGTCTATACTGTGCTCATACACCTTCACGAGAACATGCAGCTTGGAAATTTTGAGGTCAGTTCTCATATTGGATTTTAAAATAGCTGTAAGCTCCTCTCCATCCGAGGCTATCCAAATGATAAGTTGATACATAACACATTCGCTGCTAAAAATCCCTATATAGAGTTCCCTATATGCTGACATTTTTTAATTATATTTTTACTTACTTTTGGATTAAATATGATAGAAATGTATGAAAATTGATCATAAGTCACAAAAATTATCACTTCTACCATTTTGGGAATGCAGTAACTGTGGTTACCGCTAGCTCCTGAGGACAGTCTTCCTTGCCAGCTGGTAACTAGTTACCGCTCGCACTAGGGAACACCCTTTTATGGGAGTGGGAATATTCCAAATGAATATATTGTAGCTAAGTAAATTGTATTTTATTTGTTTTAGACAAAGTAAACAATATCTATACATAAATATGAAATATAAAAACCAAAATGCATGTAAAAGTTTATACAAATGTGAAAAAGTTTATTTAAATCTCCGCTAACTCACTCAAATTCAGTTATCATTTACAAATATGTGGTGAGTAATTATAACAAAATATATTTAAATGTTTACTTGAAATGATACAAAAAATATTGTAGTACATAAGTTTATAAAAATGTATTCCAATCTGGTTGTGAGCGCTTCATTGGTGTGGGTTGGTCTCGTGATCAGGATCCTTAACTTCCGAGTCTGTCTGTTACTCCACATCATCCATGTTGTCATCCTCATTGTTTTAACTCAATACTGGCTCTGTTGTACGCTTAGAACTTGGTTGGTCCCGGGGGAAGATGCATTGTGTTGCACAATCACTTACTACTATAAAAACTTTAAAAATCATTAAAAATAATGAAAAAGTCTAATGTGAAAACAAAGTGGATAAAAATGCGGGAAAAGTACCTCCCGAGGAGCGAGAAATACAGTGTTGTGATAGCTCGAGTGTTGGCCACACATTGACCTCATTTCAGAACAAAGGCTCTGTGGTAACCATAGTTACCGCCCGCTCCTAGTGCAGCGTAGTAGTGGTAACCAGAGTTACCGCCTGCAGCGAACGTGTTAAATACTCATAAATTTAAGCACCTGTAGACTGTTCCTCACTCTTCAGTTTGTTGCTAACTCATTTTGTTAACAGATGAAGATTCGCCAGTTCCCTCTTGCACAGGCGCTCTACCTCAAATACTGCAAGGAACACAACAGAGAGCGACTGCGCACGATTTACATGCAAGAAGACGACCACAGTGCCCAGGCAGCTTGTTTCATACAAGATGCCTACAGTCCTCAAGTGAGTTTTGTGCTTTACAATTCATAAGTTTCTGTATGTTTCATAACAGTTATGTCACATTAACCTGTACTTGCCTAGAATGTAAATGTACAAAATATTGTGTCAGCTTACTGTTGTACAGAATTACTCGTAAAGAGAGTTTTCATACAAGTTTTCCTAAGTAATGAGTCTTACAGCCAGGGCCGATACAGACATCAAAGTCGTAGTGGGAGAGAAAGTTAAGTGTGGATTTTGCCCTAAGAAAAAAAAAATCTGCGGAGAACACATGGTTGCAACCTGCTATCAATACATGCTAACAATAGAGCAGGATTGGAAACAGACAGTTTCAGATTAATTGGATGCAACAAATAAAACTGATATTTTTGTTGAGTGATTTTTTTCAGAGTTTATTTGTTTAAGAGCTGTAAAGCAATATTTTATTGAATAGTTTACAACAGGCGGAATCGAGTAAGGTCTCATTGAGATTTCTAAATTTGGTAAATTACTTTCCAATATTTTATCTTTAATTTAGTAGTGTATTGCTCTGTATTTATAATCTTTCCAGTCCTCAAGTGGAGTTTAAATTATTTATATTCTTGCATAACATTTTCTTTCTTAATTCATTTTGTTCCCATTATCTCACCTAGTTGGTTAAATCTTCAAGCTCCTTCTCATAAGATTTCTAAAATTCCAAAGCCTTGAGATGAGATATTCGTAGTAAACCCTTCTTGTGTTTAGCTGAGTGACGAGACATATAAGAATTTCCCAGTCTGACATTTTTTATCAAAACTATTTGTTCACACCTTGGTCCTGAGTCTATATTATAATCTATAAAAATAATTAATATTCTAATTCTTTCATGCTAGTCTTACACAGATTGGCTAGTTGCAATGCTAAAGACCCAAAATCATGGAAAGAGCTTTTTCCCCTAAAAAAACAAGGACTAAATCAATAATTCCTTAGTGGAAGTAAATAGTTCAGGTTTTTCCTTCTGCAATGCCTAATTTGTCTATTCAAGCTTTGTAAGAACTCAAGACGAAGCACTTAATGGTTTTCTGAAAATCATCTATTGTTTTTGGAAATATTTCAGCTTTTAATCATTTATCAGGTGTCTGTATGTCATAGTTAGTTTGATCTCTACATGATAATCAAAGCTCAGAGACCAACTGCTCTTGTCAAACTATTTTGTTTTTGGCATGAGAATTCTAATTTTGGCTTTGGACATACCTTCATCGCTTTTTTCACAAGTTGTCTTATAATACTTGACTAATAAAGGAACTGTAGAGGCTTTGTACAAATATAAAGATTAGTATTTCTGCAGTACAAGCTTTTGTGATTCCTAAACAAACCATTAGGTCGGGGAGTGGATTACACACTCAGTTAGTGAGAAACATATTCAGCTAGTGCATTTTGGGGTTTTATTCTTGTCTAGAAACCAAAGTGTACTCCCAACATATTTGAAACAATATCATAGTTTTGTCAATGACAGTTGTGTGGCGTTTGCCACTTTATTTTGTTGGCCGTTGGACGGGCCGGGAGCTGTTTCCCTACAGCTGGTCGAGTCGTCTGTTTTTCCAGTTGGTTTATCTCTTTCTAGATGTTTCTGTGGAATTCTGCCTGTTTGATTGGTTCTAGTTTTTTAGGTTTTCTAGATATCTGGAATTAGGTTTCTTGCTCTCTTCTCTTCTGGCTTCCGTAGGGCGAGGACATCTTAGAGTTTCTGTGGTCGGAGTTTTGTGATCAAAGCTGGCTGCCCGCTCCCTCGACGAACCGGCACGGTGTTTTGGTGTTAATATCGTGGGCCGTACCTTCCAATCAACGTTTCACGACCTCGTTTAATATTTAGGACCCAGTCGTTCCAAATTCAGTGTACAGATTTTGTCGCAAATGTTCATGTCTAGTTTCGTACTTGCAGTAAGTTAAAAACTGCCTCTTCCAGACTTCAGAATTATAAAAGGCATTTGATAATCCATTCTGAGTTGTTCATTAGCACAGACATCTTTAGTGAAGCTTATCGCATTACCACAGTCAGCTGTGCATGTTATGTCCTATACAGAGCTTGAACCGGTGCAGAGGAATTTTTTAGTTACAATTCTACACAGTAAACAATTTACTAATGAGCTTTGTTTTGTAAACCGGGAATTTGTAACCAGAATTCGACTTAACGGAAGCTGTCCCCAACAACAATTTTTGATAGTATTCAGACTTCAGAAGAAAGCGGTCAGAATTCTTTCTGGATTAAACTACTAGAGTCGTGTAGAGATGTTTTCACGGAGCTTGGGTTGCTGACATTACCCTGCCAACCTCTATATTCTTGAAGTGGTATTATATTGCATTTCATGGTGCACTTTAGTGCATGGCAGGGAGGTCCACAATTATGGGACTAGAGGCAGGGATATCTTACGTCTTCAGCAACACAGAACTGTTTCTTTTGCGAACCTTCCCAAACAAGTTGGCGTCAAATTAATGAATCCCTGAAGAGCTAAAACGCACTGTGCGGATATGACAGTCCTAATAGTACTGAATGAGAGAATGAATGATCACTTATGTATGTTTGAATGTATGTGTGAGTGCCTTAGCTATAGGAGTTAAAACAAATGACACTTGCAATACAATGTACATACTGTCAAACTGCAATAAAAATTATTATTATTATTAAACCGGTTGTTGGATTGCTCTGTAGAATTTGAATCCTCACAAATAACCAGTATTGGAACTGCTTGGATTACAGAACAGCACAACGAGAGAGGCGTCTCTAGTGGCTGCTTCGGAGAAGTTCAAGATCATCAAGAGCGATCTGCACGCATCACTGTGTGAGGAGCAGCTGAAGCTACTCAAGTACCAGAGAACTCTGGAGGAGAAGTTTCACCAGGAGTTTGTTAATGGCAGCCTCCAGGATACCCTAGTGAGCCTGTTGACATTGGGCGAAGTGAAGCTAGCAGACAAGCTGAGAACAGAGTACAGAGTTCCTGATAGAAGGTTAGCAATCAATCTTTATGCTGTGTTTGTGGATGAAGCGTGTAGCTGGATTGATAACCTCTAATGGACAAATTGAGGAAAGAGTTCAAACCCTTAATTAGGATTGGCATGCAGCTGGTGAACAAGTTATGGGGGAAGTACAGAGTTCTTGATAGTTGGATAGCACTCCTACAAACTATGTCATGTTTGTGGACAAATCCTTATGTAGGATTGGCATGCAGGTAGTGAACAAGTTATGGGGGAAGTACAGAGTTCTCCTGATAGTTGGATAACATCCACACATTCTGTGGACAAACCCTTAAGTAGGATTGGCATGCAGGTAGTGAACAAGTTATGAGGAAAATGCATAGTTTGTGATAGTTGCATAGCATTCACACAATCTGTGTCATGTTTGTGGACAAACCCTTAATTAGGATTGATAAGCAGGTAATGAATAAGTTATGGGGAAAGTAGTGTTTTTTTATAGTATGTTAGCCTTCACACAACCTGTGTCATGTTTGTGTACTAAGCCTTTAGTTGGATTCACAAGTCACTAGCTAAAAAGTTATAAGTTTACAAGAGTATAAAAATAACATTAATAAATATATATATATATATATATATATATATATATATATATATATATATATATTTGTTCAAGCGATCCCCCAATTATATAAGATCAAGCAACTTAGAGAAGCAAGTTGCAAAATCCACCTTCAGGATCGTCATTTGCTCAGCTGTTGCATTCAGTTTTAACTATTCAACTGTTTGAAATCTGGTTCTTTTGAGTAGGGATTTCAATTTCAGAAAAATCCAGGGAGTTGAGGTCGGAGGTCATGGTTTCAAACAAGCTTACTTATGCTGCTTTTGATCTTTGGTGAGCAATTTTGAGACAATTGTGTTTGTTATGTCCAAATCTTCCTCCAACTCGCACACTGTTAAATGATTACCCATTTAGATTGCTAACCGCAAATGTTCAATGTTTTTGGGGTTTCAAGTTGATGTGGACTGACCAGAACGTGAATCACGTACAGTCGAATTGCAGCCATTTTTAAAACGTTGAACCATAAATTCATGGAAGTCGGGTACATGGCTTTCTCCAGAAAGGCTGATCATTTGAATGGTCTTCACATACAGTCTTTCATTTTTATTGGAAAAAAATGTGAGAAGGCTTGAGAAACACGCACTGAACACTGGTTGTAGCTACTCTTGGCATAAGCAGGAAGGTGCTTTGATTAATTGATTGATTGGTACATGCTGAATCTGAAAACAGTAGGTGCTGTAGATAAAGAGTAATCATTGAATATCAATACTTAATGGACAGCCCTCGCTATAAAAAAGTTTTTTTTAGAAAAAAATGGTTTGTTTAGACAGTTATGAAAGATATAAAAATTATGTACATATCAATAACATTATAGTCTACATGCAATTTTAGTTTAAAAAATTGTACTTTAAATAACTCTGAAACTTATTGTACTTCTCCAAAAGGATAGTGAAAAAATATAATATTTGTACTCTATATACAAAACATTTATCTACAGGGTGTCAATTAAGTCTTGAACCTCTTTTTTAATTTTTGAACCACAATAGAAAGAAATACCAAAGTTCACACATGCTTACTGGTGATAGTAACGCACACATCTGCCCAATTACCGACCGGATAATCCCTTTGGGGGATGGTCCACAAGGAGTCAGACAAAATTCTTAAATAGCAGCATAGGTCAAGTTTGGTATCAAATTAAAGGTCTTACTTAGCAGAGTACAATGCCGCAAACCGGACATCAAAAAGTGGATTCATTCAGTAGTTATAGCTATTTGAATTTTAAAACAATTGAACAATGTAAATTATTAAGTATTACAAGTAAACACCAATTTTTAAGTACCCGTGAACAAAGTAAGTGTTCAAAATGTTCCCCTCCCATCATTTGACAATGTAGTAATCGAAGCCAGGAATCAATAATTATTACCAATAACACAACTACTGTTAGAATGTGAAAGTGGCAGATTGAGTCATACACAGCATCCACAGAAACTTAACGTTTAGGCAGGTATTATAGGAAATCAAATTATGGGCCCATTATTGATCAATGGTAATTTAAATGGTGACTCGTATCTAGCAATGCTCCGAAATGAGATAATTCCTGCACTACAATCTGCTCTTAGTCGACAATTTCAAAGAATTTATTTCCAACAAGATGGCGCGCCACCACACTTTGCTCTCCTTGTTAGAGAATACTTGGATACAATATTCCTTCACAGATGGATTGGAAGACATGGTGCAGTAGAGTGGCCTGCTCGTTCCCCTGATTTTTCTCCGCTGGATTTTTTTCTTTGGGGATACCTCAAAGATAAAGTTTATCATACTAAGCCTCGAGATTTGGCGCACCTAACAAATCTCATAGTCCAAGAAGCTCAAGATATTCCTCGTGACTACTTTCAAAATGCAGTGAATGGCTTTTACAACAGCCTAGGACATTGCCAGACGATGGGAGGGGAACATTTTGAACACTTACTTTGATCACAGGTACTTAAAAATCACAGGTACTTAAAAATTGGTGTTTACTTGTAATACTTAATAATTTACATTGTTCAACTGTTTTAAAATTCAAATAGCTATAACTACTGAATGAATCCACCTTTTGAAGTCCAGTTTGCGGCATTGTACTCTGCTAAGTAAGACCTTTAATTTGATACCAAACTTGACCTATGCTGCTATTTAAGAATTTTGTCTGACTCCTTGTGGACCGTCCCCCAAAGGGATTATCCGGTCGGTAATTGGGCATATGTATGCGTTACTATCACCAGTAAGCACATGTGAACTTTGGTATTTTTTTATATCGTGATTTAAAAATTAAAACAGAGGTTCCAGACTTAATTGACACCCTGTATAACAAAATGTGTGAATAGAGAATCATTGTTGTGAATCTGTTGAGTTCACAGTTATTTTCTTATCCATTACGTAGCAGTTACTTTATTTAGTAGTTTGTAATTGTTCCATAATTTTTGTATATTACATTGAGTTACTTCAAATTTAAAAGGCTGGTTGGGAGATCCAGTATACAGGGTTTCCACAAAAGAACTCCAAGGTTTTGAGTTAAAATATTTTAATAAAATCAGAAACTTAATTTAATGTGTTATTCCTAATTGTAAAGGTAATATAACCAAGATTTATTTATAATTCAGTAAATTTTAATGTGAGCCCTGTTAGTACCACGGCACATATTCTAGCTATTCCCGTGTCCTGGCCAGCATGTCTGGGGTGGCGGTTAGAGATAATTCACGTTTCTAATCTTCTCTGCATATATGAGGTTCTTTACATGTCCCCAGAATAAAAAGTGTAAATGAGTCACATCTGGACTCCTTGGAGGCCAAGGAGTAGGCTCGTCCCTTCCAAACCACCTGTTGCCGAACCGAGTATCTAGTGTTCCACTCACACGCAAACTAAAGTGAGTCATATCGGGACTCCTTGGTTAAAAAACTGATAATCTCAGTCTGTTATAAATAAGTGCTAAAGAATCAATAGGAAAATCCAAGAGTCAGAGAATATAAACAAAGAAAAATGTATTTACATGTTGATTCCTTATGTGCCGTGATTATTGGAGATAATTAGAAGAGTGGGCAGAAAATATAATATTAGAACCGGTTATAGAACACAAAACACTCTTAGAGAAAGTCTCGTAATAACCAAACTAAAAAATGGCACACCGGACTCAAAAAACTGTGTGAACAGTATAACATGTTCTTATAATAGGGAATATAGAGGCGAGGCAGCAAGACCACTAAATGTGAGAATTAAAGAACATAAAGAAAAAGAAAATACGAAAAAAGGACTAGTGAAAAGATGGGATGTCCTCTATCACCCATTTTCATCAATATCTTTATAGAAGAATTTGAGCAAAAAGCCCTGGCTTCAACTCAGATCAAAGCGAGGATGTGTAAAATGGATGTGTTACTGAATTGTAAAAATTCTTGATTGTATTACCTTTAAAGTGATATATAACACAGTAAATTAAGTTTCTGATTTTATGAAAATGTTTAATCTCTAAACTCTGGAGTTCTTTTGTGGAAATCCTGTATTGCTATGTCAACTCTTTAAAATGATTTTTGTTAATAAAAATCTGGCAATTGATAATTGGTAAGTGAGAACAACTTGAATATTCTGTAATAATGTAATGTGATGTCCAATAATAGGTACTGGTGGTTGAGGATAGAGAGCTTGGCTGAGCAGGGTAAATTTGGTGATCTCGAAACCTTTTCTAAAAGCAAGAAATCTCCTATTGGATACGAGGTGAGTTTTTCTAAACTGTATTGAATCATAAAAATGTAATATAGTTGTTTGTGATGCTATGTCAAGTAATGTACAGAGTGGCCCATATGTCAGTTTCCCCACAAATTGGGATATTTTGTTTCAATAGGTCGGTAACAATGTTAAGTTGGCAGCAACACGGAGTAAGTTCATTGTTGTCTGTTCCAGTGGCTAGTGTAAAGTGATGCTCTGTGCATCTGTTATTTGTTTGTGTGTGTTTTTAAAATGTTTACAACCCAACAACGAGTTTACATCCGTCAGTTGTGGTGGAAGCATAATAAAAATACTGCTATAATAATTGAAGAATTTAGTGGTAAATATCCAGGTGTCATGATACCCACTCAACAGTATATGCGGAAGTTAAATAAGAAATTTGAAAACACAGGAAGCTTTTTAAATGCCCCGAAATGTGGTCGTCCACGATCAATTTGCAACGAAGGAAACCTGCAGACAGTTGCTGAAGTTTTGTAGCCAGTCCTGGTAAATCGACCTGTAAGGCATCTGCTGAACTAGAAATATCAAGAAGAAGCGTGCCAAGAATGTTAAAGCAATTAAAATTTAAGCCATACTGTCCATCTTTACCTCAAGCGCTTCACAAGGATGATTCTGATAGGCGATTGGAATTCTGTGAGACTATAATTATCCGCTCAGAGGCTGATCCAATTTTCTTGCTATCAATTTTGTGGTATGATGAGGCATGTTTCAAACTAAATGGACGCGTTAATCAGCATAACTGCATGTACTGGTCGGATGTAAATCCTCATAACGTAATCCAAGCTCAATGTGCCTGGTGTTATGGTATGGGGAGGTATTTTGAATACTGCACTGATTGGTCCTTATTTTCTTCAAGGAAATGTTGACTCAAAAAGTTACTTACGGTTGCTGCAAGAAGTAGTAGTTGTCGAGCTCAGAAACAATCCTGTTTTCAATATTCATTCGCTCATCTGGCAACAAGATGGTGCACCTGCACATTTCAGTATCCAAGTTCAAGATATTTTAAATAACACATTTAATGAATGGATTGGACACCGTGGTACAATCAATTGGCCTGCATGCTCACCAGACCTGACCCTATGTGATTTTTCACTGTGGGGTATTGTAAAGGAGACTGTGTAATGCTTCAAAACCGCAAAATCTTGACAAACTCAGTAACCTAATTAGAAATGCATTTGAACTTGTTAATAACGATAAACCTGTATTGCTAAACATTTGTGATTCTGCTATGTCATTGTATGAAGTGTGTACAAAATCAAGGTAACATTTCAAAGAACTGCTTTAACATTGTATGGTAATATGTAAGTAATTTTATATAATGAATTAGTTTTCTTGCCTAAAAGTGTTTTATTCAATTAATCTATAACGCCTTTAAATTTCTCTTCTGGGGAAACTGACATGTGCGCCACACTGTAAATTAAAAAATGAAGACAACAGAAACGTCATTCTGAGGACTAATTGTTCTATCGGTATATATTATTTTTTATTACATAAGCTGACATTTTTGCAAAGTTGTAAGGGTGTATATAGATGATACATACAAATCTTTTATTGTATTTCTTAGTTCATCGATATTAGTGTTATTTTTTAAATTTGTTCAATGTAACGTTTGAAAATATTGTCAACGAGGTGGGTTTCAGCCTTTCGTTGATGTCTGCCTGAAGCACAATAGACAGTCTGAGGCCCTCAAGTACATGCCGAAGGTACGGGAGGAGCTGAAGGAGAAGTACATCAGTAAACTCGGGTAAGTTGTCACTACTGGAATAAATCTTTGTATATGAAGAAACTGAGATAATTTTGGGATTTCCCTCCCATAGCTCTCTGACAGCTAGCTAACTTTTAAAAATTTGAAAAGAGACGATTTTAAACCCCTTCTTTCAACTGTAAATAACTTTATTTTTAATTGACATGTTTTCAAATTGCTTTATTTGTTCTGATTGTGACATCCCTACATTGTTTTCTGTACAACAACGTTAGGCACTGAACTTTAGAATGGCTAACACAGAATCTACTGATTGCTGAGAATGGTGGAATATTTCGCCATACACTTTGGCATGAATAGGTACAACAAAGGAACCGTAGTTTGTAGCTTTAAGATTCCACTTTTAAATGTATAATATTGTACTATTATTTCATTTAGCCTACGTCAGATAAGTTTTTGAAAGTAGAGAGATTTTTAAATAGATAAATTCAATTTTAGCTTAAACATTTTGTTACTTTTCTGTTCCTTTTCTTAAGTAGTACATTGAGTTGTGAATGTCCAACCCTTGTTTTGCTCTTAACATGTTTCTTATTTAAATTAAATACTCTAACCTCCATTTTTTTAATGAGCAAATTGTGGCGTTATTTACATTTACCATGTCTGTATAAAATTTACTTTTACCTAATTTTATAAATGTCTAATCATTACACTTGTTTTATGGGATTTTAAAGGTGTGATAGGAGTAGGCCACTTAATTATAATAAAAAAGTGACGTTGTCCATTGCATTGTCATAAGTGCACAAAGACAATAAAGATTTCTTGATATGATAGTTTGAATTAGATGGAAAAAACACTTAGGTACATAAATATTATTTACTTTTATATTGTATACACGTTTTCATTACAAAATACCAAATGGGCTAATGTTGTTAATGAAAAAAGACGAAACACAAAGTTATACTTGTGTTTCGTCTTTTTTCATTAGTAACATATTAGATTATCAATGATTCTTATCTGATAGCACTAAAATTTAATGATTTTGACCAGCAAAGTTATCAAAGACTATCAAAGAGTTCACTTGATAGTCCCCTTACTTCAAGTGGTCATAGTAGTGTAGCAAAATACAACATAAGTGTATCATTAGTAAATTTATTTGATTTCATTTCCTCAAATTTATACTACTTGTACTGGTAGTCTCATCGTGAATAAATTTTATTCTGTGTTTCACTTCAGCTCTTATACACTACAAATAAACACGAAGTAATTTATTAAAAATATTTTTTACCCTTCAGTATGAATGCAGCTCATGTCATCATTGTATAAAATTATTGTTTAAAATATTTTACTTCAAAAACAATGTTCCATTCTTATCAGGAATCGCATTTTAAGCCAAGGATCTGACTTGGGAATTTTAGATTGGTGAGTGAACATTTTAACATTTACTCAAAGCTTATTCTGTCTCTTACACTTGTCCTCACAAGCTTTAATTTGCAATGGCCGCCAAAGCTGAGTGCTTCAGTACAGATTCGCTAGTATTGTCTAAGTGTGCTTCACTCTTTTGCAAAGCAGTCACGTGCGCTCGAATTGTTCTACAATTTTATTTAGCTTTCCCATAGAATCATTAAACTGGCGTACTTAGCTTTCAATATTATTTCTCTCTGAGCAAAACTTGCTCTTTGGCGAACAAGTTGGTACCTGTGGTATATGTTTGAACATCAGGAGCTGCAGGATTGGATAGAATGTGCTGATAAGTCTCAATCACAGCAAGTGAACATCATGTTTTATTTCAATTAGGGTTGTGCAAATATCAAAAATTTCAAATTCAATAACAGCAATATGTTATTTGTTCAATACGATTATTATTTTGCAATTTTAGATTATTTGAGTGGAGCGTTATATGTTTAGAACGGCTGGACTGATTTGGCTAACTTTGGTTTTGAAATATTTGTAGAAGTCCAAGGAAAGTTTAAAAGGTGAGAAACATTGGAAAAGTTTCTCAGAATATATAATAATTCTTTGAAATAATAATAATATTTACAACATGTAATCCAAAGTTAACTGACCCTTAACAGTTGTTGTATGTTTCCAGCAGATTGCAAAGACAAAGTTACTATATAATTTTTATTTTAGATTGCACCAGTGACGAATAAACCATCTAACATATTGAAAAAAAACCTGTGTTCTAAAACCCACCTGAATGAACAAAGCTGTCAATTTTTTGCACATAAGTTTATCAACACTGGTTGTCTCCCTTATCAATTTTACTGTAGTTAAAGAAAAAGCAAAGGGATGGCACACTCTACCCCTTATATCAGAAGCAGAATACAAGCGACGGAAGTAGAAGAATTTAGACTAAAGTAGTCATTTATTAAAGTATGCACATATTTTCTTCATCGGGGTAAAAATCAATATTAGTTATAGCACCAGAAACATCGCAGGCCGCATATTAATACTTTTAAATCTAAGTTGAATTCCAAAACCTACATATGTGTTTATTTTCTTGGTCAGTGCAACAAAATAAACTCAACTGTGGAACCGTAAATAAATTAGAGAAGAAGTGAGTTTAATCGCTCGTATCGCTTTTGGATCCGAGTATCTTTTCAGTCGTATGTAAATTATAACTTGCTTTATCGGGGCAAAAAAGCAAACTATCACCTTGGCATTTACAAAATTTTAGATAGAAAGTAAATTAAAAGAGCCGAAAGTAGACGCTTTTAATCTAAGTTGTTTTTTTTTTGTATATATTTTCTTGATCGGGGCACAAGTCAAACTCAGTTATGGCAATTGAAAATACCTTAGATCGAAAATTAATCTAAACAGACGGAAGTTGACACTTTCTGACCAAATTCAGTTTTTGAGACTTATTTGTCTATATTTATTCATACAGCAAAACCTAAAATAAAACCAATCAAAATCTTATTTACATTTTAAATATCTCAACCATGGCTACTGATATAATATGCACATAATAAGTCTACTTATATTAAAAAAAAATTGTAACATGGATATATGAGTAAATAGTTTTACAATTAAAATAACAATAAACATAGCCATAACAAATAATTTCAGTATTAACTCGATGTCTTATGCCCTAAGAAGAGGTCATTATACAATTCTGCCTGTACCTAGATGCACACTCTAAGGGCTTGAGAATGTGTTTTGCCGTGCCTGGTACGTGAGAACTTGCCTTGGACGCCATATATCGGACCTTGAAAATCGGACTACTATAACTGATATTGTTCTATAGCTCGGGGTTTAACTATCGAAATCAGTAGTCATACGTTGCCCAAAAAAACTAATGACATTGTAAACAAAGTCTGAAATCAGTTATTCTCATTCCTTTCATCCTGTGTCGGACCTAATGTATACATTTGGTTTTGTGGCATTTATGGAAGTTCGAAGTGTATTAATAATATTGATATCATTTTAGTAATTTGTTGTTGTATAAATCACGTTTATTTGAGTAATTTTTTAGTTTTATGTGATCGTTGCGAGTAAACTTACTGCATAACGTAAAATTTACAACTTTCAGTTCACAGACTCTTTGTAACTATTTCATTCATAGCAAAAAATTTGTAGGATATTTGATAACACTTTCCATAACTTCCCTTATTATTCAGTTTGACTAAGGAAATCATTAAAAACGGGAACTTTCGTTTGCCATCCATACCATGCTCTTTCTGCTGCTGTCTATAGACAACTTCTCTCATTGTCATATGACAGTTATAGAAAAAACCACAAGAGAGTGCAGTTGAGGGAGGAGCCTATTTTGCCCGTGACCTTCGAGCGGCCAACGAGAAACTGAGCGACGTTGCCAAAAACTTGTTCCCCGCTGTAACCACAAGTCGCGCGAGTCCAGCGTTCTTAAAAATACTTAAACCGTTACGCTCGAAATAAATGTTAGAGCTGTCTTGAATTAATTAACTACGTATTACAAAAATGTAATTTTACGGTCATTTAAAAAAAAAAAGTACATCTCTGTAGCTTATTTCCATGTTGAGTTAAATGGATTGAAATAAATTATTGTATTATATTACTCATATACGAAGATCGTAGGATTAAAATCTTTAGCCGAAATACAAATTAAAAAGAAAACATAAAAATACTGCAAAAACGTTAATTTTCCGTAACAGTTAGATAATGCCATTATCACTGATATATAATAAGGCATTACATGTTTGCATAGTATAATCATGTTATGTTAAATGGATTTTCAATTTGGTAAGAAAGTTATCAAATACATCTTGAAATATATGTTCTTTTCCATAAATATACTTTTTCAGTACATAACGGTGGGAATTGTTGCCGCAACGGTTTTGTTACGCACTTCAGTTCTTATAAATTTATAACCATTTGAAAGCATTTTTCCTACCTGGCTATTAATAGTCTTGAATCTGTGTTATGTAAAATTGTTTTCACACGTGAGTGATTTAAATATTTAAACTGGCCATAGTTTAAAAATCATACAGCACAAGTATTTTTTATAATATGAATGCACTTTCTTATAAAATTCTAAAGTAACGATTTTCTATAACATCCAATGAAATTTGAACACAGTACATAATAGATGATGTCAGACGAGTGAAAATGTGGAGGGAAACGGGTGAAATACCTGTAAACAAAAGCCGCACCAGCCAGCAGTGGTGGTAATACCAGACGGATGAGTCATTACTGTTTCCAAGAAACAGCCCCTTCCACAGTTCCCTTCCGGTCTCTGACCGTCAGTCAGTGCCTATTGTCGCTTAATCAGTGGCGATTGAAAATACTGCATTCTCTTCAATTCCAGTACGAGTATATTATTTTGTGCTGAATTTTACTGTTGATGAACGTTTTCGTGTTTTTAAGTGTTGTTTATTGGTAGCTATTATAAGTGTACCAATTATTTTCTGTGTAGTGTCATTAAATTGTAAATATACTTGTTATTGTGATTCCTTATTTGGACAAAATGGAGTGTGATGATGTTTGTTCAATTGCACAGCCATCCGGAAGTAAGAGCGGTAGTGGAAAAACCCTACGTAGTGGAGAACGGACGTATTATTTACAACGTTTACAACTTTTTTCAAAAAAACTGTCGTTGACAAATTTCCGAGAAACTCTAAAACTTTAAGCAAAGTGGTAAACTGTGTGCTGAGGCCTGCGGTGTAAAGTGAAAGAACCGTTAACAAAATAAGTAAAGAAGCTATCATAAGCTGTCCGAAGAAGATGGACCTTCATCATCAGAAATTAAGTTTTCAACGCCAGGAAAACAAAGAAGTCGAAAATCAAAAATAACAGGCTTTGATGACTTTTAAAAAGATGTTTTGAGACGAACTGTCCTTTCGTACTACGACAGAGGGGAATTTCCCACATCAAAAAGAATCACGCAGGATCTCAAACAAAAACTTGATTACAACGGGATCGGTAACTTCAACAAATAGGTTATTTAAGGCATGTCGGTTTCAGGTATAAGAAAACCAATGATGGTAGAAAGTTTTTATTGGAACGAAATTATATTGTAGCGGCTTGTTTAAAATTTTTGAGAGAACTATGCAAGAGCTTAGAGAATCTGGTGATTGTAGGCCCATATATTACCTCGATGAAACATGGGTTAATGAAAACCATACTCGAAATTAAATATGGCAGGACACGACTGAGTCTGGTGGACTAAAGGTTCCTCTCGGCAAAGGTAGAAGATTAATAATTTGTCATGTCGGTTCGGCAAAGATGGGTTTTTGCAAGAATGTAAGTGGGTTTTTCGGTCTAAGACATCATCCAGTTCGGACTATCACGATGAAATGAACGCTGAAATCGTTTAGAAAATGGTTTAAAAAAATTGCTATGCATTTTGGAAGAAGGCTCGATCATCGTCATGGACAATGCTCCATACCACTCAGTACTCGCCAAGAAAATTCCAAATTCATCGTTGAGAAAGGAAGAGATTCAAAATTGGCTGTCTCATAAAAAACATACAATTACTGTATGAAAGAAACGAAACCAGAAACTTATAATGAGGGTTCTCCCATATAAAACCCAACAAAAAAACTTATGAACTCGACGTATTAGCCAATTAAATTGGACATACAGTTGTCAGGCTCCCTCCTTATCACTGCCCGTACAATCCCATTGAAATGGTATGGGCTCAAGTGAAGGGAGAGGTAGCACGTAATAATAAGACATTTAAAATAAACCGACGTTGAGAAACTTGTTCATGATGCTCTGGACAAAGTGACTAAAGAAGACTGGCAATCAAGAGTTCAGCACGCAGAAGCCTTGCAGCAAGCTGATTTTGAAAAGGAATGTATCCGCACAAGTGTTGTAGAACAAATAATTATAAACTTAGCAGACAATTCCTGACACAAAGTAGCAGTGAGGTAGAAAGTGAAAATGAAGAAGACTCCGAGGTTTTTGGCTACGATATTGCCGCCTGAGAGCGAATAAATAAATACAAGTGCAAAGGTAAGAATATTATTAAGTCAATCATGCTTTTTAACGTATTTCATTTTAAAATAGTAGGCCCCTAAAAAGTTATTTAGTAGAAAATTTGATTATTTCATAATTTAAAAAATATAATTCTTCGATAATTTTAAAAATTGGTTATATTGTTATATTTTTTTAATTATTTTTAATCAAGCAACACGTCATGCAGTGTCCAATATAAGCAACATGTATATTAATTTTGTGTGTGTTTAGTAATCGTTTTAAAATCACTGAAAAGATTGTTGTATCGTATGGAAATAAGCAAGTACTTTACTCTGACTAACTGACGGGACGATTTGTTTGTTTTAATCGATAGTTAGTTTGTAATAACATTAATAAACTATACAAGTAATTTAAATATAATATAGGCAAAACTGTCAACACATTTTAAATATTGTTTTTCAATTATACTGATAAGTTTTAAATGTTCAGTATCAGTGTTAGTTGTGACAGTGCAGCGGTTTTTATCAGCCACAATGCGCCAGCCGTGCCGGGCGGCAGTGGCAGTTGTGTGGCAACGTCGCGCAGGCCAGTCCATTCTATTGGTCGCCGCCAACTGCACTCTCTGGTGGTTCCTTGTATAGATGGTTAATTAATTATATGTGGATATTATATTTTGTAAAAACTAACTGACCATTATCAATATGATCAATGTAATCAAAGTTTACTATATCAACATGTTTCAGATATAAGGTTGAAAACTTTAATTATGCTTATTTAGGTGTTATACAACATTTTTTGTCTCTTACACTAGTTTTAGAATTTGTGATAGTTGTTTTTTTTTTACAGAAATTATTATTTTCCAAATGTAAAAGCTAAAACTGTAATTATTTCCAGTTTTTTTTAAACAACTACTTGAAAGTTTTACCTATAAGGATTTATTATTATTTTCATCGCTTTTTTGCAACTGAATGTAGATTATTAATTTATCAAAATCGTTAGATTCTTTTACAATTTACAATTGAAACAAGTAAAACTTAAACTTTTATTGTAAGTTTAATCGAAATTGTACAACACTGTACTTTTCTGTTCTGTACCATGGCATATCAGACTCCATAAGTCATACCAAAACAATATATTTCATGAAAATTTAGTAATATCAGTGTAGTATCAATGTAGTACCATTCATGTCATCTAGTAATCATTTCACAGACAGATTTACTGACTTGCACATATGAGCATAACGATAGACTTTTCACAAAGGTGTTTCTACAAAGAAACTGAAAAATAAGGTTTCTTTGCCATCACAACTAAATTATAATTACAGGACGAAAATAACAGCACCACTAAATTAAAAATAATGAAAATAAAATCAAAAGCTTTAATGATTGACTGCTTAAGGTTAAGAAACGAAGTGGTTCCTTGTGTAACGTACTTAAGTTCTATTCATCGTACTATGGTAAACGCTACATGAACGCAGATTCGGATAATATACGTCAATGTTCATATAGAATTTACAAGTGGCAGAAGATGTCAATGGCAATGTGTACATTCAAATTAGGTTTTGTAGAACACGCAGTGTAATTTATTAATAAATTACACTGCGTGTTCTACAAAACCAAAGTATTTGCAGTGAAGTTAATCTTCACTGCAAATACTTAAAAGATATTAACAACAACAAGTAAGTAGAAAACCCAGTCAGTATGTTTTCTTTCAAATTTTTAGAAATATAGGAAGTTCCATACTGAAACATAATTATTCGTGAGAATGTAATGCATGAATTCTTTTAGTGATGAAGATTTGTTTAACCCTTCCAGTGCAAGTTTGTTGTGATAACAATCGGTTCTCCAGAGCAAAACGTTGGCACTGACAGAGTTAAACAGTCTACTGGTTTTTATGAGAAAAACTATAAAATCTATTTTGCACATACGATTATGACATACAAATAACACACTAATCATATTTGCAGCATTATATTTACAACACATTTTGCATGTGTCACTTCTTTATAATATTTCAGTAGATTACTTTACTCTCTATACCTTAAACAGCAAAAATGTGTATTTTAGCTTTTCCCAACAAACTGTTCAAATTGCCTTTACTACTCATAGATACGAAAACTACAGTCCAAATTAAGTAAAATTGACTAACTTTACATTGTTTCCATCTGAATTTGGACAATTTTTTGTATGTAGGCTGTTTGGAGAAGCATTATCGGCGATTTTTAATCCAAAACCACTGGAGCTGGGGACCAGCACTTGGTTTGTTAACCCGTAAAGGCAAGGGCAGGCGGCGTCAGCAAGATATGGTTTGTTTATATTGTACGATTGCTCGCTTTGCTCTGAAATGGCTACTACCACTTACACATAACTCTTCCATGTCTGTCTCACTCCACCGCTTTCTTGTCCGCCTGTTCACAGATCTGTGCAAGAGATTTAACACATTGAGTTTGAACCTTAAATGTACGTTGGGGTAGCACGCATTGCGTATAATACGAGATTTTGGTGTTTTACGACGTTCCTAGGCTGTATCGCTAGGATTTGTAGTCTTTCTAACTTGTAATCAGCTACGCAACTGTAAAAAACAGTTTTTCACTTTTGCGCAATTGTTACATAACGCAAACACTAGCTTTGTTGTGGTCTGCAATGTGTTTGTAAACCAATTGTGTTTGTATTCTGCGTTTATTTACAAATTCATATGCTAAAAGTATGATTTTAATTATAATTTTCTTTTAAAAGGTTATTTTTAATTAATTTAAATATGGGGAAATTTTTGAATTATAAAAAATGAAAGTACAATTTTTTTTTATCATATTTTTACACTGCTATAATTGTTTTAATACAAATTATACATAAATAGTTACAATTCCTCAAATTTTATATTTTCCTCTTAATTTATACAGGGTGTATATTATGTCTGGAAACACCCAAATATATCCTTTAATAATTTAAATATAAATTTGAAACCTCTTACAATCGTGATAGAGATTGGGCATCTACTTTTTGGAACAATGTTTTGTTATGTCACACCAACGGGGGACGTCCTGCCGAGGGTATCGTGAATATTCTTAATGTTGAAGCCTATACCTTGTGATACATAATTTTAAAGGTAATAGCTTACTGAATTGAATGCCACAAACCGCATCTCAAAGGAATTTATTCTATCAGAAAATAGAGCATTTTTAGTATTGAAAATTTAACTGATGTTCAACAATGTAATTTTAACATGGTTCTTGCCACAAAATGTGTTACACTAATTTTTTTAGCATTTTTTTAAATGTTCAATTAAATAAAAACAAAAATTTCATTTTAAGCTGGTTCTATTAGCACAAATTTGCCAGTTTTTATTACAGTACAAATTATGGAAATACTTATGTTATTGATTTCTTATTACAAATAAAAAAATAATGTATGCTGTTAGAAAAGTCTTACAACAAACGTTTTACACTGCATTTGGTGTCAAAGCAATTGTTCGAACTGTGTTCCTTCTACGGTTTTGACAATGAGCCAATCTTGTGTAAAATGATTCGACAGAGTTGCCTAACATTTCTTCAGTTATCAAAGCAATCTCCTCTATAATCCTGTTTCTTTAGGTCTTCCAAATTATGAGGCTTTCTTCTATATAAACATTGGATTTTAAATGACCCCATAGGAAATAATCGATTGGTGACAAATCCGGAGATCTTTGGAGGCCATTCGATTTCTCCTCTTCGGCCAATCCATTTATGAGGAAACCTTAAATCCAAATACTCTCTTACCTGTCTCCCATAATGGGGTGGAGCACCATCCTGCTGAAACCATACATTATCAAAGTATTCTCCTGATGCAATTTGAATAGCTGGGGATTATTTCATTTTGGGAGCATATTGTAGTAAAGTTCGGCATTTAAATTTCCATTGATGAAAAAGGGTCCAACAATTTTGTTACCTAAAATTCCACACCATACGTTCAGTTTTTGTGGTTGCTGTGAATGGGACTCAGTAATCCAATGTGGGTTTTCACTAGCCCAGTAACGGCAATTGTGCCTGTTAACATTGCCATTTAGGAAAAAAGTTGCCTCATCAGAAAATAGTATGTTGGTCAGAAAATCTCTATTGTCATCACATTTGCGCATCACAAGTTCACAAAACTCAACTCTTCTGTCGTAATCATCCTCACTTAACTGTTGGACTAAATGAACTTTAAATGGTTTTGTATTTATTAATTTTCAAAATCTTACTCACAGACATAGGGTGCATATCATGTTGCTGTGCAGCTTTTCTGAGCGATGTATGTGGGTCTTCAATAAATGTTTGCAAAACATCTAGTGCATGTTCTTCATCTGTTGCTGATTGTATCCTACCCGACTTTGGCCCGATTACGTACACTCCCTGTCATTTTCAAAACGCTCAATAGTTTTTGATATTGTTGAAACACTTATGGGATTTCCTTTCTGGGAAAGTGTCATTAAACAAATTACAAACTTCCCGATAAGATCTTTGACGATCGCCATATCCTCGCATCATCAACAGAGTAATTCGTTCTCTTTCAGACAATTCCATTAAAAATGCCAAATAAAAACTGAACTACTGTAATTAGATAACTTGTTGAACAGCAATGCTTCAGAGACACTGATTAACTCGACAGGAATGATATGAACCTTTGTCCATTTGTAATTCCCAAGCTTAGACCTGTCTAGTGAAAGCTCCATGCTCAACAAACTGAAACCTGTAGACCAGATGATTAATAACACAATAATGTTTCTCATAGGCTAGTGACCTTTGTCTCTTTAAACCTTCCTGCTGACTGGAAAACACCAAGTACAGATTCATAAGTAATCAGAGAAAGTGACTCATAAGTTTTATTCATTGTAATAAAAACTGGTAAATTTGTACTAATGAAACCAGCTTAAAAATAAATTGTTTATTTTATTTTAATTGAACATTTAAAAAATGCTAAAAAATTAGTGTAACACATTTTGTGGCAAGAACCATGTTAAAATTACATTGTTGAACATCAGTAAATTTTCAATACTAAAAATGCTCTATTTTCTGATAGAATAATTCCTTTGAGATGCGGTTTTGTGGCATTCAATTCAGTAAGCTATTACCTTTAAAATTATGTATCACAAGGTATAGGCTTCCATTAAGAATATTCACGATACCCTCGGCAGGACGTCCCCCGTTGGTGTGACATAACAAAACATTGTTCCAAAAAAGTAGATGCCCAATCTCTATCACGATTGTAAGAGATTTCAAATTTATATTTAAATTTATTAAAGGATATATTTGGGTGTTTCCAGACATAATATACACCCTGTATACAGGGTGATTCATGAAGTTCTCCCCCCACTTCTACAGCACATTTTACTAGTAAAAATAATGAAAAAATGTTATATAAAACATAGGTCCGAAAACGCTTCGTTAGCGAGTTACAGCTAGCGAAAGATTTCGCCTGAATTCCTGGGTAAAAAGTAAAATAAAGCCATACTGAACTTTTGGAAAGGTTAATTAAGTAAGAAATATTGTGGATTCTTATGTATTTTTACCTGATAAAGCTAATAAAATAGGTTTTCAGAACTGTACCTGTAGTAGTTTTTTGAGGGATTCAGGGTTAAATGCAAAAAATTGGGGCACGAAACAATGTTGTTTTAAGTTTGATGTACAATAAACTTTGTTAAATTGGTAATAAATACATAAAACAAACAAACATTAATTGTAGAGAATTTAATTTTGAGAAAATTTATATAATCAAAGTCTAAAATAAAACAGAAATAAGTACGAAAAAATCGATTTTATTCAGTATAATACATTACTAGTTTTAAGCAAAATTAATCAGGTTAGGCCAACCGTACGCACCTTTTTATAATAGATGTTCGAAAATGAGGCCATCATTATCAATACATTTTGCAGCACGTTTGTGTATTGCTTTTGTTGCGTTTCTTAATTTTTCAGGACTTCCTGTATCTGCACAGCCGAATCCATAATACGGGCAATTAATTCATCACGAGAATTCACTTTTGTCTTGTATACAATGTCTTTCATCCATCCCCAGATGCAATAATCCAATGGAGATAGATCTGGTGATCTTGGTGGCCAAGGGTGAGGCCCTCCACGACCAATCCAGTGTCCAGGAAATTGATGAATTTAAGTAAGCAGAAACGGCACGTGAAAAGTGGGGAGGTGCTCCGTCATGCCTGGAAGTACAAATTTTGTCAGAGATGTAAAGGAACATTCTCTAACAGCTGCGGCAACTCTTCTTGAAGGAAATGCAAATAGAACTCAGCATTTAGGCGTCCAGGTAATATGAAAGGTCCCAATCAGCCGACTGTGCAAAAGGCCACACCAGACATTGACGCTAAAATCGGTGTTGAAAGTTCTGTTCCACTACCTCATGTGGATTTTCTTCTGCCCATGAGTGTTCATTGTGCAAGTTATTGACACCATCCCGAGTGAATTGTGCCTCATCCGTAAACAAAAATACGCTTGTAGAGTTGATTATTAATATTCAAAAAGTTGCAAAAACTCCAAGCGAAGCGGACCATCCCCTAGCTGTAGATGTTGAAACCTTTTGTTTATGAAACGGATAAAATTTGTTTCGATTAAGTGACCTCCACACCGTTGACTGCGAAACTCCTATCCGCCTAGAAATACGTCGTGTACTTACACCTGGACCTGCGATGAACAGCATTAATAACAATATCATCATCAAGTTGGACAGCTCGTTCATAATTGGTTTCTAGTACTTGGTAGTGATCCTGTTTCCCGAAGAGTACGAAAAGTTACTGAAATTGTTTTGGTATCTGGAATCTTCCTATTAGGGTAACGTAGTTTATATTCTTCTACAGCAGCTCTAGCATTACCATTACAGTAACCCAAAATAAAAAACCATATCAGCGTATTCCTCTGATGTAAATAAGTAAGGCATTTTTTCGCTGAATAAACAATCGAATTATAACTCACAGAAAAATTGCATTTAATAACACGATTCACAGAACCCGATCTCCTGCTGTAGCTTGCAAAACACCACTAATACACAGTTCTAACGTAACAGTACAGAATACCATTGTTGATCAGCTGTTTATTCGTGCGTTACCAACTTAGAAATTAATAAAACAAAAAACTGCATTTCGATGATTAGTAAGCAATAATGGGAAAATGTTTGCTTCATTTATTTTCGAACATTTGATGTAAATTTTTATTAAAAAAAAAATACAACGTAATAAAACATGATATTTTTATTTACAAACAAATTTATTTTAACAGTTAATCTTGTTTTCTCAATTTATCTCATCATTAAGGAACAAATATTTTGTTTTTTTTATTGTAACTAAATACCGTACGGTATTTCTTTACAGCTAGTAATGTATTATACTGAATAAAATCGATTTTTGGTACTTATTTCTGTTTTATTTTAGACTTTGATTATATCAATTTTTCTCAAAATTAAATTCTCTACAATTAATGTTTGTTGATTTTATGTATTTATTACCAATTTAACAAAGTTTATTGTACATCAAACTTAAAAAAAACATTGTTTCGTGCCCCAATTTTTTGCATTTAACCCTGAATCCCTCAAAAACTACTACAGGTACAGTTCTGAAACCTATTTTATTAGCTTTATCAGGTAAAAATACATAAGAATCCACGATATTTCTTACTTAATTTAACCTTTCCAAAAGTTCAGTATGGCTTTATTTTACTTTTTTACCCAGGAATTCAGGGCGAAATCTTTCGCTAGCTGTAACTCGCTAACGAAGCGTTTTCGGACCTATGTTTATATAACATTTTTTCATTATTTTTACTAATACAATTTGCTGTAGAAGTGGGGGGAGAACTTCATGAATCACCCTGTATATATGTATATATATTTGTTTAAAAAATAACTACATGTTTTACAAATTGTTGTAAACCAGCTAGTAAACCTTAACAGCCAGTTTAGGTGCAGTGTGTTAATGAAACTTGTGCCTTAATTGTTTATAAATTGTTCATATTAACCCTGTCCAGTAAAACATGTGAAGTGTTTCCGAGAATGTAGTTAACACACTATCTAGTCAAAGGAAGTTAACAATATTGTTAAACGGATCAATTTAGTAGAATCTTAATTCCTTACATCAAGGTACCCAAACAACTACTGTTTGTGTTATCAGTGAATCTTTGTTTTATCTCATGTATGAAAAGTTGAATGTTCATGTGAATGAACAACATACATCAGATTTACGTAATATATACATGTATGTGGATATTCATTTATCAAACGTAATTCCCAAACATTTAGAGAATTCAGCACTGGTTATATTATATATGTAAAAGTAATAACTCCCCTCTATGTGAAGTTTAGCAAAATTGTTAATATAGGTCAAGAATAGAACAGGACCAAATGTACTTCCCTGGATAACTCTGTAATCTATTTGGCTTCACTATTCTGCTTTACAGATTGATATGTTTCTGTTTCTATCAGCTTACAAACCATGAGTATATGCTGCCTCCACAATCTTTTTTAAAGATTTATTATGTGATATGGAGTAAAATACTTAAACCAATTCAAGAGACACTAAGAGATAATACCAATTCATATTTAGTGAGAAGTGTTACCGTCCATCTCTTGTATAAATTTCTCTATTGGAAAAGAAAGTTTATTTTATCTCTTTCTGACAGCTCAATAATTGTTTTATAAATAAAGCTTTGAGTATTTCAACACGATTTACTTTTTCCTAATAAGGTTTAAAATAGTTAATATAATAGGTTACATATTACAAGACTGTTGCTAACCTATTTAGTTAACGTTTAATTAATCTTTATTTCTAATCAATCTATTTGTAAACCAGGCATAATCTAATCCAGAGTTTTAACTTAGTAAGAAGAGACTTATGTAAACATGTTTTAGCTGTCCTGCGCATAATTTTTCAACTATACTTTTAAAATTGTTTGCACTAGTTTAAATTTTATTTGAAGCAATGACTAAATCCCAATTTCATTTTCTAACATATTCCGTACTATACTGACCTTGATGTAAATATTGTATCTGACTGTTGTATTATCCATCGTGACATGCTAAACTGTAAAATATTTGTGTGTGATACAGCTGTCCGAACTTTATAGAAGTTATTGTAATTTACAAATGTATGGTGACTACACAAGCTGCTGTTCCTGTTTTCTGTATTAAAATACTTGGGCAACTTAAAAACCAGCTTCTGTCAAAATATTTTGGTTTTGGTATTATATATAATTGCATTATCAGTTTATGGAGCAACTAAGTAAGAAAACTAGGATCAGATTTTAAAAGCTCAGAAAAAAGTAATTAGGTGTATTTTTAATCTGAAGCCAGATAATTTTGCTAGGAATTATTTTAAAGAATTGAGAATTTTTTGACCGTCTATGGGCAATATATCTGTGATGCCATTTTACTTGGTAAAAAAAATTCACGGGCTGATATGAACTGCACATGTTTAACACATAATTATAAGACTTGGGGGGACAAAAAACAATATTTTTTCAACACAGACTAGAATGTTTTAAGAAAAATGTTTATTATAATGGTCTAACATTTTTTAAATGCATTCCCAATCACATTAAAAATTGTGCATCTCAGCATACATTTTCACAATTATTAAAAGTTTTTTTAATTAACCTGACAATATATGGAATCGATGAATTACTTTTGCAAAATATTGGCAACATCACTGTATAAATCTGTAAAAACTTTAGCTTTAGTTTTACCTATTTAGGATTAGTTGTCACCGACACTATTCAATGTACACCCGTGCAATAATGAATAAAGAGTTTTCAATTGAATTGAATTGAATATAACACTGTTTGTTAATGAATAAATCCGTATCACTACCATGTATTCTGCATAAAATTAAAAAATAATAAATACTTCTAATTAAATATTTAAGACTGCGCTCAAATCCTATTAAAAACTGTTATTTTACAAGATGCAAATATACCAGCATTAAAAAAAGAGAAATAGATAAAATTGATTTTACTCAATAAATCAGTGTGGGGAAGGCCCAGAATCAAGGACCAGCCACCAGCAAATCTGGTGTCCGATAACGACTGATATACTTACAACTGTTACTTACAACTGATATACTTACAACTAGATTGCATTACAACTATAAGTGAAAAAAACACCATATTGGCCATAAACAGTTGTCATTCATAATTTTTACTTCCTTTACCATAAGTATGAAATCCAAACATTTAAGTAAAAATACTTTATCAAATAAACTGTACTAAAATATACCAGAAACTCACTCCAACACATATTATAAAATGTATTTTGTTCCACAGCAATAGAGAGTTTTGGACGGTCTAGAATGAGGCTCTTGTTTGCTTTAGTTGTAATTACATTTTCATAAATCAAAACTAAATCTCTTGAAAAGACAATTTTATGGATGTATGATTGGTAAAGCGTGGTGGTCCTACACTTGTTATTTCCATTGAAAACTAAAATACAATCCTTATCAACACAATACTTTTTCTTGCATAAAGTCTACGGGAAGAAAGTAAAAATCTGATAATTAAGCCTACAAAAATGCATTGTAAGACTTACAACACATAACAACTCATATATAAAATCAGCATTGCGCTTTATTGATATTTAAAGAAGAGGATGGATAACAATCCTCGAAACTTAGTAAGGATAAAGACTGTGTGCTAATAAGTAAATAACCTAAACTATGTGTGTCCTTCAATAAACAATTTAATATTTTATATCTTACTCTTATAATAACTGCAAAATGTCTTTTTAATATCTTACCAACTCAATCTAATTCTGTGGGATACTCTTATTTTCCCTTCACACTTGTTTTTGTGTATTAATTTTGTTTAAATTATTATAAAGCATGCTATTTTAGTAAGTTCTGAGTCACTTAATCGTGACAACAGTTAGTTTTTAGATTCTTCTGATAATTTGATAGCGTTTATGCATTTCAGGTAAAATTTATTACTCAATGACACATTTTCTGCTAGCAAAGTATTCTCGTCTTGTTTAAAGTAAAGTAAAGATGACTTATTTTACCAGGCGAAGTTAGGGTTAAGAAGCCCTCTCTAACACTTAACCTGGGGACCAAGGGCGTAAAGGTGACTTCCGAACCACCACTATTTGTTTAGGTCTCAATTATAATTAATTGGTTCTTAATCATGGTTATAATTTGCATGAGGTAGTGTTTAGTTACCATTTGCCAGATAGGCTGCTCTTTGTGATGCAACTTCTTATCACCATGGCTTCATATTCACATTTCTTACTGCAGTTGCATGATGTGACTTAACGCAACTGGAGATAGGTGACTTCATATTTTGTCTAAAGCATCATATGTAACAATTATATGACAGGTGATATGTCATCACACTTAAAATACTAGAATGAATTTAAATATTCATTATAGAATAATATCCACTTCAATTAAATAATAATAAATATGTTCGAATGAATAATTAAATACATTAATGAAACTAATCTGATTTTGTATTTTTTACGTCATATAAGGACAAATTTGAAATAGTCATACAGCAATACAGTACAACCTCGTTTATCCAGATCTTCAAGGTATCTGGTTCGCGTTTTACAGAATGGAGGTAGTCCATTTTTTCAAGATGAAACTATTTTTGTTGAACTGTTAGTTTGGTTTGTTTTTCTATTAATATGTGTCTGGCATTTAGAATAATGTGTAACAACTTGAATACATCAGACAGACTGTTTCCTTGTCCCGACATTGAACTTCCTGAAGGGTCAACCCGAGTTCAGACATGTATCGGTATGGACACGATTACAATCACAATCGACTAAGCCGTCCACTTATCGTACGCAGCCATACGCAGCTGGCTTGTATGATTAGCAGCCTAGTAAAATCTCATTGTTTTGAGCCTTCGCTTACAAAACTTAAAGTGGTCAGCATCCACTATGAGGAGGGATTCAGGCATAATCCCACGAATGATTCTTCACACTACTGCCTGCATGATCGAATACATGAACATAATGTATAAACGTGCAGTTTCTTTTTGTACTGAGAAGGATTACTATTGCAACAGTTTGTCATCAATGAAGTAAAACTAACCGTGTCACAATATTCTGAACCCAGCCGGTTCAAACCGCGTTAAGCAACTAACTGATGCGTTACTACGCTACGATTGCTGCATTGTTGTTGGTGAGTGACCAATACAGAAATTGTATCAGCAGCTTGCTCTTCGGTGGCAACAGAGGCAGTGAAAACGATTCTGATAATTAAGAACCGGAAGATGTCATCACTCATTCCGATGCCATAGCGCAGCTAGACAAGTTATGGCCTTGATATGTCTGTAAGGGCAATCTGAATGCATCATAAGTTTTCTAAATATTGAATACTGGTATGGGAGTGTCAGGCATCATATCGTGGAGACAGGGATCGTGCTGGGTGGTGCTATATGTTTAGGCTATTTTTAGTGCACTACACTAGTGTTCAAAATGCCCACTGCAATCAACTCTCCTGTTGACTGTGAAGTACGTAGCATCAATAGTTTCGTTGGGCAAAGAAAATATATCTGGTATTTACTATTAATTGTGTTCTGTGTGAGGAGAAAACATTATGACCTATACTGTAGTTAAAAAAGGTACTAAGTTTTTCATGAAGTACAAAATAATGTTCACAAAGAAAAGTGAAATGGCCGATCTTCTGTAGTTCCCTCTTCGAACTAATCAATCATTTGGATAGGAAAAATCAAAGGTTCACAATGACAGATCTTTCACAGCATTTAATGCAGATATCAAGAATTTTCAACAAAAAGTGTACGAAATTTGGAAACTGTGAGAAACTTGAATGTCGTAATTTTGTGTCCAAATGAACTGAAAATAAAGATAAATGCAATCAGTTCTAAACTTTCTTACTCAGTAACATGAAGGTGTAAAATTTCTTAATCACAATGTCACTGGTGGTGAAACATGGTTTTTTTATGTAGGAGTCAAACAAAAAGACAATCAGTAGATTAGGGTTTTACTTCGTTGCCACAATGTTAACAGGCAACAGAATTGTAATAAAATATATTGATAATCTTGTATCTAGATAACATAAGTGCTTAAATGAAAATTGCAACTATGTTAAAAACAGTTTAAGAGTTGTTCTTTCAAATGTATATAATAAAAAACTACAAACTTTAGATTCATGTTTTTAAATTATTTACTGACTTTTAGAATGACCATCATAAAATTAAATTTTATAGTTCTGTCACTAGAGTATAGAACTTTGAATGATTTTGCTCAGAATAAATTTTGTAAGTGTATAAATAAAAATTTAATTTACTCTGTATTAAAAGGCTTATTAATTTATTATTAACTTTTATTATTTTAGTTTCTAGGTTTTAAGAACTTGTGTTAATTGTTTATCTTTATGTCAACAGAAAAGCAAGTTAACAAGAAGAACCCTGAGTCAGCAACCCCGAAGAAGAAATGTGATTTGGTCTGTTGCCATACTTGGATAAAAACTCTAAAGTTATTAGTATTAATTTATATTAATTAATTATCTGGATCCAACCAAAATAGCCAATCTTGTCAGGATCATATAGGTAGCTAAATGTTATTAGTTTAAGGCGATAATGTTAAAGCATTTAATATTGTAAACTACATGACTTCAAAACCTACCTGTCACCTCGCAAATGCTTTCCACTCTGAACTGTAATTTAAATATTATTATAACTAATTTCTCTCACATGCTTTATGAAACCATGTTTGGTTACAAAATTGGTAGAGAGTAAAACCAGTAAATTTGATAACGTATTTATAAAAAGTATTTGTATTTACATTTGTAGGTTTTGAAAGTGATTACTAAATTTTCCAGACTTGAAAATTTCTCTAATGATCTCTAATTTGTATGTATGAATAATTAAATTTATTTCACAGATTTATAATTTTAAATATATGGAAACTATTACAAGTTATAAAATTTCTTTCAAATAAATAACTGCCAGATTAATATAAATATTCTTGTTGCTATTTAGATTGTTTACCAATTTAATTTACTGCTTAATAATAATGTACTAAATCAAAATATCTCCTAAATTTTAAGCAGTTTCATATATAAATGTTTAAAAAATTAAATTTTATTATATTATTATTTGCATGCCATATCAAGAGTTTCTTTGTTTGAAGGTTATAATTCAAGGAAGAGTTTCTATCGTATATCAAATATCTGGATTTAGGTTTGGTTTATGTCTGTATACAATGCACATTTGTTAGTTAATTTAATCTACTTGTATATCAGTAATTAAAAATATAAAATATTTGCGTATATTTCACTGAATAACAAAAGTAGCGTAAAACATGACTGTATTTATTAAGTTAAATTGAATTTATTGTTATTTCTCAGAGATTTATGCATGCATTGTTATTCTTGTTTTTAATCTAAATAATAGTTCAGTTATAGTACGAAACATATCATTGCAAGCCTGGGGTTTGGCAAATAAACTGTTGTTTAATGCTCTTGGGCCTGATATATATTGTTTCAAAGTCAAAGTAAAAATTCTCTGTACTCATTAAATTTACAATGGTATCAGATCACACAGTGTTAAAAAAATATACTCAAAAAGTATATGAATTATTTTTAGAAGATTTTCCAACCAGAATTTCTTAAACTTCCAAAGCAGCAATTGATAATTTTATAGTTACAAAAGTCCATAGTAATTTAATGTGTGTCACCATTGTGATATTTTACTGTCCGATCATGATGGTCAACGCCTAGAAATTATGTTCCCCAACTTAAAATCTGCCAAAAACTGTTTTATTAATACTTTTTTAGTATGTTTTTTTTAACAGTGTGAGACATTAAAGGTGCAGTTAGCAAGTAGGCTTTGCAGGGGGAGTCGTAATTATCGGCTGGTTCTTGTCTCTTATCCCGTTTTGGGTATTAAATATTTTTGAAACCTTTATTGCTCAGTTTGATTCCGTCTGTAACCACTAGACCACACACGGAATCCCCAGAGGTCTCAGGCCTTTTGTGCCACAGCCAGCCTTGATTGTTTAAATTAAAATTTGAAACAGAATATGCCAATTAATAAAGTATAATATACACTTCCCATCACCGATTAGTGATGTATACAGAGTGTCCAAGTCTTGCTTGGGATGCAATGTTGAAATTAACAAAAATTGAACTTTAGTTGATACATGATTACATATATTTGATGATAGAAAAAGGCATTTGTGAAGGCATTTTTCAATGCATAAAAAGATATGTAAAAGTTAATTAATGTGGATATTTTAGGAAACATTAGATTAGTTTATTGCGATAAAACTAGTATTAAAATTTTAATTGACTACATTATTAATAAAAAATAATGCCAAACTGTCCAGCTTGGAATGATATGTCTTTAAGTGATACACGTGAAAGAGAATGTTTAAATGCTGTTTAACTGTCTTTTTAAGTTGAATTTGAAATAGGTATCAGTACATCTGAGGAAGTTTCTTGTTCTTAAATAGCAGGTTTAACTACTGTATTAAACTGGCAAAAATTGTTTTATCAATGACAATGAATCTATCTTTATGAATAAAAAATTTAAATGTTTAAGACATTGAAATTACAACTACTTTTGTAATTATCAGACAATTTTTACATAGACCAGCATAAAGTTAGTTAGCTTTAAATAAATACGTAATCATCTCCCTGTACATTTAATGTTGTTTTCTAGTGTACTGATCTTGTTTCTTTATAGTGTAAAATATGTATTATTGTTATTTAGTATTATTATTTGTATGTACCATACATTAACAGATGCTCTTTGATTAGATGCCCATTACTGAATTACATATTGAATAATATAATTTATTTGATCAAATCAAGAGCTTTAAAATATATTTAAGCCTGTGAAAACATAGTGAATCTCTTTGATAACTGCAATAACAGATTAAAACATTAGTATTAGGTTTAGTTTATCTGTGTATAACGTACATTTGTTAATTAAGTCAATCTTCTGTTTGTGTATCATTGTTGAAAATTTAAGTACGTTGCAGTGCAACAGTACTTTAAAAAATTATCGTTTCTAGTTATTGAGTTAAATACAAATTATTGTTATGGTTTATAGATTTATTCATATATTTGTTTTCCTGTTCATAGTTTAAACAAACACACTTAAGTTGCTATTCTCAGTTTAAGTTATTTATTAATTCAAATAGTAAAATATCCAGAAGAAGTAAATTAATTATAGTGAGATTTTAGAATCCTCTATGATCGGTGTGGGAAGAGAAATGTAATTAATGTTACCCGGCTAGGACAGTACGGGAGCTAACCGGTTTGTTTTAGGACAATGACAACAAAGTTAATGAACTTTTAGCAGCTTATTATTTAAACCGATTTGTAGAGAGATAGGCTAACTTAATTTAATCCCATAATCAAATTAAAACACCCTGTTGCTAGGAGAGGGGTGGGTGTACATATAGAGAAAAGGTTTAAATAAAAGGGTAATGTCACGTACCAAAGTCGTTTTCATTTAGATCCGTAAAAAACTTTGGCAATTTTTATAACTCGTACAGTGCGATAATGTTGTGTAATGTTTTATACCATCTCACTGACAGATAAATTCTGCACCAATTGCCTATTTTTAGTTTTCTAACAAAACAATCAAGGGTCTCTTAGAAAGGTGTATTTTACACTAAAACTCCATAACAAGTCTGTTTTAATGCTATGCAATATTCTAACAGGTCAATATTCACATCGTGCATACTTTTCTAAGGTCATATGTATATAGTAAGTATATTTTTTAATAAAGATTGTGTGTTTTGTAATAGAGGAAGTCCTGAATACGGCCTGCCAGACGAAGAGTCTGGAAATGGTCAGATGCAGAGTCAAACTTGAAAATAACAAGTGATGTGCAAAATTCATGTACTTTGATAATCTGTTATGCCTCTTTAACGGGGTTTGTGTAAAATGCTTTGTATAAATAAAATTGTACACTAGAAACTTGTTTCGTATTAATGAATATTCCTAACCCAAACTCCTTTGTTGATAACATTTAAATTAATTTTGTAACTTAACTGTTTTTATCACTTAAAAGAGGCAACCAAGCAGCAAAACAAGAACAAAAGAGTAGCTCCGTTTCATCTTCCTCTTAGTGCATCGTCTGGAATCTGATGCTCACAGCTTTTATTCCTGAAATCTGGAATCATTTTTGTCTGAAGAGATCTAAAAAAATAAACACTTGATGACACTAAATGAACTCTTAACATTGTTCCGACATCAGAGACACCTAGACTACAAAACATAGTGTAATCTAGCATAAAATCAGGTGTTTCAGCTTTATTTATTTTGATTCCAAACCTGTTAGTAAGGAATTAACAGTTTCCATGGTCTGTGGATGAAACCGGTTTGTTTCTTAGTGTTCTATTTTCCTCTCTGTATAAAGTGTGTACTCTGTGATATACTCAATACATAACATATTGAAAAGCATGACTGTTTTGACGTTCCCAACAAAATGTACGTACATATTTGGTCCAAATGTAATTCAAAATTCACAAGACAGGTAGTAATCTACGGCAGGTCTTTCCTAGCTTCTTACTTAGAAACGCTAGCACTTGCCCTTATATTTATTTACATGTACACACGACGAATATTGTATGGCAGTTATTCTTTATATTTCCAGTTACAAAAATAATAATAGGTAAATTAAATTTAATATTTTATCAAGCCCAGTAAAAAGTAAATAATTTGTTATTAGAACAAAAGCTAATAAATATTATTTAACTAGGATTCTGAACAAATTATCTAAATTTGTTCTACATTGTTTCCTTAATATAAAATACTTTGTATACAAACTTTTGTATCTTGAAATGTATAAAACACTGTTATATGAGTTGTTGTGGTTGGCAGTGAGAATATTTCACTTTTATTGTAAGTGTTATTTGCAGGAAGTTTATTGAATATTTGATTTCCAAACATTTATGGCTCTCAGCATACTTTTCTAATTTCATGATAGGTAACACTATATCTTTGGCAAGACTTGTTTGGTTTTTTGTGTGTGTCATTAAAGCCTTTAAATTCTGGAATAATATTTATTGTGAACATTAAATTTTTTTTAATGCAAATATTTAGAACTGTCATTAGTTAGGATGGACTTGCAGTTATCCCTATATCCGAAACTAAATTCTGTAGACCTTTTTTGCCATAAGAAACATTTCTCAGCATCCACACTACTAGCCCATAATATATTTGCATATAATAAATGAGCATGAAGAAACTGAAATATGCCATCTTCGCTTTCTCATCACTAACAGAGCTTAAATAAAGTACTGGTAAAATTCCACAAGATAAGTCACTGTATACACATATTTCCCCAAGGTACTACTGTTTACCTCTGAGAAGTCGAGAGAGTAAAAGATTAAGCTGTATCCATATATATATATATATATATATATATATATATATATATATATATATATTGCATATGCAATATATTAGAAATCATGTATACCTTGTGTTTCCTTTAACTAATCTTAACCCTTTGCAGGCCAAAAATTATTTACCCAATTTTCCTAAAAAGCCACACCAAGTTTAAAAATAAAAGTATTGATATCTCTAAAGCTAATATGTATTTAAAGTTTGTCATTGAATAAGGATTAAAAAAGACAAAAAACAAAATATTTATATAATTATTTAATACTTTATTTAACTTAAATGCAAAATTTAAAAATTGAAACAAATTTGCCTAAAATGAAACTTTTTGTTTTTTTTAATGAAACGTTTGTATAAACTGCAGTTTTTTCCCTCACAGTTTATATATAAATTAAATTACAAGTTTTGTCTTTAACCATAAACAACTTTAGTATGGTACTCTTCGAAGCACGTGTCCGGGTGTAGAGAGGGATTTCCCGCACAAGTTTTGCAGTTATATTTACAAGGCTCCGATATATTTACAGGTTGATGTCGTATCATAAGTTTCCACAAAATAAATTACACTACAATATAAACGAGACGACTACGTCGTAGCACAGCAGGCAGCACAAGGGATGGCGCGGCGCCGACCGACCGACTGAGACTAAGCAGTGAGTGTGCGTGAGGGGACGTCTGCGGCTCTGACAGTGACACACAAACAATAGACCGCGCGCCATTTTCTCTACGCTTTAGTTCCTTTGACCTCGATACGGCACCAGTATCCCAGCAAGCCTTATTTTGACATCAACTTGTATTGTCACATTCGCGTTTACAAATTTTAACTCCATTTAAATAAAATTAAACAATTAATGTACATTTGTGCCCATTGACGTCTGTGGCTGTTATAACATATTCAGCCATGACGTCCATAGACGTTAGTGGCTCACCAAAGGTTAATTTGAATTAATTAATTTCTTTTGTTTTCCTTAAATTGACATTATACCACATTTTATTGATTAGTTTTGGAAAATTTTATAATAACTTTGAAAAATATGTATATTATTAATGATAACACTAGATAAAAATTCAAACATACATTCCGCACCCCTATATTTGATGACATCTATTAAACTTTGCCAATCGTAAGTAGCTAACCTCAGAGCTAAATTTTCAAACTCACATTGATGATTAAAACATTTAATTGGATAATCACTACTACACATGTTGTAATTGTTTTCAGCAAAAGCCCTATTTCTCATCTTAATGTTGACAATAACGCCATCATGATCAGGGAATGGGAATTGAGAGTATTAGACATAAGATCTAAACAATTCTTTCCTCTGGGAGGAGTATTATTTAAATAGTAAAAATCATACTGTCTAAGAATATTGAGCAGTTTACCAATTGTTGCAGTGGTTTTTGTAACATCAAAGCAAACATTGATTTTGTCTACAATATGCAGTTGTACAATAATAATCATCAGGGAAAGATAATTTAATTTCATCAGTTCCCAAGCCAATGTTCTGATAAGCAGACTGCATACACATCAGACATGTTCATCAAGAAACTTTCCAAAACTGTAATTTTGTTTTTAAACCTTGTACATACAAAAAACCAAATTAAAATCCATGAGGTATTGAGCAATTTCTACATCAAGCCTAGAGTTAACACTATGGCCAGGGCTGTTTTTAAAAATTGTACTGTTTTGATTTCTGAGTCTAATATTATTGTCAATAGCTGAAACTTTGCCATTGTCAGATCTTAAAAGTTTAAATTAGAGTCACATGGCTCAATGACACTGCTGGATGGGGCTATAGAAGGATCCTCAGGAGGGACTGGGGAGGTGCTTGGGACAATACAAGGCTTATTGTGTACAGGAATAATGCAGCTATGATTTGATGCCATGCAGTCCCACTTCTAGTTCTTACTTGGTGTGAGGTACAGTACAACCCCGATAAGTCGGCCCCCGTTAACCCGGAAGTCCGGCTAACCCGGACCGATTTTCAATAAAAAATCAGACAAACATTTCAATAATAAAAACGTAATATTTTTTAGTGGTATAGTATCCTTGAATCGATGTTGCATCAGTATTTGAAGGGACTGTACGACAGTGAGTGTGTGACTCATGGCACACGGCTGCCGAGTGGCGGTCATTGTCCCGGATTCTCGGAAACATTAACAGACGCGTATTTCCCCAAATCCTCTCCCACGCTACCGCCACGCCTGGCCCCTCAGTACCGTTCCTACCTAGCTCCGCTCGCTTGTGCCCGTGTTGTGTGTGTAGTGTACTGTATTGTTTGCTTCTGTTCTGCAATCGTGCTTCAGATAGTGTGCTTCATTTGTGTAGAGGCATTAGGTAGGATTGATAAAGGCGGATCTTTAAAAACAATTGCAGCATCTTATGGTGTCGGTATATCTACAGTATCGGATTGGAAAAAATAGGACTAAAATCGAAGAATTTTGTTTCAAGACGATAACAAAAGACAGTTTGGGAAATCGGTGCAAAGCTAAGAAAGCTAAAAACGAGACTCTTGACGACGCTTTGTATGTTTGGTTTTGTGCGGAAAGGGAACGTGGTTTGCCAGTGTCTGGACCTATCATTCAAGAAAAGGCAATCAAGCTGAATAAACAGTTGCCTGATTGTGAACCAAATTTTACTGCGAGTCAAGGATGGTTGGATAGGTGGAAAAAACGGCATGGTATTCGCCAACTATCTATCACAGGAGAAAGTCTATCTGGGGACAACAGCACTGCTGATGACTATAAAAACAAGTTTTTAGATTTTGTTAAAGAAGAAAATTTAACGGCAGATCAAATATATAACGCTGATGAGACGGGTCTGTTTTATAGAATGTTGCCGAGCAAAACTTTGGCCTCAAAAACTGAAAAAACCGCAAAGGAATACAAAAAAGCAAAGACCAATTGACAATAATGGCCTGCAGCAATGCTTCGGGGAAGCATAAATTTCCTCTACTCTTAATAGGAAAAGCGAAAAATCCGCGAGCACTGAAAAACGTAAATCGGGATTCTCTACCAGTTGTCTACAAGCCTCAAAGAAGTGCATGGATGGACAGCAACACTTTTAAAAACTGGTTTTTTGATTGTTTTTTGCCAGGTGTGACGAAATATTTAAAAGATTGTGGGTTGCCAATTAAAGCTATCCTACTAATTGATAATGCTCCGTTACATCCGTCTGTAGATGTGCTGGTCAGTGGGGACATTACCGTCAAGTTTTTGCCGCCTAATGTAACAGTGCTATTACAGCCCATGGACCAGGGGGTTCTCGAGAAAATCAAGAAGGTTTACAGAAGACGGATGTTAAGCACAATCATTGACAATGAAGTAGAACACGGTGCAGTTGAGATTCTCAAAACATTTAATGTGACAACTGTAATGTACATGATTGCAGAATCTTGCGAACAAGTGACTAGAATCAGCTTAATTAAATCTTGGAAAAAACTGTGGAAGGGTGTATGCGACTTGCCTGAAAATATAATTCAACCAGTGGGGAACTGTAATATGGAAAATGACTCTCCAGACGATGTCCAGCCCCAAGAACTTTTGAATATGTTCCAAAATATTGATGGCTGCTCAGAAGTCGATGAAAATGACATTACTCTGTGGTTAGGGGCAGACAATAACAGAGGCTATGAGCCACTTACTGACGAGGAAGTGATCGCGTTGTTTTTACCTGATGCTAATGAATCAGACGCTGAGGAGGCAGACGGGGACATTGAAGATCCAGTGATGGTTCATGGAGATGCAGTGACCAAACTAAACGAACTAATGGTTTATTTCGAGCGGCAGGCAGAAACATCGCCGGCTGAATTGCTCATGTTGAAGAGACTGCGGGATCGCACAGTACGCAAGCGGCAGACGACATTGGCACAACCAAAGCTGACTGAGTTTTTTTTACCAGGAAATGAACAGTTATAAATGTACTGTAAGGATTAATAATAATTAAATGTACATATATTTGATGTTTTTACAATTACAGTATAATGGAGTTTATCTGTAAGTACATACCATATTTTATTAATTTTTACCTAATTCTCCGGCTAACCCGGATTTTTCGTTAACCCGGATCGGCCGCAGTCCCGATTAATCCGACTTATCGAGGTTCCAGTGTATTTTCCTTCCAGACTGCGACGGTCATGTTATTTTAAAAAGGACCCCTAATGAAAGTAACTGGTGACATAGGGCATAAAATAATTTAAAAAGTAACAAATGAAACATTATAAATCATGTATTACATACAGTACATAAGTCTAGACATTTCTTTGGTTTGCATGTATGAAAAAAAAAGAAAAAAAAGTCAAAGTCAAAGTGGACTTCCATAAATAGCACTTCACTTGGATAAGTTGTTCTCCACGTCATCCCAGCCGGGGTGTGACATCTGAGCTGTTAGCCTCTCCATGTTGATTGAGTATACTCCATGTGAAGATACACTATTGCGGTAAATCTGTATATCAAAGAGAAATTTATATTAACAAAAATATTTACGCTTTTTATCTACAGAATAGATAATACGCATTTTACTAATTCATTATACTGTATTACATCCATGGAATTTCAAATCCATAATTACTTGATGGCATCAAGAAAAATAAAACAAACAACTTGACTCCTGTGAGAAAATGTTTTAATTTTTGTGAATAACGTAAATACGTGAGTATTCAAAACTTTGAGTCGACTTCACTTAATATTGATTTAACCTAATCGTTTTCATTCTACAATCGTGCCAACTGACACGACATTGCATTGTCAAATCATGTGATGAGGAAACCTAGAATTGATTTTGGGTTTCAAATTTGTTCTAGTCTTAGGGAAAATACGTTAATTAACTCCAATGTGTTTCAGTTAATTGCCATCTGTTGCGACTGATACACAGTTTACTTTTACGATGTATTGTTTTATCTTTTAATCTATTCGGTAATTGATAAGTGGACCGCGATAAGCCGTGCAGTGGTCAATTTGAAGACGCTTGAGCGTGACATGTAACTTAAAGTTGTAGTTATAAGATTCAGATTTTATTCACCGTTAAATAATATCTTGTATTACAATAGATTTCGTCATTGGTACATAAAAGTACTAAAACTAGGTCAAAATATCTAAACTTATAATATATAATACATACAATACACCTTATTAGGATTAATAGTGAATGTGGTAGAGAGCAGGTCTATGCGTTTCTTACAGATACGAGGGTTTTGCTTAATCCGCAGGTGGGAAAGATTCAAGATCTTTATTCGTCTTTAAACATGGTACACATGCAATTGACTTCGACAAAATACTTATCAGTAATAATTACATATATATTTCATAAAACCACCCTAAAGTTTAAAATAGTTATAAAGTAAGATTTAACAAGAATAATGAATAGTTAACAACAAAAACACTATAGACAACAACAAATCACAATAACAAGAGAATAAAAACAACGAAAGAATAAGACACGTCTAAAAATGTATATCACTAGTATCACAGGCAAGATATTCATTGACACAATAAAATGCTTTTTCTTTTAACCAACTATTAATTACAGACTTAAACGTGCCTTAGCGTACTAACGTGTACTTACTAACCAAGCTCCTTCAGGCAATTTAATTCCATAAAAATGTGACTTTTCTTAGTTTTTTTTCTAGTCTAATTGGTGATAATTAAGCTTATATACGTTTCTTGTATTATAATTGTGTGTATTTCCTCTGATTTGATATTCATTTAAATTTTCTTTAACTTACATTAGACAATAATATATATATATATATATATATATATATATATATATATATAAGTAATTTATGTGTGTGTGTGTGTGTGTGTGTACACACAAGGCAATGTCATAATGTGAAATTCTCTAAAAATAGGCAAACGCGTCTCCCTCTCTGGTATCCCTTTTATTAGATTTACACACCTGTAGAGCCTCATAACATTCCATTGCGGTGATGGGACGTTTCTTGGCAGGGTTGGTGCTGGCAGAGTAGGTGAGGGCCACGTCCTGCTGGAGCTCGGTGGTAGAGGGCCGAGCAGCAGGAGCATTCTCTCCGGTGTCCAGTATTTCCATCTTAGTTCTACACAAAGACAGGCTACTCAATAAGATGCAATTAAATTAAACTTGAAATATAACTGGATAAAATGAATTTTTTTTTATGTAAGTCGCTGAAATACATTTTTAACCTTCTGCATGCCTCTATACGGACATCAGATATTTTAGTAGAAACATGCAAAATCTATAATACAAGTACGTATGCTATATTTAAGATTATCAGTTTCCAAAGTAATCATATTCACTGAAAATCAACTAGTTAGATCATAAGCTGCCACCTTGTGTCGTCGCGACCGGAAGAGGGCACCTTTCCAGAGGTCTAATTATTAAACGTGGATCAGCCACTAGATTTCCCCTATCCAAACCCAACCAGCTTTGATGACGAAAGATCATTTAGATACGGTTCCGTAAGCTCCCTAACAATTATACTTAAGTCTAGACAACTTACATGCACTTCTACCCGGTCCACTCTACCCGATAGCCGCACAACGACCCAACACCTGCGTTCTCCGCTTGCTAACCTAGGTAGGAATCATCCTACCAGAACCTGTCTAGTAGAATTCCTGAAAGTAGGAGACTCCCATTGTTAAAACTATGACCTAAAGGTCAGCGCTGCTGGCTACCATGTTCACGTCTACCAATAGATTACGCGCCAAATTCAAATCTAAGAGGCACTCGCCACAAAACTGTAAGTATTTTGAAACTCTTTGGCACTGCATTATTGTATTTGTTTGACATCAGCATTACTAGCTGTTTCAGTGATCAGTCTGAGTCATTGTAACAATCATTGTGCTGATTAGGTTCATATTTGGCTTCTATATTTTGTTTTCAGAAGAATATTTCATGTAATTACTGATCTTTAAATTGCAAAATAAGTAAACGAGGCTGAAATACGTCACCAATTGTAAGTGGAATGGGAGTAATGTTATGTATGATGACCTCAGTGACAGAATTATGTCACAATATCAAATGTGAATTCTGGTTCTTTTGGTGAAAACAAACGTATTAGTAATGTAGTATATAATACTAATTGAAGATCTTGATTTCATTTTCAGTTCTTATTACTCAATATGTACGTTACACTCAAACTCCGAATTCGGACAATGTCCGAAATTTTTACTCACTTCGCGATGTGGACAACGTCAATTACCCACATCGCTTAGTGAGCATTTTATTCGGACATTGGCCGAAGCGAAATACCTAGAACGCGTTGTGGGTAAACGAAAGTACTCAATTTCCTAAATAAACACATTCACAGGAGACTGAGCAAAACCATAATACCCATAACCTGACGTGGGTAATCTATTTTACCCACGTCAGATTGTGGGTATTTGTAATTTGTGCAAATGCCGGAAAGCCTTCAAACACAACCATACCCTACACTAATTCCATAATAACAAGTAAAATAAAATCAAATTTTTCTTGAAATTCCATTTATGTTATAAAATAAACTAATATAATGTAATGTAATGTAATAATAACTAATATTATGTAACTACGTTGGTAATTCCAGCATCGTACTCAACTTCTATGTATGCAATGTTTGGAGGAAAAACTAAAAATACTTCCAAATTTAATGTATTAATTGTTGTTTATTTATATGTGTAGTTTGTCCATCAAATGTTATTTTATTGGACAACTTAATTTCATCATAATTTTTTTTTTAATAACAAAGAAGTTATAATTAACTTATGTTGTAAAAGTAAAATAGGCTAAAATGTGTAAACCCTTCCAACATGCTTCAAAATTACCTTGGCTCTTTTGGCAGTACTTATTGAACATGGGATGGTGCGGAAAGGGTTAGTAAAAATACATCTAAGTTTATAAGTTGATTAGTGTTTTTAGGAGAAGCCAATTAAAGTTGTAGGCCTAGAGAAGTGCCATCTATATTTTGTAATAAGAATATGCATTAGTCAAATTATTAATGGAATGGAACAAAAGCTCTTTTGAAGAATGACATATTTTTACTACTAAAACATAACATTTACGCTGTTAAACGCTGTAGGGGTAGAACTGACTGGTATAAATGATCACTTGACTAAATTATCTGCAATCATGTTATAACATTTCTTAACACATTTTTCAAAACATTATATGGATTTGTGGTGTTGCTGCCAGTAATTTGTCATAGTAATTTATGTTACGTGATTGCATTAAAGTGAACACTGGTAACCCCGAATTAAAGACAACGTTACTATATATGGTGTTACCATGCCAGTTTATGACTATATTATATTTGTTTACTAAAATGTTATGACATTTTTTTATATAAAATGGTAAAGGAGTCTTCATTTTTCCACAACATACTTGAGGTTTTTACAAAGCCACAAATTATCGATGTAAATGGACATGTTGAATCTTTAAATTGTTATTTTAATCCACTTTGACAACCTAACTATCGATTAAATTTATATTTCACACTGTACCACAAACTACACTAAAAACCACACTGCGCAACTGACAACTAAAACACTTTCAATCTCCAAAAATGTAATATCTTCCTAAATGACGTACCGTTATTTTCTAAATTACAGATGTAGATCAACATGTTTTAAAGTTATACTAGGTATTTAGTAAACTTTGAGAAACAATCCAAACCCAACTTAAAGTATAATTTTTTTCTTGTGACTTGAAATAAAGTTTAATGACCATAAAATTAATATGATTATACCTGTATTTGATAAGCCTTTATGTCTTCTTTGCGTATAATGATGCGTCTGTTACGTTGGGCAGCTGTAGCTACCATATTAACATTAAACACAATCATGTAAAACAGTATGTTCTCTACACCAAACATTACTAACTCTTTATTACCTGGCTTGACATATCTCAAATGCATATTTATGTAATATATCTAAAAATAAATCTAAATACTAATTTAAAAATAACTAACTCATCCTCCCTGGAGCCGACAATACCAGACGTATTTTTGAGCCAGGGATTTGGCACTGGGACCCCGACGCTGTGCTGTATCCCATCAACTCTCATTCGAAATCCGTTTCTGCGGCTCACTACGGTTGTAACAATATTTTTCAGAAAAACCTGAAACATTAATGGAAAAAGAAATGTTTTTTTTTTAATTTTAAGTTACTTATTCTACATTCTTTTCTAAAGTAAAAGTTGTAGGAAAAAGAAAAATCAGAAATAAATTTTATTTCTTGCTAATAATAAAATCCGTTCAAATTACTCATCCTTCAAACCAGTGCTAACACAAAAGTGGCTTTTTGAGTAATAAAAATCAAGTTTGTAACGTCTAAAACAAATTCAGCCACATCCAGAAAGTATGCACTGTTCACTCTAATACCACTGCAGCGCTACTCATGCCACTTGTTTCTTTAATCCATCTAACAATTCACTAGTTTTATATTTACTGCGGCCGTTTACAATGTATAAAACCATTATTAATCCTGCCAACTATGAGATTCGTTTTGTTATTCTCTTTGTTTAATGCAAGGAAGTTTAAGGTGGTGAAATTCACCTCCAGATTTATGGGCTTTACTGTGAAAGTGCACTGAAGGACAAAATGGTGTCAATGTGGGGATTAGCAGTTTAATACGTAAGGTCGAACAGCCAGATGTGATACGAAGTGTGAGGCATGCGGCATGCTGTTTAGAATGATGACTTGGTAGGGAGAGTTGATGAGAGAATTAAGGAGGACAAGTAATTTGCAATGAAAATGCTTTGGATGAACAGCCAGATGTGATACGAAGTGTGTGGCATGCGGCATGCTGTTTAGAATGATGACTTGGTAAGGAGAGCTAAATGACTTTTTCTTGTTGAGCTAAACTACAAATTCTGCACTTTACTGTGAGAATTTGAGAAAACTTCGGTTCACAATTGAAAGGAAACATAAAGAAACGATTATTACAATAGACAATAGACAAATTTCTTTATTTCATGAACTTTGAGTACAGAAATGTCGTCAAAAGTTTGCAAGAGTTGGAACTTGATGAATCCATGTACGAAAATTAGTTTTGATTTTGAAAAGTCGGGTCTTCCCTCCACCGAATGTACTCGTCGATTGAGTAAAGGGGTCGAACTAGGAGCCAGTTGATAACCCCAGATCATACAACCCTGTAATACATTACAGGTATTATGTTGCTGCATGACAATTCTCGGCCTCAAACTGCTGGTAACGCTCAATTTGGGTGATAAAGAACTAAATGATATCATGGGTTTGGGCCTAATGGTTCCAATGTTCTATGGGAATTTTGCATACGAACTTAATAATTATTAAAACTTTAAAATCGACTTTCCTTCACGTTGATGTCGACTCACAAGCGCGGGCGTCAGTATCTTGCGATATTGCAGCTGTAGTCGGAAAAAGTGAAGATTAGTAAACTAGAAGTCTAAAAGCACTGGAAGTTGTAATAAGAGACTCTCAATTGAAATCAGAGACTCGAAGTTAAAATCAGAAACTTAAAAGTTGAATTCGCCTAAAACAAAATCACAATGGTATTAGCCATTTATCGAGACAAATTAAGATTCACGACAACGTGGTCTCGTCAGAAGGACACCACCTCACTATTATCAATATTAATCTGCCAAATAAAAAATCAACCAAGGTAAGTTACTTTACTTTACAACTTTACTTTATATTACATTCAAAATTAAATGTCTCACATGAAAGGGTTCATTTATAATACAAAAATATTAATTTTACTTAGGGACATGGTGTGTGAGATGTTGCTCGGCAGCTACAAAGTTCACGAAAGAAAAACTTAATACGCGTGCTAATTAGGTTATTAATCCGCCGAGAATTTAGTTCTAAGAACATCGGATGTAACTTTTATTATCCAGTAACAAGTAACAGGGTTGCGAAATATTGTATTGTATAAAATACAACTAAATAACGGTACATGTCTTTCTAACCTTCTAACAAACAAGTTAGAAAGGCATAATTAATTTTAATCTAACTTTCTTCGTAACAGTTGTAATGATACAATCTCAGGGCTGGATTCAGGGTCTACAGTAACACTGCTGATGTAAACATTCTTCAAAGCGCCATATTTGACCAACATTATCTTTGTATTTAGACACAAAGGCATGACAGAAAGGCTTTACATTGCTTTAACTATCTTTCCTCAAGGAATCTAAATTGTTTACCAAATTCCTAGAACGTATTGGACCATACTGTCCGCATCTCACTTGTTTGCGAGCTCAAGGAATGCACCTGCCATTGGCTGAGGCTGTCGACCAGGTGTCACTTCCCGCACTACTACCCGGCCTAAAACTATTAGTTATTTGCCTTGTCACATTATAACGCCAGGAAATTGGTGTATTTAAGTAATTCTATATTTAGGGTATAATGACATTTTTTGCATGAGCTATAACATTGTTTGCTCTTATCCTAAAACTGTAAAGTAAAGTTTTTGGAAGATGTGGCAATAGTTTTTCGTGAACCCATCGTTCAAAATTAACGCTATTCATTTAACCATGGTAATCACCGGTAGCTCTGACAGCTTTGAAAATTAAATTGCAGTCATGAAGAAATCCATCTTTCGTGCCGGCACTAACCACTATTAGTCTATTAGATGAAATCGTGTTTGCCAAGACGCCAAGAACACCAGGACCACTCCAGCATTTTCCAAAAGTTAAATTGTTGTCCACCCACGTCTCGTCTAGGTACACAATAACTTTACCCTCGTGCCTACACTTTTGCATCTCTCGCAAATAACGAGCACCCCAGTTTACTATATCAGGCCGTTCTATTAAAACGTTCCTGATTTTTCCACATCTCTTCCACTTAAACCCCATGGTATGAAGTAAGCGTCGTAAAGTGTGTACTCCCCAAGGAAAGTTAATCTTTTCTTTAATTGCCGTTAGTAATTTATGTACCGTTGGCACTTTCTTTTGTACAATGTAAAAATCATTGATGGTATCACGAATCACTCTCTGGTCAAATTCATCGATGTGAAATTTTTTTCCTCTGAATATGGTCTTTTTTTCCCAGGAGTACTTAAGGCTTCATTACCGGCTTCGACACCTTCTTTCCTTATAGATGTTACACTTCGCACTGATATACCCGTGTAATTAGCTACCCGGATATTACTCTGCTTCAGTCTATGTTGGAGAGTACCCGTATTTGATTCTTCATCACACTTTTGAATAACTCGCCTTATAACATCCCTTGCCTCACTGTGAATTGTCTGTCCCTTCTTGCGAACCGAAGCCATTTTGAAAAGCTAAAAACTCACAAATATACACTATATTAAATTAAACTTCCTTTCATCTAATGAATTTACACTATGTTATACATTAAAACTTAATAATACAAATTTGAGGTGCACTGGTGAAATCACAACTCTCTACTACAAGGTATTCGCGGGCGAATGTGCGGAGGTGACTAGTAGCGCCGTTGCCTAGACAACGGTGACGTATTGTCTGTGGAGGGGAGTCCTCACCCTCGTCCCCCTCACCCCGCGCACGCAAACAAGTCAGATGCGGACAGTAGTTTTAGTTGTATTATCAACTGATCAATATGTGCAGGAACATTTCAATTTTTAGTTTTCTTTTCTTTTTAAAATTGTGTCAAGCATGTCAGTAAGACTGTTTATTATGCTTTATCTTAGCTTGAAAACCATTGCATCTCTCGCTCATATTAGATATGTTGTTTTAAGACTGTGTTTGATAACTTAAAATCTCATGTTTAACAATGAGCATGAAAGTTAATTGAAGAGAGTTTCAGATATATATGCTCCAGAAGTAGTACAAACTTTAAGAATATTTCAGTATATGTAGCAGATAATTTAAGAAAGTTGGTCTTTGTGAGATGCATCTGATGTTAATAGATATTGAGTAATATACAGCTTCTTTTACTTTGTCAGTAATTTCTTCTACAATGTTTCCCCATTATTTCAATTAGTTTATTACATGTACATGTCAATTAAGTAGTTTTGACAGTACCAATACCACCATTAAGTGTGACATGTTATTTTCAAAAATGGGTCACACGTTTAAAAGTTCAAGTTTGCCTTGGTAATATCCACTGTTAGAGTGACAGAATTTTCCAATATCCTCCTGAAAAGCAGTCTTCTTGCAAGACATAGTAATATACACCAATATTCTTAATACCTCTTGCCCTAATGCTTCCTGTAATGATTGATCTGTATGTGAATATTACTGTCAATTACATTTTATTAGACTGTAACGAATGTCAATAACTTACGCCCCTGACTCAAGGCTGATTACAATATATGAAGCAGGCATAAAATATCTTTATGCTTTGTTGGTCCATCTTACTTGTAAACACTGTAAAGAGTTCGGCATACTCATAACACATCAGATGAAAATGTAGGCCTAAGAGCTTCAGGGAATACCTTCGAGTAAGATATCCATCGTCCGTACTTCAGTAAGGGAGTTTGATCTGGTACGTATGAGTATAGATATACAAACACTTGTAACAGATTGGTATTGTCCAATGCTGAATCTGGAAAGTAATGAACGTGATCCATGCACCATGGCGCAACAGTGTTACTGGCCAGTGTAAGGATAGGTAGAGTATACAGACGAATGGAAGCCAAAACAAATCTAATTAGATTAGAACACTGTAAAATTATCAGAAATTTCCAGATTTAAAATAAATTACCTCTAAATATACAAGTGGTTTTACATGTCAACAGAATTCTATTATTATTTTTGAGTAAATTTGTATAAAAATCAATGAATGAAACGTAACGAACCCTGACTGCAGCCACCAGCATTTCAGCCGCTCCCCTCTCGGCTCCTTTGAGACCTAGTTCCCAAGCTGATAGAGTGAGCCGCATATAGATCAGTTCTTGGTCTGGCAGGAGTAGTTCCTGACCACAGTAGCGTGGAGGATCATCTGGAGGCCTTTGGGTGATGCGGGTCGGAGCAAACTCTTGCACGTTCGTTTGCTATGGACAAAATCATAAAATGATATTATTACTTATAATTTTTTCTCCTTTTAAATATTAGAAAGTATAATTTTTCATTTTAATAGTACCAGAGAGGTTATAGAGAAAGAAGTGTAGGCCGAAAAGTTGTTTGGGTACAGTTGGTCATACTGCATTTTTTTCTTTTCATGAAATTAAATCAAAAGTCTGGTGCACATGTGCTATTTTAAACATCTAATGGGTCACAAACACAGAACAGAGAAAGAAATAGACTGAGCATTCTCATATAAGGGCCAATGCAGAAGCCAAACCACACCCCTTTGTTGGTGAAACCATTGAAACAATGTCCAAAACTGGTGCTCAGTTTTAATTCACCACATTTCGTTAACACTACTGTGAAGCACACTTACAGCTGGAATAAAATTCTAAAGTTTCGAACTGCTATACAGAAGTCTATTGGCATGCATTTGATAAAGGTTAGTTTGTTTTTAACTTTTCATAATTAATTATACAAATTAGTAATCAAAACCTTCTTAACTACAGAACGTAAAAAATCATTCTGTAAAAAAGTTTTCTGTTCATTTGGTTAGGTGATTTTTGTCAGTGAAAAGTTTTAGGTAATACCTGAATTAAAAAAAAATATATTCTTTACATTTTTTTATAAACGTGTAGTTTGGCTAGAAATGAAGTTGTTGGGAGTCGGCCGCCCGGGCCATGCCGCTAAGCGAGCTACCCAGTATTGTATTGTACGTCTATCAAAGTGTAATCAAATCAGTCCTTTATTTCTTCCTTACATTTACCAATTAAATTCATGATAACATATATAAATGTTCATTTAATAACAATAATTATAATGGATTATCTATATGAAATAGTGGTACTGTTGAAGAAGAAATAATCACTGTAATAGTATGTGCATGATGTGTTGATGAGAATAAAAAAGTGTATATCATTTAAAAATTTTGATTGAAGTACAGAATAAATTAAAAATAGACCAAACTAACTAAAAAATAACAAGTTCTTCAAATTAATTCAAATTCCAGACAATCTGTTGTTCTTATTTTTCAAATGAACTACCATTGTTATAGTGTATATAATATTAGTATTCTGTAATAATTGATACTAATGAAATTAGTGAAATGGTGAAGTGCAACGCTCTGTTGTGTAGATGACTCGTACATTTCCTCGCAACACCTCATTGGTGAAACCGCTCTGACCTCACTTCCTTTGGTGGTCAAAATTTAATCATAATCACTAGATCAATGAAAATTTTACTGGACCGAAAGTTACTTTTTAGGTAAAAGTAACAATTTATTTACTGAGTCTTAACTCTTTGAGTGGCGTAGCTATTTCTCTAGGTTACCCCCTTAAATTGTCAGACTGATTTTTGTATATTTGCAAGCTTTTTGGAAAATAATTGTTCAATAACCACCATACAGATTTTAATAATTTTTGTTTTTTTTGCAATAAAATGAAGAATATAATACATTTTTTTTGTAACATTTGAATACAATATAATATATGTTACTACAAAATTATAAACTATTTTTCTACCTTTTTTAGTTTTATTCAAAATATTAATAGTCTATGTATTATTTTTTAGATTTGTTTAGCTATACCACGTGAAAGTGGCCATGACATAAAAAAATTCATGTGTAATATAATATTGTTTTGCAATAAACTAATGACCATCAAACTTTTATACACTCTAGCAGCATCCTGGAAACAATAAAACAAAGAAAAGCTTGTTGCTATGGAAACATCGAAATATCAATATTGATGTTATTACACTAATATACGTCAATTTAATACTGCTTTATGATTTGTTTTAACATAAAAACACAATTATGAAAAGAAGTAACCAGTGCTACTAGCCAAAAATTTAATTTGCATCTGACAAATTTATCAGCTGACAGACCATGACATAATAGTTAATTATCATTCCAAAGACCTACAAGGAGGAAAGAACGGGCATTAATTGTTAGATCGAAACATATTGAATGCAGCAGCTATGTGGTTACTCAGATATTTCAACTGTCAGAGGTTCCCAAACTTTTTTGGCCCATGGCTCCCTTTGAGTACAGACATGGCTTTGCGGCGCACCTAGTATAATTTATCCGTTTTGCATTGCACTTACATTACAATAATTAAATTTTTAGTATAAAAATTTAATAGTTATTTGTTATTATACTTTACGTACATTGTTAATAAGATTGTTATTACTTTTTTTAACTACACACCAGGTTTACCTTGTTCTCACAACGGTAAAAAACATCATTTAACACACAAAAGTAGGATTTTACTTGATTTATTGCAAAAATGTAATAATAATAACTTAAAACAACCATAAGAAAAACACGACTCCCTTTATAAAGAAAATTCTATAATAGAAATGAAATGCTAACTTGAAAAAATATTATACATAAATAACAAAGTCCATAAGTTTCTGTTTCAATGGGACGGATGCGCTTGTTTGTCATTTATAAGCTCATTGTACCTGGGTGTAAATTTTGATATAGCAACCCGAATTTCCTTTTCAATGTTAAGCTTTGCTCTATACTTGGATTTTATCACTGCAGCAGCGGAAAAACCACACCCGCAAAGGTAAGAACTTGCAGATGGAATAACTGCACGCAAAGCCTTTTTGCTCAACAGTGGAAATTCGTTTTCAATACCATTCCAAAACTCAAACAGGGATTGGGACTGGAATATTTTGATTTCAATGACAAGTCCGTTGAAATGTCAATTAGCTGTTCTGCTTCTTCATTGCTGAAGTTTTCAGGCAATTTCAGTTGGAAAAGGGTCGTCGTTTACCCACTGCTGCGCTTTGATTTCATCTTTTGGCAGGTAGTCTTCAAAATAACTTTGTACTCTAGACAAGCGCTGAGTCAACATTGTTTTCATTTCTTCTTTCAGAGTATAAGAATCGTTTTCTTTAAGAAACTGATTCAAAGTTGAAAACATCGAACAATCTCCATTCTTCAAACTTTTTTCCCAAAGCATAAGTTTCTTCTTGAATGCTTCAACTTTACTGGTCAATTGAAAAATTATCGTATTGTTCCCCTGCAAAGACTTGTTAAGAATGTTCAAACATTCAAAAATATCTGTCAGGAACGCCAGTTTAAGGAGAAAACTGTCATCAATAAACATATCAGCAAGAGCATTATTGTCTTCACGCTCAGAAAAATGTGGATTTCTTGCGTCAGCTCCAACAATCTTAGCAGAGAATTGCCCAGAGATAGCCATCGAGCACTGCTATAGTACAAAAGCGACGAGTGTTTGAGCGCCTTGTCATCACATATTTTAGAAAAAAAACCGGGCTTTCATTGGTCTTTGTTTTGATAAAATTTATTACTTGGATCACGGTTTTTATAACTGCACTTAACTCTGAACTGAACTTTGCTGCTGCCAGTGCTTCTCTGTGTATAATACAGTGTGTCCAAACAGCGTTTGGGGCTTTTTCCCGAATGCGAGATTGCAGTCCTTGGTAGAATCAGAATCAGAATCAGAATCAGAAATAATTTATTTCGTTAATAACATAAAGTTACATGAAATAAGTCATAGATAAAATTAGTAGATAAATATAATAAATAACAATTAAATAAAATCAACAATCAAATAGTCAACATAGGTTATTTCACATGTTTGTGCAATCTGACAGGAATTCTTGAACAGAATATGGGCATTTTTCAAGCAAATTAGTTTTTAACGTTTTTTAGAAAAATTTGTGAGCTGGTTATGTTTTTCAGGTGGCGAGGCCAGCGCGTTTATAGAGCCGTTAGAGCTGAATAGTGCATGCCCCTTTCAAAAATTGTCAATCTATGGATCGGATAGACCATATTACCCCTGTGGCGGGTATCGTACTGATGATTAAAAGTGTTCTCTGCAAAAAGATGTGGGTTATTTTTGAAGAAAGTCAAAACTTCAAGTATATAGATACTTGGAAGAGTGAGGAGATTCAGTTGCTGAAAAAAAGGCTTACAGTGAGCACGATTACCTGCTGCAGACATAATGCGAACAATTCTTTTTTGGAATCTAAATACCCTTAAAATTTCACTAGAAGATCCCCAGAATCCAATAGCGTATTTCAGTCTACTGTATACATAAGCATAGTAAATTTGAACGATAGTTTCTTTACCAACTGCAGGCATTAAAACTCGAAAAGCAAAGGTAATTGAAGACAGCTTTGAGCATAGCGCATCTATATGTTTAGACCAGTTGAGCTTGTAAATCAATGACAACACCAAGAAGAGAGGCAGACTCTGATGGGTTGATTACCATTTACGCTGAAACCCGCTATATCACGAAAAGTTGGTGAGAAAACCATGATTTTAGTTTTGGCCTGACATTGACCGGCCTCCATCAGTACACACCCCAACACAGTCTTCCAGTTAATATCATTCTCTGCCATAAAATTGTTAACAATATCAAACAACTCTGTACCAGAGGTGCCTCCTTCAATTTCCTTACAAAACAACAAATCTTCTATCTACTGGTTTTCATTCACATACCTAACGTATGTAAATTAAATTAACGTCTTTGTGACTGTCAGTAGCCTCGTCTAATTGAATTCCGAACTCTTTACCTCTCAAACTATTTATAAAGCTGGTTGGTTAATGTCCTCAGATATGTCATCAATCCTCCTGCTTATTATATTGTTTAACAGAGGAATTTTAAGAAGCTGCTTCCCTGCATCCTCGCGAATCATTATCTTAGCCATGTCAACGGCAGCTGGTAAAATAAGCTCTTCCACACAATTGTGTGAGGCTTTTTTGCATTTTGCAATGTGATATGCCACTTTGAATGAAGCTAAAAGTGCATCGCTGTTAGCTTTGGAATGTTTAGAAAAAGAAACCTTTTGTTTTACTGCCTCAGTTTCCTTTCTTTTAAAGAAACTCTCTTGGTTTTCCCTATCAAGTTTGAGTGGACAGTTTCTAAATGCCGTTTTTTGTTTACTAGGCAGCATAGATTCGACTGATAAAACCTCCATGCAAACAACACATTGCGGGCGCTCTTCATTATTAATTTCAATACAAGAAAAACCAAAATCTAAATACTTATCGTCGTATCTTCTGTATTTTGGTTTACGGCTTCCCTCAGCTGCCTCGGCATCGCTCTTTGCAGAAGTTGACGGCGGAATTCACTACTTTGTTTACTTCCTTGTTCAGTTTTATTTGAAGATAAGAATCTTTTCATTTTAAAGAACAATATAATAACCAACACTAAATAAACTGAACAAAACTACAACTTCACTACTTTGATTATTTACTTCACTTTGTGCGACTGTCACACTGTGTAAACATAAACTCGCAACTTAAATCTAAAACATAACCTCAACAGAAGCTAGATTGCAAGTAGTAGTAGCAGACTGTCCGCCGGGAACGTACGACGATTTCCGAAAATACACGAAGGTAGTTCCGTTGCCTAGCAACGAGTTCCAAGAACAGAATGACGTACCGAGATGCAAAGCTCTGTTGTCTGACCTTGCCTAGTTGTTTTGTTTGTGCAACCGGCCGGCTGGGCCAGTAAGTAAGGTTTGGCAGGGGGAAGAGGGGGTAGTAACCTCAAAGCCGCGCGCACATACTGGTCCGCACTGTATTGTAGTATGATGACGTTTAGACTCTTTGGTAGACAACGGCGGCGCACTAGCACTAGTTCGCGGCGCCCGGGGGCGCCGCGGCGCACACTTTGGGAAACTCTGGTGTACTATATTAAATATTGTCTGAATACGGATAGTGAAGCTAATCAACACCTGCAATTTACAAAGATGTTGACCATGTCTGACATGCCAATGTCACAGCACTTAAAGGATTAAACTGAAAAACAAAAAAGTATATGAAATAAAAATTTGGAGGTATTTATAAATGAAATCTTTTTATCAATTTCAGGCTATCCATAGTTTAAATTGCATTTTACTCAAAATTAAAATTTAATTTTTGGTAACTATTGGATGAGAATTTTGAGGAAGAAGCATTCTGCACAATGTTGTAAGTCATCAAATTCAAATTCTTTGTGAACAGCAAAAACCACTGTACAATATCAAATACATAAATTTGCAAACAAAAACAAATATTAGATGACAAATAGAATTTTAACTGCAAGGTATTAGATAAAAGAACAATGGTTGCTAATAAACTTTGAAATGGAAAAAACTTTTGAAAAAACATCAAATGGATTAAAAATCATACGAGTTTAAATATAATTGTTGCAACAGCTAAAATATGTAGCTATTACAAAAAATTGTTTGAGATTTTTAAGAATTTAGATAATTTTTAGGTACTTGAGAAAATTTTCAAGTATGCACCAATTGTAACAACATACTAAATCTGGTCAAAATCAGTACCAAAATTTTGGGACCAGAATTGTTTAGTCATTACAAATGCATGCCTACACATGTATGTATGCAGACATGGATATTATCGTGAAATTACAGTTCTCAAAGTTAATTGCCACTGAAAACAGAAACTTTATGTTTTGGACATCACAACAGATTCTTGTATGAGTATATTATGTATATGCAAGAGAAAGTAATAAAGTGGGCGTGTCCATAGCAAATATTAAACATTCATTGCACTAGTTAATTTTATTTAATGCTACAAAATGAGTTACCATTTTAAACTTTTTAGTTGCATCATTGCTTACAATAATACCTTTGAAATTTTTATCAAAAGTCAGTCTGTATCTAATTTGTATGTCCACAATCTAATATCTTACTACACAATACAGGTAGGTGTATTAGTAAATCAGGTTCTGATGAGAAATACATGGAAATTACGTGACTCAAATTTTTTCAAATTTTGTGACTCAAGAGATAGTTTTTGTGACTTCCAGTATATAGTTGTAACTTCCGTGTGTTATACAAATGACATAATTATGGAGGTTAAGTGGTAGAGAGGACTTTTAAGTCCTAACTTCGCCTCTGTAAACAAAGACATTTTTCATTTCATTTCATTTTCATTTCATAATAAATAACTGTTGAAATATATTTCAATCATTAATTCCAACTTACTTCAAATCCATAACTAGATTGTCGACCTCTCCGTTTGGACTTTGAGCGGCCGTCATTCCTTGAATGGGGAGGCAAATCTGGCTTAGAACACTTGATGTAAATGTGAAGTAGAAATTGATTGTGCAAATGTGCCTGTTTAGGGTCCAATATTTTTCTTACTTCAGCGTCAAATTGTTCTTTGGTCCACTGAAAATGTTCAAACAGCATTAACATAAGAATATAGTTATAAACAAGTTAGTCTGGTATCCAAATAAATTCAAACTAAAAACTTAATTGTTTGTTCAATTATCTTCAAATAGACTGAATATTTTTACTACTAGCCTAATAACCAATGTTGATTGTAGCACAAGAAATTACCTCCCTCTCCCAGGGCACAAACACATTTTCCTTCTACTTAAACCGTCTTAACTGGGATAGAGCTGTTCAACTTTCTCCCTCAACATCTGAAAAAAAACTTGACCACAAGGCCTTAAAAAGAATATATAACTGACTCAGGGTGATATCTAAATACAGCCTTGAAGGGTTCAAAACTTTGACTTAACAATAATCAACATAAAACAATGAAAATTGTGGTATCAACAAACAACCATAACGATAACAGGATTCAGACATTTGCCATCGTTATAGGTTACAAAAGGCATAACACAACATTTCGAGGATTGGAATCTATTCTTTTCATCAAGTGGGGGGGGGGGGGGTTTATTAATACATACAAAAATAAAGAACAGAAAGAAAAATAGGAGGAAAGAAAAGGGTTCAAACATACCTGAAAGCTGCTTAGAGTCCAGTCCAGGCGTTGTCACTGCACAGGATGCAAGCCCCGAGAACGAGAATTCACAAGCCCAATCACACGTAACACCAGCACAGGTGAAAGTGGGATACTAACAAGAAAATCAATGTTGGCTCTTACTTCGGAACGGCGTCGTGTCAGTAGTTGTGGGAGGGGGGTAAAGACAAGCCACTTCCGGCTCTATTTTTTGGTCCCAGACCTAGGTTCTTCTTTCTCTTCTTTATTTTTGTATATATTAGTAACCCCCCTCCCACCTGATGAAGATGATGATAGATTCCAATTCTCGAAACGTTGTGTTATACCTTTTGTAACCTATAACAATTGCAAATGTCCGTAATCCTGTTATCATTTTAAACCTTTCATCGTCAATAACAAACTTTAAACAAAGCATTTTCAATAAGTTGCAATAGGGTTCAAGACAGATAAAGTTCCTACATGCTTAATACTTGTTAAAAGAAACCCAATACAGGTAACGTACCAAATAAATATCGAAGGTAACATGCACAGTAGGTACATAACAACTAACAGAGATAAAGATAAGATAATACTACTAAAATACAACAAGAAATATATCAGAAATAAAAAATATAATATAAAAAGACTGGGCTATAAACAGCAGAGTAGACATTTAGTGATACAACAATAAATAATTTATAAAAACCAACAAAAACTAATCTGATAATGTCTGCCAAATTGAGAATAGTTTTGTTTTAAGGAAGGGCTTATCAGTGCATTAAGACCTTATTTAAAACCTTCTCTCTGCAGGGCTCAACATTTCCACCCTTTTGCCGTTGTCAAAGTAGTGACCTCCCAATTCACCACATGAGTGCCCCAAACTTGCGCAAGTCACACAGTGATAGATCGGGTCTATAACACAGTATTTAAGTGCTTCCCAATGAATTTAATTGAATTTGTCTTCAGTCAATGCACCTACGTGTGGCCAAGCGGTGTCTGCACTCAAATAAGCATATCTCACTTTTGCTTTTGCTACTTTCACGGTATTAGTCAGTTGGCAGTGGTCCATTGCATTTACCGTCCACTGTTCATGAAGAAAATCAATGAGCAGTATGCCTCTGCAGTACAAAAAGTCCATAGCAAGAACTTTCCCAACAGAAAAACAGATCATAGCTTCCCACTCTGCATGCATGGTCTTGTTTACCACTGACCAAACTGTTTGTGACGGTGTTAGATTTAGATCCTATGAATAGTTTTTAGCGAATTATGCAGGGTGATGCATGTTAACTGGTGATTTTTAACCCTCCGAGCATCCATCATATTTCCCTAGACGTCCACCTGTTTTTATAGGTTTTGCAGTCTTTTTTTGCATAATTCATAAAAAATCTTAAGAATGGTTTAAATATAGAGTATTATACATCATTTTTCTTGTAAAGAATCACAGAATATGATTATATAAAAATAAAAATTTTTAAAAAATTTCTTTTTGCAACAGCGTGTGAAAGGGAAAAAAATATTTTAGAAAATATTTTTTTTTTATATGAAAGTATCCACATGTTATTATTAAATTCCTTCTAGAACAATTTCATAATAGGCAAATTATAGCAAATTTAGTCATGAACACATAAATATACAGGGTTATAGGGTTCTGTGAATATATTCATAATGTTATACAAACTTACATGGATATGCACAAAAATTTGAATTTTTGCCTATTTGGTAGGCCTATTGCTAAGTAACACAACAATAAAATGTTCTACTGATGTTGGAGCAGGCTGAGGGGCTACTTCTTCTGGTGCTGTTCTTGTGAGTTCATCAATTAGAACTATCACAAATTTTCTTCTGGGCATAGGCTTGTCTGTGTTTTTTTTAATATAAGATGGAGTCAAAAATTGCCATGTCAAGGAGATTATAAAAGATTTTTTTCCAATAGCGAGTGGTGGTCCGCAAGCATGATATGTGATAGATGGATTTATCTTTCATGTCCACTCCACCCATGTATAAATTATACTGCTGTATCATGTATGGCTTTACAGCCTCATTGTGACTTTTGAACCCGTAGGTCTTGGGCATGACAAGCTGTTGACAAAAGGTATACTGGTTTTCCGGTTTTTTGTTTGTTTGTACCCTACTGCTAACACAGGCCCTCTTCTAAAATAAACACTCTGTTGTTATATTATTATATATATATTAATATAATATTATAATATTACGCCAATAATAGTGCGGGTTGAATTAATTTGATCAGCAAGTGCCCGCCGTCTTAAAATAAGACATCGACGTTTAGAGAAAGGTGCCATCGACTTAAAACAAGTCGGACGACGCTCGGAGGGTTAATCGCTCAATAGACAAACGTGTAACCAATTATTTTTTTAATTAAGGTGCTACTCCAAGTCCCCTCCACCTCAAAAGAGGCCCTAATGACAAATCTCTGCCATGCCCCCAGGAAAAGATTGTTAAGTGTGTATGGTGAACATTCAGACCTTACTAGGTCTTTCCTGTCCCTCAAAACTATGCTACCAATATCACTTCTCCTGTACATAGTGTTTTCTTTTGAAATTATGACACTTCAAGCGGTGCGGTATGTTTAGTATTTAGGTTTAAATAGAATACGTTTGTATATTTTTAATTTTGATTCTCTTACATTTCACAATAATTAGTAAATACCGTACAACTAAGACAACCTAGTAATATGTACAAATTTCTCACCACGTGGCATCATTAAGAACAACCCTTCTAGAACAGAATTGAAGTCGCTAGTGCGCCTTGCACTGAGCAGGAGTGCACCAAAAACCTCACAAGTCGGTCACTCCCTCTCTAAAAATCTCTCTTACATCAAAATTACATCTTAGAATTTTCTTTATCTTCCCTTATGTCCTGTGCTGGGAAGTACATCTCTACGTGTCTTATAAATCACTTCAAACCATACTTCAAGTTATGTAATAAAAATACTCCAACAACTCATGTTTTCATTTTCAATAATCAAGCAGTTAAATCTTTAAAATAAATATGTCTATTTGATTTATAAATTTAATGTACAATTGAAAATTTTCAACAGATAATATATTTTATCAGAGATTAAAGTTTCTTGATTAGTGTAGTTTACTGTGATCTTTTATTTCATAAATTGGAAGATGGAGATTATTATCTGAAAATTTTTAGTAATGGTCAGAAATATTTAATAAGCCATTTTAAAAATTGGAAATATTATCAGGTTGACAAAAAAAAGAGATAAGTCAGATTCATGAATTAATTAATTCATGAAAGTGAAATACAATGGGACATTCATGATTCAATATAAAACAAACATGCATACTATATTTATTAGTTTAGACTATTTACCTTCATGTGGAACCACATTTTCATGTGTTGACAGTACCTGGAACAGAAAAATTTCAATCTAGAGTTTTCAGTCATTGAGAAATATAAATGATAGTTTGTTCCACATGGTAATAATATTTCCAGATTTACAAACTCTAAGTAATCAATGGTCACAGTGCAACAATATTACCACTAACTCGAGTTATATTAGACTAAATCTAATCTTGGTTACGAAAACTAAGTATTAATTACAATATAAACACATGAAATAGTATAAATCCTAGCAATTGAATATAAGGAAAGTGTACATATTCACTAACATGACTTAATCAGCTATGTGGATCCAAACCACACATATGTAATAGGTGAATAAAAACAACCCTGTCCAATTTTAAACACCTATAAAGCCATATATAGGATGAGAATTTGAAATTGTGGAACACAAGGTAAAACTGTAAGAGTAACCCATGAATTTAGTGATCCATATAATAGAATAGTATCTCTAAAATAACATAGTAAGTAAAGTATTCATGTAAGTGCTAAGAGTGATGTCTGTGGCCCAAACAAACTCGCATTACATCATATAACATCAGCGAGTTGCATCTTTAAGAGTTAACATCATTGACTATAGGTAGTTAGATAGAAATAACTTGATTACTTGTATGGCTTTTGCAGATCCACGGTTACTACTGGTGATAAAAGTTTATGATGCTTTCGAGGAACGTAATCCGTTTTACTGACGTTATGTGATCTAACTAAGGCATCTTAGACTGTAGCATATTCTTTTGAGCAAATTGAAAATCATGGAATTTTCAAGCCTACTTTTATGAAACAAGCAAAGTCACCAATCAGTGCTTCTTCTCAGGATTTGAAATTTAGCCATGGTGTACCTCAAGGCTCTGTTTAGAGCCATTGTTCTTTTTAATTTTAGTAAATGGCCTCAACGCCTGGGAAATCATTTACCTGATCTACGCAAACGCCACAATGCGACACCACTATTTACTATCGGAAGTGATATTGTACATCCTTCTGAAATTAAAAGAAGAAGAAACACAAAACTGTTTTGCAGCTTATACAGGGTGTACATAAAGTCCTGCACTGGTATAATATTTTCTAAACGATAACAGATAAATGGACAAGATTTGGTACATCAATACTACACCTAAAAATCTACTTTTTGAAGGAACTATCAGTTTTCTGTAATATCATGGGGACGTCCCGCAAGGAGTCGGAAGGAAATCTTAAATAGGAGCATAGGTCAATATGCACATCATTTTAAAGGGCTTATCTAGCAGAGTTTAATGCCGCAAACCGCACTCAAAAAGATTGATCCAGTACAAAATGGCGGCTGTTCAAAGGTTTTACTTGGTTACATTTCATTAGTAGCCATAACCCCGGTAAAGCAAAACTGCAACCAAACGAATACTGCAGATAAATACTACATTATGATTGTCAGTTGTACAGAAGTGAATTATGACGTAGGTTATCCTCAAGGGGTACAAATATGGTCCTAATATATTGATAACGGGGAAAACCTGATAACAGTAACAATTAAAAAAGCTCTTATCTTTGGGTCGCAGTTTGGACTTTCCAATTAGCCAGTCTATTCATAGTAGGCTATTCTAGTTTTCTTGTTTTAGTAGTGCTGTCCAACCTTTCTATCAGTGCACTTTAGTACAAAAGAGTTTGTCGTATTGCTTGTAGTTCTTCAACTACACTATGTTGCTTGACGAACGTGAACGTATAACACTTCTTATGATGGTTGGTTGGGGAAACAACGGACGATCACACGAGGAAGCATGCCATTTATTTCATGACTACTTTCACAGAGGCAGCCAATTTCTAGAACAACTGTAGGGAGAACTGTTCAACGCTTTATGGAAACAGGAAGTGTTTCCGATCGTCATAGGACAGGAAGGCCCGCTACTGCGACAAACTGAAGGCAACTCTTTAGATGTATTGCACTCATTTATTGAGAATACGCAAGAGTCCCTACGCTCAGCAACACAAACTCATGACATCTCTGTTACGTCTGTTAAAAAGATTCTGAAAGGGTCTAATTTTAAGCCTTATAAAGTTCATTTGGTGCACGAACTCAACGAAGTTGATTTCGATCGACGTATAGAATTTTGTGAAACTATGATGGCCAAAATAGATTGCAACGAAATTGATGCAAACAATATTGTGTTTTCAGACGATTGTTCATTTATGCTGAATGGAAGTGTAAACAGGCACAATTGCCGTTACGTACTAGAGTAGCGAAAATCCTCACTGGATGCGGGAAGCACATACGCAGTATTCACTAAAGGTGAATGTCTGGCTTGGTGTGATAGGTACCCAGTTGGTAGGTCCTTTCTTTATTGAAGGAAATTTAAGTGCAATATCATATTAACGTTTGCTAGAAAATGAAATTACACCAGCACTTCGAAACATGTTTGGAGAACATTACCAGAATATCTGGTTTCAACAGGACGGAGCACCCCCACACTACGGCATTGACGTAAGAGCCTATTTAAACACTGTTACCAATATATTAGGACCAAATTTGTAACCCTTGAGGATAACCTACGTCATAATTCACTTCTGTACAACTGACAATCATAATGTAGTATTTATCTGCAGTATTCGTTTGGTTGCAGTTTTGCTTTACCGGGGTTATGGCTACTAATGAAATGTAACCAAGTAAAACCTTTGAACAGCCGCCATTTTGTACTGGATCAATCTTTTTGAGTGCGGTTTGCGGCATTAAACTCTGCTAGATAAGCCCTTTAAAATGATGTGCATATTGACCTATGCTCCTATTTAAGATTTCCTTCCGACTCCTTGCGGGACGTCCCCATGATATTACAGAAAACTGATAGTTCCTTCAAAAAGTAGATTTTTAGATGTAGTATTGATGTACCAAATCTTGTTCATTTATCTGTTATCGTTTAGAAAATATTATACCAGTGCAGGACTTTATGTACACCCTGTATAATAGGCCTATTAAAAGAAGAGCTCTTTAGGAGATATAAAGAACATGGTGAGGCTGCTTGAAATCTCCACCGATCTTAAGCCGAGTTGGAATTATCATGATGAGCAAAGAACTATCACATGTTGAGGAAACTTAAGAATCTCTTATGCTAGATTTCTTTTTAACAAACCACTAAAGGTTATTCTATCGCCATAATAATTACGGAATCATCTAATGGGGACAAGCTTTATGTTGTAATATTACGTTTTAATACAGAAGATAGTTGCTTTAACCCTTCAATGTGGGCAATTTACAAGAGCTCATCTCTAGCCTAGTATAAATGGTTATTTTCATCTTAAAAGCTATATTCATGATCACGATTCAATAATAAATGGCCCGTAGAACATAAAATAACATAAATCAAGTACTTATTTTTAATAGCAAAGACAAAAAATATTAAAAACAGCTGTTTTGGGTCTGGTACACTTATATAAGAAAATCACTGATCCAGTCAACTTTCACCCAAGTCAACCACTGTTAAGTTAAGGTGGGCCCTCCCACCGGCTTTACCACAAACCAATGACTCTCATAAGTGTACACCAGACCGCAAAAATCCCTAACATCAGGCCCAGGATTGAACCCACCAATCCAAGGCTAACTCCCGTAACCACACAGCTTTATGTCTTGAATGTGCAGATAGCCCACTTAGGATATCCATTACACTTACTAAACCGTTTACATGAAATCATTGCTGTTGGCCTCCTTCATCCACCGCAACTGTTTCGTAAAACCACATTGAAGGGTTAATAACGCCTTTTTGCACATTGAGCAATTAGTATATTGCAAAGTATTCACGTTTTACTTTCAGTACAAACTGAACTATAAAAGATAACTCTCCGACCCAAACTCATTTTTCAGACAGCGGTCAAAAACCAATTTTAATCCCTTGACAATTTTCCACAATACAGATAGTTAGTAATAAAATTGACATATTAAATGACCTACTATGCTCAATCTTACCCGATATTTTGATTTTAACCAAACATAGGCAAGATGGAGACAAAATAAAGGATACCCGACCTTTTGATTATTCCTTAATCTCAGCATTTAGTAGAGAACATTAAGAAAGGAGGAGTTGCTATATTTAAGCATGTTAGGATTGAGAATGTAATTAACAGTCTAAATATTGAAAATTTGAGTGTTACATTGGTATGTGAAATCACTGCAGTAAACTTGTAGCTAAATAATAAAAGATCACTTAATATCCTTGGAGATTATCGCCCTCCTGTTAAATATTTAGAGATTGTTGTCATGGGCTTGACATATTAAGGCAAGTGCTCAACACACTACCAACAACGGAAAATAACACCATTATGATTGGACATTTGAATACTGACAATCTGGTTCACTCTATAGAAAAACAACTTTTTAACAAGGTTCTATGCGATCACGGTTTTACAAGAATGCATCTCCCACTGACCAGAATCTCCAGAGACTCTGCCTCCTCGATATATGCTGTCTGTAGCAATATAGAGATGTGTAATATAAACGTACAAGTGCTGAATACTGGAATTTCAGATCACACTGGGCAATTATGTAAAGTTAACATCGCAATTATGTAGAGATTTTAAATGCAGCACTTGACTTTACCTGTCCACTAAAAATGACTAAGAAGAAGTCTAAAGCAAAAAAACAAAGTATTGTACAATAAAGAAGTTAGAGAACTTAGGGAGAACTTTATGAAGGCTGATAATAAAAATATTGTTTAAGTGGAACAGCCATCTCTGGGAGTTATGGGCTTATTGTCTGTATCATCTCTGGGAGGTCTGGGCTTATTGCTAGTATCATCTCCAGAAGGTCTGGATTTATTGTAGGTATCATCTCTAGGTTTGGGCTGATTTTAGGTATATAGGTCTGGGAGGTATATGCAGATTGTAATAATCAAAGTATTTGAAGAGTGATTTATATTCCATACTAATTATGTTTCATGCTACAGCATACATTTTTGAATTAATTGTAATATATAAGCTAATATGTTATAATTCAAACACTCTGCTTTTACAGTTTAAATTCATAAATATTCTGTGGTTGTTCTTTGCGTTAGTGTTTTCGTCGACTTGTTACAATTATTAAAGATATTACCAAAGACTAAAGATTATTTACAAGCTCAGAACACGCCCAGATGGTTTAACTTTTCCTATGTCAGATCAAGGACAATCTGGCACAATCCAACATGATTTGACGTAGGAAAAATTGGACTATCTGGGACGTATTCTGAGGTTGGGAAAGTACTGATCGGAAATGCCATCATTGCAGGCTTTAGAGCCACCCCGTACTTCTGGCGGAGAAAGAAAAACATCCCTTGAGACAGAAGCAAAATTTAAGCTTAGATGACGTGAGCATTTGTTGACGTTAATGTTTATAATATGTACATATGTATTTACCAATTTATATAGCCTAATAACAAGAATTAGATAAGGACAGAGTGGCCTTATCACAACAACACTTCCTTTTGGGAGGCAGAAATCAAGAGCTGATCGTCATAATGACATGTAATTTTTCGCAGTAAGTCAAATAAAGTTTTTTTTTTAATAATGCAGCTTCTCAAGGTCCCCGTTAAGAATAACTCTTCCAAAAATATTGGCATCATGATAATATCACAGTATCCATAATTTTCACTCATTTAACTTTAATTTACGTTGATTACCTTATATGTAATATACATTTACTTTCCATACATTTTACTTTACTCTTAGACCAATGTCAACTATAGTTGACCTAATGAACATGATTTTATAGAGGGTTTTTATCAAAGTTAAAATAAAAACACAATAATATATTACAAATTTTAACCACAATTTCGACCCATTACAACACACTATCTAGACACCCTGTTGAATCCTGTATGTTGGAAATTTAGGTACAAAATAAGGATGCTAAAACACCAGTAAAAGTGATCCCAATCAGGGACCATGTAGCCAGTAAAATCATTCCTGTAAACCGACAAACAATCGCTTATGTCGATCACTGACTAAATAGTTGTAAGATACAATAAAACAGCATTATGTTCACATCAATAACAGTTGATTTTGGTCTAGTGCATTCAGCCCGAGTGTCACCTATAGTTGATATTGGTCTAAGGAGAAAGTTTGGTGCGTCAACTATATTTATAGTATTTTTGTTTATTATATTTTATAAATACATATACCCTAAATTGTTTTGGGTAGTTGTGAAAGTAACGGCCAGAGCTGCAAAATACTAGTTTCACGTTATTAACTAATTGGAATCGTCCTAATGAACAAAGCAATATAATATAAGGTTTCACGGGGTGGAAATGAGAAATAAAGAAGTTGTACAACATTCAAATTTGGACAAATTTTCACGCGTGGAGCATTATTTCCATAGCCTTCCAACAGTCGCTAACAACTGTCTTACCTGGCAGAACCCATTCTTTAATAACGTCAAGCAGGGTGTCCCTGTCATGTTGTTCAACAGGAACAAGGATAAAATCTCTGCTCTGCCTTTCGATTCCCCCAAAAAACCCCAAATTTAGCCTCAATAATTTCAACGACTGTCAGAGGACCACCAATTTTCTTTGACGTTGTTAAAATGTGATGGAAATACACTTCGCGGCAGAAAGAATACCAGTCCACCACTGAATATGCGAAACAAAAAACTACAATGAAATATAGCGTTATCTCAGTGGCTTCAAATGCAACAACGTGGTCACCAAACCATAATATGTCTTTATTTCTAATTGCGTTCTTTCAAACAAGGAACCTGCCCGGGCCAATATTTTGAAATTACAACATTTAAAACTTTTTTTAATGCTTTTACGAATTTCTCTGTCCCATCGAAACATCAAAGTCTCCCAGTTTAAAAACAATACACGAGGAATAAATACACTCATTATTAAAAATTCCATGTTCTATTAAAAAGGAAATAATCTTGTTTCGGTCAAAACGTAAACTCCTAACATGCCCAACAAAACACTCCGATACACACAATTCACTATGATGCATCGAACTAGTGGATGGTTGATCCTTGATTGACAAGCACTCACTCGATCCAAACTACAGTGCACGATATCTTATGAAGCACTGGCCACAGCCCGGGAGCGCTTATTTAACAGATACATTATCAGTCCCGGCCGCAGATAACATTCAAGTACACAGATATTCAGATACAGCACACTAACACAGCATTAAAATATTTAAAACGTAAATATTTTTTATATACCCCCTAAACCATGTTATATGTCATTTGCACCACCTATAACCATATATATTTTTGTTCAGGCGGATGAGCAGAACATGTTAATAATGTCAAATTCATGATTATCCAGGTCGGCCTTTAACCTCATAGATACCGTACCTTGTTTTGTATTCAACATAAAATTATAACTTTTTAAACTGTAATTTGACGTACCAGTAAGATTAAACGCCGGGGCGGCAAATCACGAATTTGACGTTACCAACGTATTCTGCTCACCCTCCTGAACAAAAAATATATATAGTACTATGGGGTGCAAATGACAAATAACATGATTTTAGGGGGTATATTGATAAGTGGTTAAGTTCCTAATGTTTTAATGTTCAGTTTGTGTGCTGTGTCTGGATAATCTGTTTACTTGAATATTATCTGCGGCCGGGACTGATAGCAGCCTGATAACGAACCTGTTATCTGAGTTCTCCGGGGCATGGGTCAGTTCTACACAAGATATCGTGTTCAGTAGGTCGGATTGAGTGAGTGCGTTTACAATGATGAATCAACCATCCACTAGTTCAACCAACCCTAGTGAATTGTGTGTGTCGGAGTGTTTCGTAGGGCACGTAAAGAGTTTACGTTTTAACCGAAACGAAATTATCTCTTTTTTAATTGAACATGGAATTTTTAAAAATGAGTGTATGTGTTCGTCGTGCGGTCGAGTGGTGTTTTTTAACCGGGAGACTTTGTCGTTTCGTTGTGATAAACGACTTTTTTGTTGCTGCTGCTCAGCTGTATCCGCCAACACACTAATGGTATGTGTTCTCTGATCCATCTATATATTTGAGTTTTTCATGATTTATTTAGTTTTTTAACTTTACATAATTGCCTTTGCATAACATTTCAATTTATATTTTTGATCAGCCCCTCTAGTATTTTATATTTTACTGATAGGTACTATCTCGAGGAGTGTTTTTCTTTTATTGACATCAGCGCGGGGCAGCACCGAGTGCCCCGAAGCCCGCGCTGATGGCCGGAGGCACTCGTAATTAATTTTTTTCTCGAAATTAAGAAAAACATTATTTATTTTGATCAAAATTCTGCTCATTTCTGTATTATTTTTCATTTACGTTTGCAAAGATGGCGGCGCAACCGATGACGTCATCACGAGGTTCAATCATTGGCCACAAAAGGTCACGTGACGCTAGACGTGGATGTAGAACATGGAGATATTACTGAAAAGTTATTTAATTTTTCATTTTCTAGAACTTCGTTATTTCTCATTTCCGCCCCATCAAACCTTATACTTTTTTGTTCTATATGACGATTCCAATAAGTTTTTAACGCAAAACTCGTATTTTTCCGCCCCGGCCGTTAATATGATAATTACCTAATTTGAAATACCACAACGCAATTTGGGTTACGTAGTTAAATTGAGGATTTTTTACTCATGAATGTCAATTATCCAAATGTTGGACGCTTATTATACTGCAGCCCCACCTATTCAAACCCAGTATTGTTTCATTCAAGATGATAGCAATAGGCTAATAATTTAAAACTTATGTTTTGCTAGTTTAATTTCCTATCTACAGTTTTTTTTATTCTTCGATAGGTATCCATCTGACATGTCATGTAAAATTACTGGCCTACTCTCAGGTTATGCCTTAAATTGTAATTGTATATATTGTATCTAAGAGTAAGTACTATACATTACACAGGTAGAAGGATAACTAGCCTATTATCCTGGAGTGAGTAAATAAATACATAATTGAACTTACACTTTAGCCTTGTCTCCTAAGGCTTCCATTAATTTTTCACGAATACTGTACAGTTCGTCATTGGAATCCATTTTTTTATATACTTTAAAAGATTATAACTGAAAGTGACAGTTCGAGCTAGTCTTAGCCACTTGTTAGTCTTTACCAGTTCAAGCTAGGTCTTTCAAAATGTAAGTTAACTTTACTCCTGGGCGGCTGAGCATGGCTTTTTTTGCTGGTTTGTAAAAGCAGGCTTTAAGTGGTATACATGAAACCTCAATGTTTTTTGTTCCTTGGAACATACGTTAGTGTTTAATTTAATCTAATATGTGTGTATGTTTAAAGTCTTTAATTTTCTAAACACTGTTAATCGTATACAAATAATCACATAATTGCCTATCAGTGTATTATTATTCCAAAATGTGCTTGTCAATTGGTTTTAGATTTCTCTGTCTACGTCATTTAAATAATGGTTTATTCCTTTATATGCGTCTATTACTTTTGATTTAAAAACTTCCTTTAATCTATTATAATATTTACTTTCAGTGAGTTTTATCTGAAGCACTTTTATTACTACCGATAACTATGCACTTGGCTTGATATAGGGCATACATATGTTTATTCTATGGTTGTACGATCTGTCACTGATAATTCCCTTTTCCATCTTGAATTTCGTAGGAGATTGGAGTAAATCACATGATTTATGACTTAAGTAAAATGCATTAGTTACATCGCTCTTTTATGGTTTGTTTGGGAATTTCAATAATAATAATAATACTTTATTGTCATGGACATATATACATGTATTGACAATGTCAGAATTGTTGAACGTTACATTGTTCTTAGTCATACTAGAGCAGTAAAAAAAACTTAGCCGTATAAAATAGTAACAATGCATGTATTGCATGTAATGTAATGAATGTAACAATTATTGTGGAACCTTAAAACTGATAATAATAAATTGATAAATATATAAGTATATAAATAGATAAACCACATAAAAAATTCAACAAGTTAACAAAAAAAATAAAGACTATCAATAAGAACAGTGAACAAGAACAAAGATAAACTTTTTAAAGAATCAACAAGTAAAAAGGTATTGATCAACGGACAATATATTACAGAGTTATGCCAGGGTGTTCTAGGAATTCCTCAATGTTATAAAACGGATTTGCTAACAGACAGTCAATGAGTTGTTTTAAGAAAAACCTTACAACTATACAATTTAACAAAATAACTTAACTTATTGTAGACTTTTTTACACATGACGGAATGGCTATTTAACATTTTACTTAATCGGCATTGTTGATAACTAATATTATCTTTATTACGTATATTGTATGGATGTAGGTCCTCATTAAGTATCATTTCTGGTAATATTTTTAAGGAGTAAGCAGCAAGTTCAAAAATGTAAATATTAACAACAGTATTAATTTTTAAACTAATGAATATAGGCTTGCAATGATCTAATGGGGCTGAGCCATTAATTATTCTAATAACCTTCTTCTGCAATTTCAAAATCTCAACAATCCTTGGAGAGTTACCCCATACAAGCAAACAGTATTTCATTATTGACGGAAAGAAAGCGAAATATGCCATCCTAATATAATCTGAGGTTACACAATGTTTCAAACATCTCAATAGAAATACAACTCTAGACAGTCTAGTTTTAATGTGGTCTATGTGTGTTCCCCAGGTCAACTGGTGATCAATAAAAATACCAAGAAACTTAACATTATTAACAGTGTCCAACTCTACAAGTTCTTGATTGTAAGGCCTTAAGCTAAATATTACATTTTCAGTTTTACTTTTATTTAAGAGATAACCATTAGCTCGAAACCACACCCCTGCCTCTTCTAAAGAGCTCCTCACCAAATCATTCAGCTCTACAATATCATTTGAAACATTCAAGAAAGTTGTGTCATCAGCATAAAGGAAAGTTCTACTAATAACATTTACAGGCAAATCATTAATACTTATTAAAAATAACAAAGGTCCCAAAACCGAGCCCTGCGGCACTCCATATTTTACGACAACTTCTTGAGACCATTCTCCATCGATAAAAACCACCTGCCTTCTATTTACTAGATATGACTTGAAAAGCTTCAATGAGCTACCCCGAAAACCATAAAAATTAAGTTTTTCTAATAGGTCCGAGTGATCAACACAGTCGAAAGCCTTGCTCAGGTCACAAAACGTTATCTGAGCAAAGGCCCTGCACTCAAAGGGCCCTGCAAAATTTCAAAAACCAAACTATCTATGACATCAAGCGTGGCTTTACCCCTCCTAAAACCAAACTGAAATTTGGACAAAATGTTTTTCTCTTCCAAAAAAGTAACAACTTGTTCATAAATTATAATTTCAATCAATTTGGATACAACAGGTACAATTGAGACTGGGCGATAACTTTCAGGTTTATCTCTCGGACCTTTCTTATAGATAGGACAAACTCTGGAGATTTTAAGCTCTTTAGGAAAATTTCCTTCTTTAAGTAAACAGTTGACACATTCAGTAATAAGTTCGACAATAAAAGGTAGTATTTGCTTCAAAAAAGTATTAGACGTGTAATAATAATCATTGCTGCGAGAATCACTCAAATGTTTTGCGACCTTAAGAACATCATCTGTTGACACGGATTTCCACTCAAATAAGCTAATATTACTTAAACTAACTGGGCAGACATTTTTAAGGAGAGCTTTGGTAATAACAGCAGGTTTTTCGATGGCTTTTTTTTGCTTCAACAACTGCTTCTATACGTCATAGTTCTTCATATCGTGTAAGATATTGATGTTCGAATTTAAACATTTTTTCGTCATTGTTTATAATACAAATTAACATATTTTTATAAATCATTATCTAACATCTATTTACGAAAATTCCTGGTACAAGAGGTTACTGGAATAGATGTTTTATTCTGTTTAAATGTTTTATAATGACAATTTGGTGGATTTACATTTTTATCCATGTTGATTAAGTTCTAGCACCAAAAGCAACCAACGACACAAACAAATCACAATACCAAAAAATATTTTGCCACGGCATCAGCTGTTGATGGTTAATCTGCATTCTGCAACAGGTTTAGTTGCCGGTTAATTTATGGTGAAAGTGAACTTGTGAAGTCACCTCGCCCATAGAATGATATCAGCCTGGGCAATTTCGTTTACACATTTAGTTAACCCATTTTATACTAAAGATTCTGTAGTATTATCTAGACTTATGAGTCCAGGCAGAGTGCAGTTCGTCTTGGCCTCTTGGCAAATAGTTTATCAGGTTATGGCCTATGCCCGCAAATCCACTATCAGCTGATGTTTCATAAATTGCATTGGTAATTGGTATTACCAATTGCATAACTGCATTATTTTCGTTTAAAAAAATCAAATGTAGACGATAATATAAGCTCCTTGTGTTGGAATGTGTCGATCATTTCCTAAAATCAGTCGGGGAAGAAAACATTAGCAACTAGCGGTACAGTTCATCTCCCTTTAAACTCTAACCTATCGAGTTAAAATTATGCATTCAAGTAACGAGAAACCCGTTTCATTACATAGCTCAATTTTCCACCCTACATTGAGAAAATGGCAAAGCATCACTGGTATAACTTCGGAGAAGATCATGTATCCAGTTTTTGTTATGTAAGTAATATTTTATTTTAGTAAAATATGTCGTATTGTTTCTTATTAGGGTTTTAATTTATCAGCAGCATACTAAATATTTTGTTTAGTACAACCTTGTTTGTCAGGGTTAATTGGGACCGGAACACTAAGTTCCGGATAAAAGAAAATCCAGATAAACAGGGAATATAGTAAATATACAATGTTGATAAATAATTAGACATTTATTTTTTTAGAAATATATCATTAAAAGAGAGACAATTAATTATTTAGTTTTATACATATTTACCTTCCATCTGGTAATGTAAATTCTGAACCATCAAGTCCATTTGAACTAATTTGCAAATGTTTTCTAAACTGTATTATGCTTTATGCAAAGGTACATTTGTTGGCAACTCATACAAAAAAAAATACCTTGCTAAAACTAGTGGTTGATGAGTTATTTCAGTACAAAACAAGAAATATCAAGTTCCATAGTTGTATATCAATTAAACCAAAATAGCCTTAGTAAAAAGGTGAATTAAAAAAATATTGAACTGCAAAAATATAAAAAGTTTGGTAAAAACTTTGTTATAGGCTATAACTAAGTTATGTTGGTATTTTTTAAAGTTTTTTGCAAAACCAATAATTTTATCACATTTCTTTATTTATTTCCAAAGGTTCCACCATTTATACATGAGTTGACTTAACTAAGGATAAACTAATCAAGATGGCATACAATGACTAATAACTGTGGTAACAACAATCACACATTGTGTAGAATCTACTTTGTATTGATATTTAATAGGTTGTAAATTTGATTCTTACCTGAATAATAGTTTAAACATCACAATGAAGTAAAACACCACAGTGTAAATATGCAAATATTTTGTTATTATATATTAGGTGAAAAACGCTTACAAAAATCACTTGACAAATCATACAAAAAACGAATACAGTATTCACTATGCTATATATAAGTTAGGCCTACTCTTCCTCTTTTAAAATATATTAGTTTTAGTGTTATAAAATATGTCAAAAAAGTTTTTATTTGTCAAAATAAAAACAACTAGATTTGCACAACAGATGGGGCTGCAGTATAATAAGCGTCCAACATTCGGATAATTGATATTCATGAGTAAAGAATCCTCAATTTAACTACTTAAACCAAATTGCGTCGTGGTATTTCAAATTACAGTATAAAAAGTTATCATTTTATGTTGAATACAAAACAAGGTACGGTATCTATGAGGTTAAAGGCCGACCTGGAAAATCATGAATTTGACGTTATTAACATGTTCTGCTCATCCTCCTGAACAAAAGTATATATGGTTATAGGTGGTGCAAATGATATATAACATGGTTTTAGGGGGTATATAAAAAATATTTATGTTTTAAATATTTTAATGCTCTGTTAGTGTGCTGTAGCCTACCTGAATATCTGTGTACTTAAATGTTATCTGCGGCCGGGACTGATAGTGTATCTGTTAAATAAGCGCTCCCGGGCTGTGGCCAGTGCTTCATAAGATATCGTGCACTGTAGTTTGGATCGAGTGAGTGCTTGTCAATCAAGGATCAACCATCCACTAGTTCGATGCATCATAGTGAATTGTGTGTATCGGAGTGTTTTTTTTTTTTTGGCATGTTAGGAGTTTACGTTTTGACCGAAACAAGATTATTTCCTTTTTAATAGAACATGGAATTGTATACCAAACTTTTTTTAAACCAAAATAGCCTTAAGTAGTAAAAAGGTGAATTAAAAAAATATTGAACTGCAAAAAAATATAAAAAGTTTGGTAAAAACTTTGTTATAGGCTATAACTATGTTGGTATTTTTTAAAGTTTTTTGCAAAACCAATAATTTTATCACATTGTGTAGAATCTACTTTGTATTGATATTTAATAGGTTGTAAATTTGATTCTTACCTGAATAATAGTTTAAACATCACAATGAAGTAAAACACCACAGTGTAAATATGCAAATATTTTGTTATTATTATATATTAGGTGAAAAACGCTTACAAAAATCACTTGACAAATTATACAAAAAACGAATACAGTATTCACTATGCTATATATAAGTTAGGCCTACTCTTCCTCTTTTAAAATATATTAGTTTTAGTGTTATAAAATATGTCAAAACAGTTTTTATTTGTCAAAATAAAAACAACTAGATTTGAGTCGCTGGCCATTGTAGAGAAATGCGCATGCATTCACTAGACAATCAATTTTTTATACATGCTAGGAAAACCTTTAGACTTGTAACAAAAATGACCATGTACGTAGAAAGAGCTGCTCTTTTCCATGATTTAAGTTTTATTATTGCAAAACAAATTCCCTTCAGTATGATATTTGGAAATATAGGTAGGATTTTATGCTCACAATTTTGCATCTGACGTTAACTATGCAACTACTGTATATTAAGTTGCTAAAATGAAGTTATGAAGTTTATCAGAAAATGGCTGTGAGGCTTAAATAGCTATTTGGGACAGTTCCGTTCATTTGCAACACGTAGCTAACACATTAGTTGTGATTATTTCACTATTTGGTGGTAAAATAGCCTAAATCGTATAAACTGAGATGATACATCGAATAGATATGAGTTGCTGACCACTGAGGAGTGAACCTAGAGAAACTCAAAATAAGTTTCTGATCAGTAAAAGGATTCAGTGTTGAGAAAACAAATAGTTTTGTTAGTAAAAAAAAAAAACTTATTTTCTCTTTTGTAGTTTTGGTACACTGCTTCAGGAAAGTACGATCATGGCCATAATTTCCACTGACAAAAGGGTCAGGCAGTTGCTCAAAATAAATCATTATCCAATCTAGCTGTGCCGTGTCATCAGATTGAGGCATTATATCTTTATTATCACAGTAGTTTTCACACTTTCCTTGTTACTGTTCAATAACAATATTCTATTGACATAATATCTACGTCGGTATAAAGCCAATCATCTGGATGTTAATCCGTCATCAACATATGATAGGCCTACGTTGTTAATTTTGTTATTATATTATAAGTCAATACATATGCTATCAAAAACATATTTCACTAGAAATTTAAGAAAATCCTTTAAAAACATTTGCCTCCCTCCACTTTGTGAAGTTAATCCAGATAACTTAGAGATCCGGATGGACAAGAAAGATTTTGTAGGTACTTTTGTAACTCAAGATAGTATCATGATGAAAGTTCATAATAGTAACTCTATTTTCAGCACTTTTTAAGCGTGAAAAATGTCCCCATGATAAATAAATGTGCCCAAATTTTATAGTCTATTATTTTATGTTAATGATTTGTTGGTAATATGACATTCACTGTAGGGATAAACTTTGGCTCTTTAGAACCGAGAGATCACAGATTTGACCAATTTCCTTAAAAAAAAAATTGGAAAGACTGCTTCTAATAACAGGCTGTGAATATATACCTTGAAAAAGTATGTTTGCCAATCATTAAAGCGTTATTTTTTATATTTTAAAATAATATGAGAAACTTTCTTTAACATAAAAAAGTTGTTTATGTTCTATAAATTTTATACATATTTTTGTGATATTTTTTACATATCTTCTTTATTATCATTTGTATTAGTTTCTATAATTTAGTTAGTATCATTTTCACTACTATCTTGTGTTTCTGAAATAATTACTTAATGTTCTTTGTCCTTATATTCTAAAAATGAAATTATGAGTTTATAATAACTGAAATAAAAAATAAAAATTTTGTAATAAAATCTCGATAAATATCCTATGAACACAGCATCTATAGTTTTTCCATATCTAATTGTACTTGAAGTAAATTTTTTTTATAGTAGTCATATATTTTTTAGAAGCTGAGGATCTCAGAAAATAGTTTATTCTGGCACTAGAAAAGTACTGTATAAACAATAATAGAATATAGGTTGGAGCCATAAAAACAAAAAGGCCTATGAACTAACGCTGAGAGAATTCTTAAATTTTCATGAATGAATTCTTCTCTATTCTAGAAATAAAATGGCAAACAACATTTATTTCACGCTGAAATTATTTGACGGCTGACACCTACAACAAAATTGCTCTCACAAATGACAAAATACAATGCCAATAATAAGTTTCGTGGATTTTGCAAGTAGCTTGTTCACTCATCGCTATACCTAGCCTGTGGCATTTGGAAATCACGTAAGCCAGCTATATTAAAATATGGAAGTATCCGATTAAGGATTGAAACTTTCCATTTAAAAGTTGTGCTAAAAACAAGTGGTAATTAACATCCGATGATCCATCATGTAATGGATAAAAATTCCTGAGAATCTGATCATAAATGCACGTATTCCCATTGTAGTTATGGCCATTAGATGGATGTATAATGGGGAAGTGAGACCCAAACCCACTGACGAAATTTCAGAAATAGATAACCACAGCACTTCTGAAGATAACCTTAAGATAAAATGTTCAATTATTCCTTTTGTCTCTGACAATTAAAAATGCTTTAATATAATTTACAATATAGTTTAAGTAATATATCTCAGTATGAAAAAATTAATAGATGACAATGTTACTGCGTTTCAGACTTGGAATATTTAAACCCATTTATGGTATGTTCCTTTAGGTCAATATTTTCATTTGTCACCAGCTGTGTTAGTGAGGGCAACACCTTCACTAAACACTGGCTCACAACGTACTATAAGCAGACTGGTTGGCCAGTGAATGCATGACCTTGACATTGATTATGCGTGACCTTGACGTCAATAAATACGCGTTATACCTGTAGGAGCTGCTTGAATGTGGAAATTGTCTTTCTGATACATAACAAGATAATTTTAATTAATATCCCTTCCTCCGTGAATAAATTATCTTAAATGTTTAAATTATCTTTCTGATACTTAAAACAAGATAATTTTAATTAATACTCCCTCCTTTTGTGAATAAATTATTTCTGTATAAAAAGATGTAAAGGTAACCGTTGTAAATGGTATAGACTACATCTACTTTACTTTTTTGGAGTGAACCAAAATTTCAACTTCAACCCCTTCCTCCTTCAAGTAAAAAGATTTATCAGTTATGTTCCCATGTAAAATCTGTGTGACCATTCTAAAATGTTAATTATAATAGACAGTAAAATGTACTTTTGCAACGTAATAATATTTACACCGTTGAAACTTGATAATTCAAATTGGTATGTACTGAACTATTGTTCTGTTATTATCACTCTTTCCATCTCGTATTGCATTGTGTTCCTAATAGAATTAGATTACAAATGCAGGCTACAATAACAATTGTAGAAAAGCTTAAATTAAATTTCAAGACAAGAAAATTGATTGTTTCAATTGTGTAGAATCTGTCTGTATTAAAACATGGTTGATGGATTGTGTCTATTGTGTATGAATTTGTCTGTATTGATACAGATTCTCTAAAGAAGCACATTAAGCCACATTCAAAACCTATTAGGTGTAAAAAACCATATGTCTGTGTAATACTATATATAATATATTGGTAGGTGACAATTGTCTAGTGAGCTCTTTGTAAAAGAAGTATAATTGTTGACTTCTAACACTACCTGACAATTAAGAATTTGCATACCAGCAGTGTTACATGGAAAAATGTGAAGTATTCTTGAAAAGCCAAGGTGCAAATGCATTTATGATAATGCCCAGAGTCAATAGGTGAGATAACAGGTGTCACTGATTAGGCTCAAGAATATGTTTACATCACTTCCTACAAGCATGTCACTCGGTTGATATACGTTTCAGCTTTAAAATTTCACTATCGTTTTCAACTAATACTGTATGTTGAACGATTTTTATTGTAAACAATGAAACTTATTATCAAAAGAAGGTGTGGCTGTTAAAAAATTAAATGTTTAAAACATTTGGTGTAGAATATACAGGTTCAACAGATTTATGTTTTGTACAAGTGTTTAAAGAGTTAATCAAAATAAATGAAAGTTAAATTACACAATCTCATAAAAATTGTCTAACCACACAAATGTTATCATTAGATATTGTTAGATTAATCCTATTTTATTATATTTTCTAAATAATTCTTTAGAGTAAAGCTATGACTGTAAGTATACAAGATAGTATGATAGAAAAACTAATTATGCTATGAATATAACTATGATACATTTTAAATTATGGATACTATATATAATACAACATAAAACAAATTATACTTCATAAACCAAAGTAGCCTTTAAACGTTTCAACTTCAAATAAAAGTGTTAATTTCAACTACCGTACATAAAATTACCCTATTCTAACATTTAATCAGCGTGCTTAGTTTGTAGAAACCTCTGATTAGCTATTTCTAAATGATTAATTTTAAGCTTATGTGGATTGTGAATTTTTTGAATGCACTTTAAAGAAAAACAATCATAGAATCTTTTGTTATGAAATTATTAGAGGTGGAGTTAGGACTATAAAGTCCTTTCTTCTTCTCTAAGTACAATGTAATGTGTTAAAGAAACATATATAAATCAATTAAAAGAACATAATAACTGAACAAAATAGCATAAATATAAATAGCTTATTTACAACACGACTTAAAATAAAATAATAATATGGCATGTAAGGTCACTATGTAAAACAAAGCGAAATCGTAAATTAAAATAATCTTACAACATACTGATTTATAAATGAGTAATAAATTAGTAAAGCACCCATTCAAATTGATTTTTTTCAAACAAACTAGGAAGCTTATTATTAGTTGTTGAGTAGTGATGACTTGAGCTTCTGAATTATTGCATCAAACAATCTTAAGACTTACTTAATATTAATTAAGATACTGTTTTGCCTTATAAGATGTGACAATTACATCACAGTACTGTGCATGTCATAGACATTACGCTTGTCAGCAGGATTAGAATGTGAATGGTTCTTATTCCTCCCTGAACAGAAAGCACCTTATTTCAGCTCTTCATCTTGTTTTCTGTGTTTTTAACACCTGCTCAAGTCGGACGTTGTAGTGTCGGTGAGCTGTATTCATGATAAGTTTAGAGTTACAGCAGCACGACTGAACGTTTTTAATAGAAAAAAGTGCTTGGTGATCATTGTTTGTCACGCTTTCGAGTTTTTGAGGGCTTAAACTATTTTTGTAGTGGGAGGATGCTAAAGTCAATGAAAGGTTATTCTGTGAAGGAATGAAGAAAACATTAAAAATTAACGAAATTGTGTGAACTGGCATTTGATTATTTGGACACTGCAATACAGGGAGGTGGTTAGTAAAACTTTGCTTGATTATTTGCAAATGAAGAAAGTTTGTACCAAATCAGTACTAAAAAACTTATGTAAACAAATTGGAAATACGAAATACATCTGCTATGATATCACAGTGATTCACTGCAGATTCTGATTTGTTGGAAAAGGTCTTAATTTATAACGAAACAAAACATCAATTCATGCATTGGAAGTCAACAACATTAATAAGAATAAAAGAAGCTCGTCAGAGCAAACCAAACTGTTGGCCATGTTTTTTTTTTAATATTATGGGTACCATCATGATCGAGAGAGTACTTAGGGCCAAACATTCAACCAAAAAGTACTACACCAAGATTCTGGCCAAGCTGAGAAAAAAAGTGATGAAGAGACTTGTGTGGAAAAGCACATCAAGAGTACTGCATTGAGGATATTCATAAGTCTATAATGCGCTTTGTCTGAAGCAGTTATGATTTTCTGTACCTTTTGCTTTGAGCAATAGAGACTTTGCTTGTAGCTGTGCTTAAATAGAAAAGAGAAGATATGTTGAAGGGATCAACTGTCTTTTATCATCAGGGATCAGTGACACACTTCGTATTTGATGTTTGCACTATTGTTTTTTTTTTTTTTTTTTTTTTTTTTTTTTTTTTTTTTTTTTTTTTTTTTTTTTTTTTTTTTATACCGTTAAAAAACAACAAAGGTTGCTTAATCATATAACCTTATGTTTTAATTAATTACCACAAAAATATGTAATGTAAAAATTGTGTTTTGTTGAGACAATAAATGTATAAACACTTGACTTGTTTTCTGTAAAAACTGCCAAGTGGACCTAAAGGAAGGATTTACGCATTGTGTAATATGGAAATTACATTTATTCGCATAAAATCTTTTGCTTATCAATGGACAACTTAAGAAGTACTACGCATAAGTAAAACCCTTGTTCTCCTTTTCCAGAGATGTGGAAGACGCAAAGGTAGAAATAGACAGTATGCCAGGAGTATATAGATACGGAGTAAACAGAATCGTACCTGAACTAAAACCTTTAGTGGACAAGGGTTTAAAAAGTGTTCTGCTTTTTGGAGTAATAACAGGGCTCTCTAAGGTATGTGGAATAATTAATTTACAGTATTCTAATTAAAGTTAATATAAAATAAGATGACTTATTACATATGTCTACCAATACTGACATCACAATCTCTATGGTGCCTTAAAGGGAAAAAATAAATCCCAACGAAAATGAATAGCAGCGATTTTTATGTATGAAATGAGACCAAGTACAATGCCATATGTCAAAATTAAATAATAGGATAGTAAATATTTAAAAAGCTGATCTATTCGGCCCTCAGCACTTTTCAAACATTCTTGGTGACAAACTAAATTGACTCTTGGCACTCTAAAGGATATACTTCATCAAGAACAGGTTTGGAAAGTTTTAGACATATGTGGTTAGATTCCAGCATGTACCAGGTAGAAAAACATTTTGATACTCTTGACTGTCCAGGCCACAGCGAACATGTTAAATACAAAATATTGAAGATTCAAAACTGAATTTCTTAGCATTATATTTTTCTATAACCTTAACTTGTGAATAACGCAAATTCACAAAGTATTTCAAAAATATGTGTTGTTGAATTATACATTAAGTTATTTTAAATCAAATTAGTTAATGAACAAAGTCGTGAATTTTATAATGCTCAAAATATGTGTATTATTTAGGATGCGATTGGAATCAGTGCTGATTCACAGAATAATCCAGTTGTCCAAGCTGTACCGCTTCTACGGTCTGCTTTCCCAGACCTCATCATAGCTTGTGACGTAAGTATATTTTATACTACTTGTTACATAATACATACTATAATTACAGTACTCTTAAAACCTGTTAGCAGTGTAATTTCAATAACATCATATACACTAACATAAATGTTCAGAAAGTAAATTTCTGTAATTATGGTACACTAGGAACATGTTACAAATGCTATTCCAATAAAACCTTATACATTAATCTAAGGAATGTTCTAAGAATACGTTACCATAATTATGGTACATTTTAAACATGTGGGAGTATTGGAGATCTTTAACATTTACATAAAGAATGCGGAAAAAATAAGTTAATGATTTATTTGTTTGAACATTTAAGTATGTGAGCTCGCAGGTTTGCCTGTGTGCATATACAACACACGGCCATTATGGGTTTTTTAGGGACAATGGCATATAAACAATGATTTGTTGGTTGGTACAGTTAAGTATGTGTGTTCGCAGGTTTGCCTGTGTGCATATACAACACACGGCCATTATGGGTTTTTTGAGGGACAATGGCATATAAACAATGATTTGTTGGTTGGTACAGTTAAGTATGTGTGTTCGCAGGTTTGCCTGTGTGCATATACAACACACGGCCATTATGGGTTTTTTGAGGGACAATGGCATTATAAACAATGATTTGTTGGTTGGTACAGTTAAGTATGTGTGTTCGCAGGTTTGCCTGTGTGCATATACAACACACGGCCTTTGTGGGTTTTTGAGGGACAATGGCATATAAACAATGATTTGTTTGTTGGTACAGTTAAGTATGTGAACTCGCAGGTTTGCCTGTGTGCATATACAACACACGGCCTTTATGGGTTTTTGAGGGACAATGGCAGTATAAACAATGATTTGTTTGTTGGTACAGTTAAGTGCATGTGTTCGCAGGTTTGCCTGTGTGCATATACAACACACGGCCATTGTGGGATCTTGATGGATGATGGCATATAAACAATGATTTGTTTGTTGGTACAGTTAAGTGCATGTGTTCTTGCAGGTTTGCCTGTGTGCATATACAACACACGGCCATTGTGGGATCTTGAGGGATAATGGCATATAAACAATGATTTGTTTGTTGGTACAGTTAAGTGCATGTGTTCGCAGGTTTGCCTGTGTGCATATACAACACACGGTCATTGTGGGATCTTGAGGGATGATGGCAGTATAAATAACGAATTAAGCATTCAAAGAATAGCAGAGGTTGCGGTCTCGTACGCCAAAGCTGGTTAGTACCATTAGGTTGTACTGTGTGAGACAGTTAATGTTGCGGACATGATGATAGAAATCTGGTTTATCTCTCCTTGACACACAAACTAGAATTAGTTCAACATAATTTTTCTCTTTTTGTGGATGTTTTTAAAATGTTATTATTACTATTCTTGTGCTGTCTGTCACTAATATTATCTGACTGGGGAAAAAAATTGCTTTTTATTTGGTTAATAATAATTTCTAACACACTATCAGATGTAGAATCGTGGACTAATGGCTGAACAATTTGACATTGACATAATAAAAATGTTATTTGAATCGAATAACAACTCTAAATAGAGATAAATTCCTTGTTTTGAAATTAGGTTGTGGAATAAAACAGTTTTTTCTTATTCAATTCAATTTGTTATTTTGTACAGGATTGTCTACAAAGTCCGGCATTACTAAGTTCTAAAAATTTTGCTTTACACAAAAATTTGTTTTATTAAATTTTCTCATTTCATTCAGTAAAAAATATACTTTTCATAATAACCTAATATATTCAATACCAAAAATAATTTTTCAGCAATCCCTTTCAAAGAAGCCAAGGATTAAGGTGAACAAAATAGATTAAGATTGAGTGTGATAGCTTTTGCAGTTTTGTTACTATCTAAGATCAATGCGCTCTTAGAAAAGAGCAATTAGTTTAAACTTATTAATTTTATTAGTTTAATTTAATTTTATTTTGTTTAATTTTATTAGTTTAAACTTAGGCACAAATAATGCCCTCCTTAGACTCAGATATAGACTAGATTTTTGTAATTGGCCAGACTGGTCAGGAATACCTCACTTAGATCACTAAAATATACACGGTCTCTTTTTGATATGCATTGCACCATTTTTTTTTGCTAGATATTAGAAATTCTTACTTTATATAAGCAATGAGACAATAGCGCAAAGTTTTTTTTTTATTTTGGAGAGAATGGTTAATGTTTCAACAAAACACAGAGATACTTTTACAAATAATAAGTTAGTCATAATCTAGTATTGTTCAATTTATATTTCAAAGTTTTGGTTCGTTAATTAGTTGTTTGCAAAAAGTTATGTTTTTTTTTTGTAATACAGTAGTGATTTTGTTATTATATTAAACTTTCTTAATAGGCAGTAAGCACACTTATTAATTGTGATGTTAGCTGATTTTAAATGTGTATAAATAAACAGTTTTGCTCCAAGCTCTGACAACTTTAAGATTTTATTTCTGATTAATGAAGGAACCCCTAATCAGGTTACTAGTAATTTTAGGGGCCCTATATTTTTCTAAATTTGTGTATTATTATTTTTATTTAGTAAATGTCTTGCAATGAGTTTAAAAGTTAAATTAGTTATATATGTCAGCCTGGGTAAAAATGTACATTTTTGAAAAGTATTGATTTTTGACTTGTTATACATAACATTGTTTTACAATGTGTTCTTGAGAAAAATAAAGAATTTGATTTGATTTGATATAGTACTAGTGCATTAAGAACTGTCAATAAATACTTTGTCTGCATGTCCATTTAAAACAAGCTTAAAAGAACAAAAACCATTTTAATTTTAGAAAATTAAAATAGAATATTTTTACAATGCCTTTCACAGGCTTTTTGAATACATTTTTCTAGGACTTTTTTGAATAAGAAATATTCTATTTGCAGGGCCGTGCGCAGAATTTTATTTAGGGGGGGTTCTATACTTATTTTATGAAATAAAAAAAGAAGAAACTTAAATAAGTAATAGATTAAAAATTAATACGTATGGAAAATGAGTTTATTATAAAATTGTAAAACTACATACTTTTAATACATTTGTAACTCATTCTTTAAACAAAGTAAAAACTTTTTCAAATAAAAACATATGTGATCTACTCTTTCAATAAGTTGATGCGTCGAGGTACAGAAAAAAATTCATCTAATACTGAGTTCACATCTACTTCAATGTCTCGATGAATGTTCAGTGATGCCAATCCGTTCAATCGATTTTCACTCATGGTAGAACGCAAATAATTTTTCAACCTGCGTAATGTTGAGAAAGAGCGTTCGTTTGTCGAAGTTGTTACTGGTTAGTAGTACAGCCATTACCCTCAAGATTTTATGGACATTAGGAAAAGCATCCTCATTGCAGACATCAAGAGCAATCGAGAGAATCTTTTGATATTTTTGTCCAAAATTCGTCTTCGCCAAATCCAGCACTTCACTGATCCATACTTCAGGAGAATCAGCATTCAAAATCGTAGCGTACTTAGAAAAGAGTTGTTTGCAGGCTTCTTCATCTAGGGTTGAAGTTTTCGATGGAAAAAGACATCCAAAATTTGTTAGTATCTCACGATGTTTGAGAAAACGGTCTTCAAGATGAGTGATGAATAAATCAAGGTATGGTAAATACGTAGAAATTCTACAGTAATCTTCAATATCCCCACTCATAACATTGCAACGTTGAGTTTGACGGGAAGCAAGTCTCGCTTTTTTACTTCAATATCGTGCTTTCCACATGTCTGGTGAACTTCTTCAAAAATCGTACTGAAATTTTCTTCTGCGTGCTTTCTCATATTCATTAATTCTTCTTTTTACAGCATCGGCCAACTTTATAGCTTCAACTAAATCCTGATTCTCAGTTTGAAGTACTCGACTTAATGATAAAGCCAACGAATGAAACTGATTGAAGAATTTTTAATGAAATTTGAAAATCCAAGGTTCCTATTGCAGATAGAAGTTGAAAAGCGTTGGCCGTCGTTTTTTGAATCAGTCCAAGAACTAGAGATGACTTCCAAGGCGTCTATAACTGCTGGTTGTAGATGAAAATATATTCCACCTGACTTGTGCTGTTCCACCCATCTCGTCGTACATGATTGTTTCAATTTCTTTTTTTATCATCACGAAGGTAATCATTTCTAGCAATGGCGTCTTGAAGTGCAAGCAGGCGTTTGGGGTAGTTGAAAAAATTATATACGCTCTGAATAGTGCCTAAACAAATGTCTGATCGGAACAACTTTGCACGCGTCACTAACAACCAAATTAAAACTGTGAGCTGCACAATGTGAATACAGAGCTAAATTGTATTTTTCCTGAATATAAGCTTGAGCTCTGTGAAATTCTCCACTCATATTTCTTGCTCGTCGTAGCACTGACCGAAGAAGTACGTACAATCAATATGTGAAGTTTCCAGGAACGATAAAATAACATCCGCCGGTCCCTTTCCCAGTAAGTTATGTCGTTGGAATAAAACTCAAGAAATCTTCGCAAATTTTAAATTTACCGTGATTCTTCGCTTACGTACCGGATGCAAATCGAAATTTGTTTCGACCCCCGAAATGTCCGCTAACTCATCTGTCATAAACGTAAAGGCCTTAGAATCATTAATCTTATTGATGAGCTGTTTTTGTATCATTTGATTACAAATGGAAATTATTTCATTTTGAATACGGTTGCTAATGTACATCGCATTCTTCGGAGAATGCTCTAAATGAAGTTTTAATTTCACATCAGTTGCCGCACGATATCTCAAAAGAGCTCGAAAATTCCCAGTCATTATAATCGGGTCCTTGCAGAACGATTCGACCAGTATCATTATTTCCTCGGAGTGCCAATCCTTGTCGACCACAAAGAATCACTGTTTGAACTATAGCTTCCATATGTTCTCTGCTTTCGGCTAAGAAATCTAGTTTCTTCTGCGTCGATAGTAATAAATCGATTGACAACGTAGCTTGATTATCAATATCACCTCTTAATTATGATTTTAATAAAGATGTTATGTGGTATTAAAGTGACGAATGGTTGTTAAAGCTTTCTATAGCTTTCTTCCAATTGGTGAAAGGTTTTGATACTAGGTTACCTACTTGTTGTCCATGAACTCTTGCCTTCGTGACACTAAACAATACACAGTATTTGCAGAATGCTCCGTTTTTTACCGCTGAATATGCCAACCACTTATACTTCGTTAACCAAGACCTCTGGAATTTTAAATTTCTTGGGCCCGATGCTGGAAATTGATAGGTGTCTGGTGGAATCCCAAATATTTTCTTGAAGTTTCTTCGTAGAATCAATGCTCGAAGCTGCAGGCTTGTCAACGAACAGTCCAATATCGTTTTGGGTTTACTACTTGTATTTCAGTTATAGTTGTCGAGGCAGATTCTTCATTTGCATTATTTTTTTTTCAAAAACGAGCCAAAGGTTGATTATTTATCTTTAAATATACCAAATAAGAATAAATATTCTAAAATTATATTCTAATTTCGCATTCGCATTAACCCTTTAACGAGTATAGGTGTTTGTTACAAAATAGTATTGACGTTCCAGAACGTCATATTAAAAAATCATGTGAAAAATAGTAAGGACGTTCTAGAACGTCAATGAATTATGACTTATATTACAAGTACTAGCGCTTATGTTTTTCCTCTATGGAAGAAATCCGCCCACTGTTCCTAACCTTAAATAACTGAGCACAGTTTTCCCGCGTAAATACTGTCAGCTGCTTTCAACTACAGGGCGGCTGTAAAGGTTATCTCCGCACACGGATTCCCGTGATTTCTACTGTCACCAGCAATTGGCGCTAAACAACTTCTACAGTTGCATTCTGTTGCTACGCTGTAAACATTCACTTTGTGCAGTTTCTTCTACAATGATTGAAATAGTGTAGTTTATTGTTCTCAAGTCAGTTTCCTTTTGTGTTGTGAAATGGATCCAGAACGTAAACTTACGTAGTGACAATATAAGAAGGGAGATATACGAGTGGAGTGAAGGAGATCAAATCTCAGACAATAACAATGACGTTTTTAGGCTCCGACGATGAGAATGTGTGTTTGATGATAGTGGGGATGAACAAGATGAAAACCGCAGAAGATATCCTCGCTGCTTCTTACTTCGACAATGAACTTGACGTGGAGATACAAGAACCTGCATTACCAGTTAAGTGAGTCTGATATTTGTCCAATTTGCAAATGGAAACATGTTGACTGTTTTGAACCAAAAGACTTTATATTTGATGATTCTAATTCTGGCCTACAAGTTGACTTTGAGGATAATATTGAAAAGGAAATAGATTTATTTCATAAACTGTTTGATTACGATTTAGTTTCGCACATTGCTTCTGAGACTAATAAGTATGACCAGCAGCAAATGAAAAATGAGGCAGGAATAAAAAGAATTCTCCAAACTCAGACGCTGGACAGAAACAAACCCTGATGAGATGTAATTGTTTTTTTTGCGATTTTGCTTCTAATGCCCCATTGCAAGAAAAATTCACTAAAACTCTACTGGAGTACAGATCCACTCCTCAACACTCCCATAATTCCCTCAGGTGTTCAGTCAGGATAGATTCCTATTGTTGCTTCGAGTATTACATCTTGACGACAATTCACTAGAGGCGGGGGGAGATAAATTATACAAAATCAGAACGGTTTATCGAAACCCTACGGAGAAAATTTTTTTGTAGCCTACTCTCCTAATAAGAACCTGGTCATCGATGAGAGCCTCATGCTATGGAAGGTCGCCCTGGGTTTCAAACAGTACATTCCGTCTAAACGCAAGCGGTTCGGAATAAAACTTTATGTATTGTGTGACAGCAGTTCAGGCATCGTCCTTGACTTTATTGTTTATACTGCAAGACCACTGACTTGTTGAATGAAAAACGAAGACGTCGGAGTGTCAGCAAAGGTTATCAGAACACTAATGCAACCGTACTTAGGACGTAACCATGTGTTGTACGTTGATAACTGGTACAGCAGTCCCGGCTTGTTCAACTGGCTTCTTGAAAATGAAACAGCAGCTTGTGGAACTGTAAGACAAAACCGGAAAGGTCTCCCTTGCTTACCCAAAAAAATGAATAAGGGAGATTGTGAAATTAGGAGCCAAAAACACATGCTTTGTTGTAAAATAGTGTGACCGCCGCCGTAATGTAACAATGCTAACAACAATCCACAAGCATGAAATGATTCCTGTGACTAAGCTTGGAAAGACTGTAAACAAACCAAGCTCTGTCATAGAATATAATAGGGATATGGGAGCAGTCGACCGCTCTGACAATGATGATATCTTTCAATGACAGTGCAAGGAAATCAAAGAAGTGGTACCGTAAATTATTTTTCCACTTGATTGATATGGTTGTTTTGAATACATACAACATGTTTGTCATCAAGCAAAACAAGAAAAGTGGGTTTTGTGACTTTAGACTAAACCTCATCCGACAAATATTGGAAACACATCACACTCCAAGAGAAGGAAGGCTGGTAGCCGCGGCGCCGAGAGTTGTGCCGCCGCCAGCCGGCTACCAGAGACCAACATCCGTTCCGCCTGACCGGCAGAACACTTCCCCCGCCCACTACTGACGCCAGAAGGTCAGACACGGAAGACACAAAAGAGATGCTACGTCTGTTCTCATAAAGAGTGTGTGTGTGCCACTGTGTATATATCCATGTTTCGAGCACTTTCACACAAAAAACAAAATTTTAGCCTTTGTATTTTCTCAACAAAAAGTAAATGTTAGCTTTTTATAGTAATAATATCTGATTTTTTATAAAAAATAAAACAAAATTTTTCTTACTATTTTGGGAGTGTATTATGTTTTCACATCTTCCTTTACTCCTATGAACAAATGATGTAGTGACGTTCCAGAAACGTCATTACTCCTTAAAGGGGTTAATTATATCTGCATGCGCGACGAGAAAACCTTTAGTGGTGCCAAAGAAATAAGCATTTTATACTTACATTTACTTCATCATTCTCAAGTCGTGGTTTTTTACTCAGAAATTTCCGAATGTCCATTTTGTTCCAGTAGAACGATATGTTAACGTCGTAACGTGCGTCTTTGAAAACAAACACTGCAGCTTTCTGGTGTAATTAGTTCAGTCTGCGCCACTCAGTATACAAAACAAAGCTTGTCGTTAAAACGGCGACTTGACAACGACAACAGCGACGACAAAAACTTAGAGCCGGCCGCCCGTTATCGCTCGCAAACAACGCACCTATTCACACCTATTCGTGGCTGCAGGAGGACTGAGCGCTGCACGCTCCGTCGCTCTAATCGCTCTGGTCGGCGCATGCGCGCTCCGTTTTTGGTCCCGCACGACCAATTGTGAAGCGCGTCGGAGCTCCCAATTTTTAAACAGTATATAACACAAATCAGGCGGAAAGCGCGTCGCAATCAAAACGATTGGAAATATTTGCGCGCGCAAATCAAAACGATTGGAAATATTTGCACGCGCAATCAAACGATTGGAAATATTTGCACGCGCAATCAAACGATTGGAAAATATTTGCGCGCGCATGCGCGTAAACTGACGGCGCAATAGAGCACAATTAAACTGAATATGGAAACAATATGATATATCCCAAATCTTCAAGGGGGGGGATTTGAAACCCCCAAAACCCCCCCATGCGCACGGGCCTGTCTATTTGAAATTTTTTAAAGTTTAACTTTCTTAAATTAACAATCCATAAAATAAAACACTGAAACAAAGCAAAGTATAAATTCCTAGTTATTTCAAAGCTAAGAGACTCGGATAATATTTGTAGCAAAAAACATGAGTTCACTTTCTTTACAATTTTGTCACAATGCTTTGAAAAATTAAGTTTTAAATCCAAGATAAATAACGAGGAACTTTACACTGTTCTCATCTCCATAGATCTTTTTATTTCACCTCAATAAAGAAGTCTTTTGCTAATGTATTTTTTCATAAAAATTTCCACTATTTGAAAATAGAACAATTAGGCTTCTTTGTTCATTTAGCTTTAGACCATTTATCATGGACCAAGAACTTGAACTGTCAACACAATATTTAATGTGTAAAATTAACGTAAGAGCATATCCTTCCTCATGATAATTGCTGATGTTACTTTAGTGAAAATAGTTGCAAAATTGCATGTTATTATAATTAACTGGGCTTGAATTGACAGGGTGCCACGTAGTAGCTCCGTCTGACATGATGGACGGAAGAGTACTAGCAATCAAAAACGGCCTTCGGAAAGTTCACCTGGATTCTACTGTTTCACTACTGTCGTACTCAATAAAGTACGCGTCCGCATTCTACGGTCCATTCCGTGATGCGGCCAAGTCATGTCCAGCCTTCGGTGACAGGAAAGCCTACCAACTACCCATCGGTAGTGCGGGACTGGCGGCTAGGGCAGCGGTTAGTAAATGCAATCATTTTTCTAAGATTCATATACCCTCTGTGATTTAGAATGTTGTACAGTTGATATTACAGTAGAATAATTTGTATTCTTAAAATTGACAACAGCAGGGAGCAAGCAGAATAAAAGGATTCAGAGAAAATAAATCTGGCTGGTATATTCATCAATGTTCAAAATTTCAGACTTCAGTAATGTACAATGAAACTGTCAGTGTCATGAATAAAATAAAATATTTTAAAAAATAATAGGGCTATTTTTCTGAATTTTCTAGATGCCGCATTGTACATTACTGTTGGTTTTTTTTTAATTTTTGCAATGTTAAATCAATAAAGTTTGTATAGTTTAGAAAGCTGAGTTTACTTTGCCTATTCAATATAAAATTGACAACGGCAATACAATTCTTGATTCTTGATACAAATAACAATATTTCAGCGTAAATACCGTCAGTTCGACCTATTTTTAGGCTAGACGAAAGGAATAATTTGAAAACCCCTAAACTTCCTAAAGGACTCAAAATTAAGCAAAAATATTAAAATGGTTCAATATTATGTTCTTAAAACCATCAGTTAGGAGTTGAAAATCTAGGATCTTAAACCGGATTGGCCTGTAATATAAACAAAATATCTACTATAGGTACGTAATTAGCAAGACCTTAGACTAGATATAAAGGTATTGCCGGATTTTATGTACTCGTGAGTAACATCTAAAATTTGTTATTACTCTTGGGCAGTTAATTCTTTAACAGGTGTGTTAACAGTTAATTGAATATATCCTTTTAGTGATATTCCTTATGCTGCGTATTATTACAATTATTTTAAAGATTGCTACAGTTAAGAACTAAACAATTTGTACTTTTTAAATCAAAGAAGGAGTTGTAAATGGGCTGTAGAAACCCCATTATTTTATCACAAGTTAATTTTGGTAGCAGTCACACAATTCACTAAATTATTCACAATCATCTGTGGAAATAAGTTCTACTCTCTTGCATTCATGAATTTCAATATTAAATTGAAAAAGAAAAGGTTTCTTCTATATGAATGAAGGTGTATTAAAATAAAAAGTATTGTAATTGATTTGATTACTTCCAACTGGCCATTGTATGGTAGAGTTTGTGCTGTGAGTAATAAAATAAATAGCTTTAATAATAATGAAAATGAAGAGTCTGTCATGTTACATATACAATTTTATTTTAATAAAGAATTAATAAAAAAAATACTTGCTCCACCGGGATTTGAACCCAGGTCTCTCACTTGCCGCATGAGTGTGTTATCACTACACCACAGAGCCCTTACTTTTTATGATTAAATTATTTTGTGTTTGGCCGTTTCTGTCACATATGTGTTTAAATAACCAAACAAACATATGATTGGAAGTCTAAATACCTGTCAAACAACGTTTAAACATTTATTAAATTTGTGTAAACGGCAATAGCCTAATTAAATTTCAATAAAGATTGAATCACAAAAAGTACTTTCTCCTCTGGGTCTCTCACTTGCCGGGTGACAACGCTCTTACTTTTTACGATTCAATTATTATGTAGATTTTCAGTCTCATTATCTTTTTGGCTGATATACCTTTCATTTAAATATCCAATAGTTGGTTTTAAATGTGTCAAGCTAAAGATGTCATCTGTGAAAAACAATTCAGCGTGTGGTATTTTAACCCTTTATTAACCACTTATTTTGGCCTCCATAAATTCTTGCATGGCCGATGAGCAGTTTCTCCATCAGGGAAAACTAATCTATCCATTTCATGAAAAATTACGTTTTGTTCTTTCTTTTGCTATGCATATCGGTTCTTGCTTCTCGGCCTATTAATTCAATTTTCCCAACCACCGTTTTGAGGCAATTGTCGAGGACATTTATTGAGATGGGGAGAAAAAGTAATCGCAGAAAATAAGTTTGAATCCGTTTTTGAGATATAGAATAATCCAATTTTGAGGAAATATTTACTAAAATACTAGAGCATATTTAGATCCACTGTTTAAATATTTAGATATGATGAGATTGGGACAGATTTATGGCTTTTGGTATATTGTAAGAAAGAACCTATTGTAGAGAAAGTGAATCACAACTATTAATCTTAAATACTTTCACATACAAGAGGGATATATATAGTCAGCATAGGTAATTTCTACCGTTTTATTTAAAAGTGTGTAATACTATTATTTTCACCAGTAATACCAATTGAATTATGTGTGAATCGTAACATAAGTCATTAGTCATGTCATTTATTAGCAAATAACATTTATACACTATTAAAAATTTCAATTTCAAAACGGATGCCTCATAATAACATAAACTTACTAACTACAGATTAAAACATACAGTGAAAATAACATTAAAGCAAGCAATTTAAAATATTTACACGCTTTGAAAATTGGCTGAATATACAAAACATGCATTTACTGAATAATGAGGCTTATGTAAGAGTATGTTTATAAATATGTTTAAGAATTCTGATATGAAACATTTAAAAGATTTTGGTAATGAATTGAAAAGCTTAATTCCTATAAAATGGGGTTTGCTTAAATAATTTTGTCTTATGAATTATAATTGAAAGCAGATATCTATATCTTGTATAATAACCATGGGGAATGACTGTCTCTATTATACTCATCATATATACAACACCTCAAAAACATAAAGTGACATTACTGTAAATATCTGTAGCCTTTTAACAAAAAGTTTTGCATAATGTTTTGGAGCCGGATTTAATTAATATGCCTATGCGTACTGATTAAACAAATTTTAATACTCACTGTGATTTATGTGAGCATCCCCATTGTATAATACCATACTTCATTATGGAGGGGAAATACCTGTAATATATCATTTTTAAAACTGTAAAATTTACTGTATTTTGTAAAAACATTATTTCATAGCAAGCAGAACCGAGTTCTTTTTTCTAAATTTCAATATGGGAATTCCATCTTAAATGTTCATTCAATTTTATGCCCAAGAAGAAATAGTTAAGGTTTTCTCTCATGTAATTTTATTTAAAATAGCTCAAATCATTTTTATTTGGAATTGTTCTAAAATGAATTTACTGTGATTTTGCATTTTTCATTTGTACACCATTGGAATTGAACCATTCATTTAATTTTGACAATGTTTCTATAATTTTATTTTAAAAAAGGCATGTTTGGTTCTTTAAGAATTACGGATGTCATCTGCATATACAGTTAAATTAATGTAAATTTTTTATATGGACTAAAAACAAAGCAGGGACCAAAATAGAGCCTTGTGGCACACCTAACTCAATCTGCTTCCAATCAGATTCATATTTTTATGTTATTGGTAAACCAGTTCAAGTTGTTTCCCTATATGCTATAAAAATCTAGTTTTTGTAAAAGAATGTGATGTACAACTTACTAATAAGTTATATCATTCTTAGTCCAGAGATATCAGTGAAGGCTGTGATATGTTGATGGTCAAACCCGGCCTGGCCTATCTAGACATTGTTCATCAAACCAAGCAAGCACACCCAGATTTGCCTCTTTTCGTCTACCAGGTATGTCCTCATTTGTCATTTGCACTGTATTGTACAGATAACCTAGTAGAGATGTTATTGTTGGATGTTACTGTTGTACTAAACCAAATTTCCATTTAGTTTCCAACTTTAGTCTTTGTCATAAAACATTATTGGTTAGCTTCCTAAACTAAGTCTTGTTAAAACAGTAATAAGAGTAAGATTTTTGTAGAAAATATATATTAATTTATGCGTTGTAATTATGAATTGTGTTTGAAATTGTGATCTATTGATGTATTATACTGTATTGCTACTGATTTCAAGTATTTGTGCAAAGCACTGCTATCTGTAAATAAAGCAATACTTCTAAATAAATTTGTAATAGCTATATTTACAATGTGGGTTGAACACAAATCTGATTCTATCAGTAGTTTCATTTTTTGTCTCTGAAATAATTGATTGGCTTATTATACGAGGGCTATTCCAAATGTAACCACCATATGGTTATTAAAAAAAAAAAAACAAATCAGATAAACATATTTTAATATATATATACATTTGAAAGTTACAAATTTCTGGATTTTTCTACATAATTACAATTAAGATGTAAGCACTTATCATATATTAATTAGTGTAACTAAGAACTGCCTTCTTCAAAGAATTCTACCATCTGAGTTTTTAGCCAGCAGTGACTGCATCTTTTGAGTTCATTGTTGTCATCTAAACACCATGCCAAGATCAAAGCCACTTTTTCATGTTCATGTCCTGGAAATTTATCCGAAAGCTCAGTGATTATGAAACGTTGATATTTTCTAACTGTTTCGTTGATCTTGTCAACACATTCTTCACTCACCACTGATGGTCTGCCACTCCTTTCTCCGTTGTAGATTTTTGTTCGTCCACTTTTAAACAAACAAACCCATTCATGTACACTCCCTTCGCCCATAAATGGCTCAAAGTTCTCTATGAATATCTTCCATTGAATTTATATTTTTCTGTAAAACGTCTACTTATAGCATGCACTTTTTGCATTTGGCAGGAAACTCAATTGCAGCACACTTTTTGCAAAGCTATAGAAAATGAAGGTTTCTATTAGCTGGTTTAATCCGCATCTAGTTCATCATGTTTGGATAATATTCTAACTTGCATCAATTCTTTGTTGATTTGTCATTGACGATAGATAAAGAAAGGATAATATGGTGTAGAACATTTGTCATCAATATATGCTACAAAAAGTATAACACTATACAGGAATCTGAAATTATTATACAATATATAATTACAAATGTCTGAAATTATATTATCCTTTTTGCATCTATTATAGCTATAGTTCTCTTTTAAATATTGATTTTAATTTATCTGATCACAATGCTTTGTTAATCACTCTTCTAATTTCCAAACCTAAGGTTTGTCTTTCCAAACCCATTTTCACAAAACATAAATATAGTTTTTTTTATAAAAATTAAAAAATATCTTGGCAACTGTTGAGCTATCTGATGGTATGAATATTGTGTATGTGAATACTTTAATGATAATTACAATTTTAAAAATAATTTTTAATCACTCCACAAAATATTGTGGGCATTGAAAGTGGGAATTTAGGGCAATTTGTAGTCAAGGCCAAAGAAAATTTTTTTTAAATAATGATTTATATATGATTATGTTGATTTTATGTGTATTTGTGTATTTTATGATTATTCAGTGTATATAATTATACTCCAGGGAATTGTACGTTTTTTAGTGATTTATTAGTTGAGGAAATGACATTGTTATAACAAACTACAGTTTAAGAAAGTGGCATGTTTCAAAATAAAATATTACTTAATCCTGGAACTGGCAAAGTCATAATTTACAAAGGATTTTTTCCCGTGAACTGGCAGAGTCGTAAAATGTGGTGCACTAAACATAATATCTTAATTTCGTCAGCTTTTGAAAAATCTTCATTTTTCGTAATCGTAACAAAACTTATATTATTGTAATCAGCAGATTCCACACTTTCTTTTAATAAACTCACTTTTATACATAAACGATTACAGTATTTATATTTTAGTGGCCTCTGAAATCTACAGATGTTTGGTGTGTTATGCAATTTTGAGAGCTTTGGCTGTTCAAGTCAGCTGTATTCCGGTCCATCTACTTTTATGTTGTTGTTGTTCTTTTCTAATTAGACATTTTCTTGATCACCATACAAACCCGGATATTTATGATTTTAAAATTGATATGATATATATGGTTTGCACAAGATTAGATAAGTGTTTGTAGAAAATAAAAGTTACGACTACAGAGCTCGTAAGTCCATGAATGTAAAAGTAAACCCAAATTTTATTTCTTTTATAATAAAATGTATTTTATTATGAATAAATTGATACGTAACACTTGATGTTTTGAATAATAATTGATTTTACAGTTAACTTTTCTTTAATTCTGCGTAAGAGGTTAAAAAGCTGTGCCGTTAAGCCTAAAATGCATGCCAGTCCTAGGGTCAGGGAAACTGCATTTTTCATATATAACATATAAACATATTTTAATCCATTTGTCATCTTTCATATACAAACTGTGAAAAGTTCTAAGTTAATTTCAGCTCATCAATCGGTTTTCTATGTTTCACAATACCCAAGTTACTACTTTTAAAGGTCAAAAGTTTGTCATAGAATAATCGTGTTCATAAATTTTTGTTGTAGTTTTTCTATCTTTAGAAAAAAGGTATCTAAGGAAGGGCTCTGACTAAAGATTTTTTGTATGGTTGCTTCTAGACACAAAAAATATTAATGCTGACTGTTTTGATTGATTTTCTAATGCATTTATTTTCCAACCATTTTCTCTCCAAACTAGTTAGGAGTATAATTTAAAAATAAATATTAAGAATTGGAATCAGTGTTGAAAACATAATAGGGAACGATGTTACCCAGCAACAATCATACAACCCTCGTGGTAAAGTCACAGCTCGTAACTCTTCTATAACAAACATTATTATTTTATTTTGTCTAGTCTTTTATCTACTGTAAGTTTTGAACAAATTAAGTTTATTGAGTACATGTGACTGTAATTAAACAGGTATCCGGGGAATACGCCATGATATACCACGCAGCAAAAGCCGGGAGCTTCAGTCTCGAGGATGGGGTACGGGAAACATTAACATCGTTTTGCAGAGCAGGTGAGTTAAATAAAAATCTCATTAGAGCATTTGGTTGGGAACAAATTGACCACCTGCCGTAAAGTTTGGACTTGGTGCCGAGCGACTTACGTTTTGTTTTGCTATTTAAAGCATTATTGGGAAACAAAATGCTAACAATTATCATCCTCCATGAATAAATAAACAGTAAAAATATGGACTAAACTAAGTTTTGTTAAAACAGTAACAACAGTAGGTTCTTGTTGTGTTTTGTAATTTTTATGTGGGTAGAAAGAATTTTTTTTAATCTCAGAAGAAATTAAGGTGATATTACTCAAGTTTTGTAATTATTAAAATTTTAACAGAATTTTTTTAATGTTTAGCTAATCTGTTTGTATTTTTACAATATTGCTTGTGTTTTAGTACAATTACACTAATTTTGAATCAACTAGGGTTGTATTTCAGAGAAGCTTGTGGTTTGAAGAACAAATTGGAATTAATGTTTTGAAATAACTACATTAGTTCATGAAAACTAGTAATTTTTAAACAAATTCTGACGATCTTGTTCTCTGAAATAATTATTGTGAATTTGCGATTTCAAGAGCACATTTGTTACAGGTGCTGACTGCATAATAACATACTTTGCACCTCAGATCTTAGACTGGCTGGCTGAAGGAAAGTTGTAGGTTAATTTTTACAGGTTGTAGTGTTATTTAAAATATGGTGATTAATTAAATAGGCAGCTAATCACTGTGATTGGTTAATAACACTGATGTGAATAGTGTAAGCTCAAACCGAGAAGCACAGAGTACACCGAGAAGTTGGGTCTTTACACGGTTTTACATGTGTTTAACAATACACATTTCATGTACCTGTTAAGCAAAATCTACTAGGCTTATTAAGATAGTTATTCCTATACATGTTGAAGACACTTTAAGGTGTTAACTAATGTACCCACTTTTATTAAAAAATAAAAAAAAATAATTTTTAAAATACTACTAGTTTTAACACGTTAGCTGCCACGTCGGGCCAAATGGACCGACACTCTACGTCTTTAAGAGATTGCACGTCGGGTAAAGTGGCCCGACATTTTGATTACCTTCGTGCCTGTGCTGCACCCTGACGACTCTAACTGAAACTGATTGAACTATGAAGAGTTCTGCTATTAATAGAACGTTGTTTGTTGTGTTTATTTTCGTTATTAGTGATATGAATGAGATTGCTACATTGGACATTTTCGTCGGGCCACATTGCCTGACGGGTATTTTTATAAGTGTTAGAATATAAAATAATAAGGTTTTAGCCTTATTATTGCTACCAGGAAGAATAAAATATATGATTTGTTATTTTACTGTAAAAAGAGATTTATTTCATAAGTTTCACAAAAAGTAAATGTAGTAAATAAAAAGTTGTATCTTATTTATTTTCATTTTTTTTGCTTTCCTTACTATTCAAATAATTCAATTCTTATAAGTAAAGAAAAATAAGTAAATACAAAATTACCCTATACAAAAGATGAATGAAGATATACTATTTGTGTATAATTTTGAAACATGTTTCACACAAAAATGGTTTTTCAGGACATTCACTGTAAAACGTAGTTACTTGTGTCAAATTTCTTGCTACCTTACGTCGTTTTTCCTCTGATACATTTTTGTAGCACAACTTGCACACCTTTCTTTGTCGGCGTTTTTGTACTCCTCCACCAACAAAAGCAGATGACGTCAGGTAGTGGTGCCCTGTAGTGGTCACATTTGGAATGCGTGGCTCTTCCTGCACGTTCATCATCATCACTCCACACTGTCATCATCACTTATACCGGCAAATATATCACCCGGGGAAGACGGATTCTCAATCATACGTTCGATTTCATCCGTAAGAAGATTATCGCCACTCATTTTTACTGATCACTAGTACACGCACAACTATCGAAACATTACTTATAAAAAACACAATGTAGGATTCGAGTAACAAAACGCGTCAATTAGCACTCAGCTATGTGGAAAAGGCAGGTTAGAAGTAAGCTGATGCAATTGCAGACAGAGAACTAAAGCTCGGGAATTATTGAGGCTGCACATCAACAAAACTGAATATCCCTGAATCAGGCGTCTGGCGTATAGGCCCGACGGCAAATGATTTATGTAATATATCGCATTGTAAAAAACTCTGTCGGGCCAATGTGCACGACGCTTTATAAACGTAATAAATATACATAAATCATAAAATCATGTTTATTAGTAACCAAAGAAGAGAAAAATAACAAAAGGTTACAACAATTTATCTTTTAAAAATTTGGCACTTTAGCGCTAAAACGTAATTTTCGGGGTTGGCAGCTAACGTGTTAAAAGAAAGCTAAAAGAGTATTTTGTTTGAAGTTTGTTTTTGACGATGGAAGGATTGTGAAGGAAACAGGATTTTTCCGGACATTTGCCATCGTTCAGTGATACAAAATAATCAGTAACATTACGTTTCGAGATCTGCAATCTGATCTCTTCTTCAGGTACATAAGTAACCTAAAACATAATTGCAAACTAGGTTCAAATAAACAAATCATACCAGAGTGTTGTGACACACATAAGTCAGGAATCACAACCACCATGTTGTTTGTCAACTTCAATAACTCTTAAACATGCACTTAATAAAAACAAAACACAACACTATAGACAATAGACAATAGACAATAATTCTTTATTTACATCATTCATTGAGAACACTAAATGTGTCACCAAAACCACTACAAATATTCAAAAGTCTTTCTCCGGTTTTCAAATTCGTCCACTGTGTAGAAAGGGCACTGTTGTAGCCATGCTATGATGTTTCATCTCAACTTCTTCTCGCAGTAGGCGTTTTTCACTTGTTCCGGCAGGATGTTGAGGAATTTTGCTCCCAGATATGTCGGTTGTTTTTCATAGAGTGTGAGATGATGGATCGGAAGTACTATGCTGTTGGCTCTTCTAGTATTATAATTGTGTATATCAGTTCCTCTCTGCAGGTTTTGTTTTTTAGCATGTAAGGCAGTTTCTAGGATGAAAAGGCTCACTACATTTATCGATAGATTATTAGTTTTCCAAAAAGAACCTTTTACTAAGTTGAATTGGCAACAGTCTGCTAAATAACCGTTTAAACGTCTTGACATAATGACTATCTATAGTCTTTATATCTTTCATTCTATTCTTTTCACATAGTAGAATTTACTCTATTACTTAATTCACATACACTGACTCATACACTGATTGTGACATAAACACTGACCTTTGTTCTATTATCTAAGAATATGTTCAATAAAGATATATTCTATTCTATTCTATAATTCCAGTTCTGTCTTCCTCTTGGGAGCCAATCATACATTTTAATGTAACATGGCTCAGAGTCAAAATTTCCTTGCCTGCTCACAAATTACAATTTTTTGATAAAATAACAACAAATATTTGAATTAAATTAATAAATACACTACCAAATCATGTAAAACAAGCAAATTAAAAAAATCATCAAAGCTAAGAATGGTTTCTTAACCCTCTAAGTGGCAGGCGACGTCTGAGACGTTCTATTTACGCCGCCATGACGTGGCAAGCAACGTCTTAGAAGTCGCTTCACATTGCCGCTTATTGCTAGGCAACCGATAATTATTTTTACGCCTAGTTTGCACAGTTGCGTTCACCACTAAATTTCAAATACATTTCATATAGTATCATCAACATCATGATGAAATAATCAATGGTACTAACTGAAATAATCCTAAGTTTTCTCCCGCGGTCATTGGCAAAACTAGCTGAGTAGGCCTACGTGACTGTTTCGTTTCTCTTGGCTTGTACATATAGCTATATATTTTCTTTATTATTATAACATTGTCTATCTTTTTGGTTTGTAATAAATTTAGCATTGTTTTACGATCTTGTGTTAGTTTGTTTATTCACTGTTCCCTGGTACCAAATTTCATTTTCAAGTTTGATCACAAACAAAAAATAATAATTTACTGTAATAAACTGATCTGGTAGATCAGTAGAAAAACTCTTTCTCTTCAAAATAAAATATAGATTCTACAGCATTTTTTACCAGTTTCAACAAAACATTTAGCAAAAAAAATTTATTTTAATTTTTTTCATTTATTTTATTTATTTTTTTATAATTTTCAAACTTTTTCCTTTGGTATTTGTATGTAATTATTGTTTCTACCTTTGGTATATAATGGATTTTCTGTAACTATGTTTTTATTATTTTTTTACAAAGTGTCAAAGTTACATTTTTAGTTCGGTCAATCAACATTTTTTGGTTTTTCACATGATAAGTCCAATTCATGTTTCAAGAAATCATTTTATTTTGTCATAATATGAAAATTCAACTCTTTCTGAAGAATCCAGTATGCAACATGACTAGGTTAGAGTAAAAAATATATTTTTGGTGAATTTCTAAAAAATACTCTGCAAAGTGCCCAAAAAGAGCTTGCCACTGTGGAAGTTTAGCATTGCCACTTCTAGGGTTAAAGTGGAATTTTTTGTAGAACTAACAGTTTAAAAAGTTATATGTAAATTAGACTGGTCAAAATTTTTGATGTGTCGTTAATGATGCCGTGCATTTTTAATTTAATCTACAGTATTAAGTTAACCCGTTAAAGCCTGAATAATTTTTTTTAATTTTTACAAATATGTTGATATGTATAGTATCTACAAGTGCAATTTAGGCTATTAACACCATTTTTAGCGATATGAGTAGGCAGTAGTTGCAGAACGGGGGTGGTACAACAATGTACCGCTAAGCTTCTCGGCTACTGCCTTTTTACATAACTTAAATGTACACTCCTTTTATATTTTACTGTGATTAATTTAATTAACAATTGGACTATTGGTTAAAATAACTAACAAAACATTTAATAAAAAGTTTTTTTATTTGCAATTAAATGAGTTTAAACAATTTATGCTAAGACCATTATGCTAATTATGACATTATGCTAACAATCCATTGGTCTTATCTACAACATGGAATCAGTGCTTTTGTGCATTTCATTCCAAACTAAACTAAATCTTAGATAAACAAACTATTTACTTGCAATGAAACGGCTTGAAGCAATTGACACACAGACCAACATTACATTTAATACGTTGATTTTGGACCGTTTTTGTGCAATTCATTCCTTGACACCTTCTTCTCTCCCCATTGGTTGGCACAATCAGATGGTCCACACAATCGTAACAGATGGCGTCAGACACTGGGCAGCTGCTGTTACTGAATCTTGACGCACTTAGTGTTCGGTCGGGACCCTTAGGAAGAACTTTATAGTTGGTCAAGTACGTCTTCACAATTTCTCGCCTGAATTGTAGTAGTGAGATATTAGATCCTGTTGACCTCATTAGAACCCAAGCGTTGTGGGCTGCAGCATCTATCATCCAAGTAAAAATGCACCACCACCATTTCTTTCCTCAGATATTCACCCTATAATTGGACACTCCCTGGTCCATTCTGTCCACTCCCCCCATTGCTCTGTTGTACTTCATTATCAAGTTAGGATGTGTTTTTTATGAGTTTGAGAGTACCTGTCTACTTTTCCGACTGGTTCTACACTGTAACAATTGGAAGCCACAGTGACAACAGAATTGTCCATCCACCTTACAATAATCAAGTTTTCTTTCTTACATAAACATAGTCATAGTAACAGCGAGATTGCTTTTTCATGTCAGATGGTGTTGTTAGATTAAAGTCTTTGTTGTTTGATGTCAGGCTATTATTTCTAATTTTCTTTGTGCCTGTAGCAGTGTAGTTCATTGTCTTGAGGCAACTAAGCAAATTGATTCCTGTGAACAGATTGTAAAAAAATATATCAAATAGTAAGTACTTGTACTTATATGGCATTTCAAACATCATCTTGACAAGAGGAGCAGCAGATTTTCACAAAATATTTTCGTCATCTTGGTGCAAGCCAGGAATGTTCGTTTGATAAGGTTCAAAGTTTATAAGATATCCTTTAGAGGTGCACAGAGACCAAAGTTTGTACCCAAATCTAATCGGTTTCCCTTTTATAAATTGTATGCATCCATGCTTCTCATAATATTCAATCATCGACTCATCATAACTCAGCTCCGTGTTACCTTTATATTTGTCCAAAAATCTCTTCTTTAAAATATTTAACATAGACCTTAGCTTTGAGTAACGATCATTAGCGTCCAACTTAGAGTTATCAGCACAATGCAGGTAGCGCATTATGTAAAAGAACCTGTCTCTTCTCATAGCCTCAGATACAAAAGAATTTTTTACATCTAATTCATTTTCCCAATAGTTTCTTTTGCTTGGCACTTGGTTGTAGCCACTGAGAAGCAGAATTGCTAAGAAACACTTCATTTCTTCATGACTTACAGAAATGTTATTGTTGTTTTTTTGGCTGCTATAAGTAATACTTTCTTTTACCAACAATTCAATAATATCATTACAGAAAAATAATTCAAAAAGTTCAGTTGGTGTTTTATTGTTTAACTCACTATAATTTGGTTCAGGTTTCAACCTGTGAACGTTTTTTATATCTTTTTTCCCACTTCATGTCTTTTTTATGAATACCATCAAATTTTAGCTTGCTAGTAATAAATTCTGTGGGCAAAGAGAACAAATTAGAGGTTTTTCTCCGTTTTAGATTAGGGGTGGTGGTAGCTTCATCGGTAAGTCTACCGATTCCAGAGATCCTGCTAGATATTGGTTCTTCAGTGAGATCACAAGTTGTGCTAAGCCTAGGCATACCTTGCTCTTCGTCATGTTCATCCCCCATTCTTGTGCCATCAGCCAAAACTGCTTCTCCGAAGCCAGCTAACTGAGTTTTCGGCAAATTGTCTAGTTTACCCCATCATCCTCATCTGCAGAATCTTCTGCAGATGTATCCCCATCGACTTCAGGTGGTTGGATGAATATCGGTTATACAGAAGGAAGTTCATCGTTCTCTTCAAGTAGAGTTGTTATTTCAGCAACAGTCAATCTGTATCGAAACCAAAACCATATAATAGGTAGGCCTATAAGAATTAACCAATGTATAATCTATAGTCTATATCCAAAGTACAACAACACATAAATACCAAGAAATAAGATAATCAGGCCATTTAGATACGATTTTATTATATGCACACATTAATTTCGCAGATCAGGTTATTGTGTTGACATGGTAGTGTGTTGTCGTAGTGGTACAATAACGCACAATCTAGGTTATGTCTAGTGTATATGTCAGAAAACCACTACCATTTGTGTAAATTAGACATATGTCTACTACATATAGTACTTTGATGATTTGATGATATGTTATGTGGTACATTAATGTACCGCTAGGCTTTAATGGGTTAATAAAGACTGTTTGGAAATTGTTTACAACTTGTTGTCTTTTTTACCTTGTCGATACGACTCCGTCAAGTATCCTCAAACACCATCGATGCGATTACCAAACTTCCTAATTCTAGAGGTATAGCACTAATTTATTACAAATATCGATAAGGTAAACAAACTCTTTTAACAGACACAAAGTAATGTCGCAATAGTGATACGATAATACCACGGATACTTTCAGTTGGGACTTTGTGTCTACGATGTCCCATTTACAATAGTATTTCTTTTTTGATGTTCAACGTTTTAATTAATAATTCATCGTCAGCTGAGGTTGGACGGAACTGAATCTATTACAGTGTTGACTCTTGATAGACTGAAATTTCCAATACGCTCAATAGTTCTGTGCCGAACAGTCATCAGTACATTATGTAAAAGCCGAATCATGTCGTGGTTTGTATTTTTTAGATTAACTATGTTTTTTAGATGAGTTAAAAAAAATGTTATACCTTTGTTAGTTGAAGTGAACAACATTGTACATTATAAATAGAATTTTCTTTACTTACATGTTTGAAATACAGCTAACTTTTGGTGGTCCAACGTTTTCCAAGATGGTGGTCCAAGATTTCACTGTACTATAATTTCATACAGACAGACCTGAATGTGTCTTTCCTCCCTCTCACATGTTTCCCATCCTTCCATAGTTTGTTTGGCCACCTCTTTTTTTATTTGGCGTTTCAAAAGATGTGCCAGATTCTTCTACTTTTTTCCTCTCGCTTTTAATCCTTGTCACTGTCCTTTCTGAAACTCCAGTGGCAGCACTTACTCTCGCATTAACTTTCTTAACGTCAATCAAAAACCGGTCAGCATCGGCTTCGGCTTTCATAAATTTTGCTACATTAGATACTATTTCTCGAGTATGGGTCTTTTTAACCTTATTCACTAATTTTGAACTAAATAGTTCGTTGCCTTGATCAGCCATCACTAATTGCTAAAATAATACAACGTACCGTCGCCAGGGTGTCCAGCAGCCTTGAAAATCGGGAAGAGCAGGAATTATGCTTGAATTTTACCTGCCTTGAATAGGGCGGGAATTATGCTTGTATTTTGTAGAAAACCGGGAGTTTTGATTTTTTTTAGACAACGTATTTTTATAAATATCTTGAGCTAAAACAGTTTACTCCATCTAACCTTTGTTTCGTTTTCGTGCGATTCACGAACAAAAGGCACAGACGTGGACGTTACTCAGTGACGAGAGAAAGTAGATGTCGTCATGGGCTATAGGGGAGGGTTGTTAGTCATGGGCTGTACGATTGAAATTGTTGCGTTCGGAATGGTTGGATTGTTTAAATCGTTCGAACTCGAGATTCGATATATCGAGTTGAATTAACATAGTCTGCCGCTGCCGTTACTAATGCACGGCGCCTACTAACTGCGGTCGGCCCGGCCTTCTTGTAAAGTCGAAATACACGCAATCAAATGGACACCCGCCCACTGCGGCCGGCCCAGCACAGCCCAGCCCGGCCCGATCTTTTTGTAAAGTCGAAATACACGCAATCAAATTATGGCCTACTATGCACTTTTTCAATCTCATTTGCGTTATGGCATAACCCTATGGGGTAACTCTTGTAATTCCGAAAAAGTTTTTGTATGGCAAAAAAAAGCTCTTAGGATAATAAAAAATGTTGAACCTAGGGCGTCGTGTGTAGACATTTTTAAAGAACTAGAAGTAATGACCCTTTATAATTTATATATATATATATATATATATATATATATATATATATATATATATATATATTTATTGCTGTTTAATTAGTGTTAAAGAGAGTCTTGAGTTGTTTAAAGTACGGCAGGAAGTACATAGATATCCAACTAGATCAAATTATTTCTTAGAATTGCCTGAAATAAAATTAGAGAAAACCAATAGAAGTCACATTAAAATGAAACTTAAATTTTTTAACAAATTACCTAAAAAGGCATGGACTGTACCCCTGCAAAGTTTTAAAAAAATAACAGAAAGGTGGTTTAAACAAAATGTTTTTTATTCAGTGAATGATTTTTTGAACTGTGATATTAGTAGCCTAAGATTTTAAATTATTTATTCATTTATTTGTGATATTTTTAACTGTGTGTAGATTCAACTTTTAAACCTTACATTAAATTTAGTAAATAATTTATGTACATAGTTTAGTTTATTTATTGACTTTCATATTTATTCAATTGACTTACATGAAAAATATGTGCCTAATATGTATTTTTTAAGGTTTATATGCTGTGATCATTGTAAATAATTAGCTATGACTTTGTCAATTGCATTTCTATGGATTGCCTAACGACAATAAAAATCTTGAATCTTGACACCCGCCCACTGCGGCCGGCTCGGCTCAGCCCAGCCCGGCACAGCCCAGCCCAGAACCGGTCGCAGTGGCCGGGTTTCCATTTGATCGTATGCATTTTGACAGAGTATAAAAGTCCGGGCTGGGCGCCGTGCTTAACGCGAATGAAGATATTGAAGCAACAGTTCGATTATGTTCACATTGATGTGAAATTGACAGAATACAAAGAAATTTGGAAGTAACTCGCTCTCATTGCAGTCGCCAAAAATGGCGTCAGTGTAGTAGGTTTGACGAGAGATGGTAGTTATATATGCTTGATGTTAAAGTAATTTGTTTTCAGTGCCGGTCAGTTGTGGGTTAGTAGATAGTTATTGTGGATATTTGTCATTAAGTTTTGAACAAGTGTAAAGTAAGTTATATGCAATTTTACGTATTATAAAACTAATTTTATTCTTGTCTTTGGAAATAAATGTTTATTAGAATTTTCTTCCGTTCTCAACCCAAGAGTGGCTAAATAACCTACGCGACTATATATTGTATTTATAATATTCGCCTGTTGAAGAGGTTGCCCAATTCTTTGAAACATAGTGATGAATATTAAATTTTTCAATTTAAGGTAATTGTTTACATTAACATTCTCATTGAAAACGTGATCATGTGATCAATTATGGTGTACAATTGGATGCCTATAGGATTTATTTTAAATTTATTTGAGATATATAATTAATACAACACTTTTTTAGTAATCTAGTTGTTTATTTACCCTTGTTATACTATTAAGGCTTGTTATCATTTAACTTATTGCCTTCTTATTTGTTTAAATTAAACCGCGACTATAGCCTTGAATTTTATAATTTTAAACCTTGAAAACCTTGAAATGTGCTTGAATTTTAGATTTGGTCATCACTGGACACCCTGCTGAAAACAAAACAATCACAATTGTCAGACACTACTAAACAGAACGACGCAGCAGAAGAGAGACTGAACGAAACGAATGGAACCTGTGACGACAATTCTTCTTGTACTTCATTACAGACTTTTTGTAACTCTTCTATTGTAATTTGTTTTGTTTGTAAATTGTTCTTTAAGTCAACCTTTATCTCCAGTAGTTCAGATATCTTATTAGTCTGGCTCTTGACGACAGACTGCAAATCCTTTTTCTCAATTTCAGTTGTTCTGTACAATATTTCCAGTTACGACACTTGAGACTCGTAGCAAGTTATAGCACTAATTTTCTCAGAAAACTTGTCCAATTCAGCTTGTTGATTGCTGACTTTATTGTTGGAATCAATTAAAGCAGACTCCAAGGTACTATTATTACCTATGTAATGACACCATTCTAATCTCAAAGATTATGAATAAAGCATATTGTCTATTGTCTATTATTGGATGACACTTAAGTTCTTCTTCTAATGCAGCTTTTAAACTCCTTATTTCATTTTCTTTGTTCTTCTGGTCATGTACTGTAGGTGAATTAAAGAAATCTTTCAGGAATCCAGACGATGAAGCTGGTGATAAAGAGCCCCTTGAACTAACAGATAAAGCTCCCAAAGATAAAACGTATTGCTTCATATAAATTTAGTTTTGTGAATCTTCCATCTCCAATTTCTATCATCTTTTCAAAAAACCTTGTCAGGACTATTTGGTTAGTTGAATCAATGAAGTTACAATTTCTATTACAAATATCAGAAATCTTGCATTTGATGCAGACAGAGTACATTATCAATGATAAAATAATTAAATTATTTTCTTCACTTTCAAGATTTGGCAAATCTCCTGGCATACATTCTGGAAAATAATCTTTTATGAATGTGTTACTAAGCTCATCAATATTTTTGAAGCAAGGCACCTCACGTTTTTCTGATTCATATATTTTTATTATTAGGGATGACAGGAACACAGAATATTTTACACAAGACAAGCTCAGAAAAGACTCAAAATCTTCTTGAAAAGAATTTACCCATGATAAAATAACAGAACACCACTTCTTTTTCCATTTACAATGCATTTTTCACTCCATATCTTTTGGGTTGTTGTTCAAATAAATTGTCAATACTAAGTTATAGCTTAGCTCCAGTTATAGCTTGTCCAATTCAGCTTGTTGATCGCTGTCTTTATTGTTGGCATCAATTAAAGCAGACTCCAAGGTACTATTATTGGATGACAATCTTGATTTTCTTCTTGAGATATTTGCAAATTGTTTTTGGCAGTTCTTGTTTGTTTTGGGTTCTTCTTGTTGACCCTTAGACATTGTTCATCTTATCATTTAGAACAGCTTGCAGTAATGACAGTTGATTTTAAGCTGTTCTATGAGCTCCTGTTTTTCCATCAGCTGTAAATCAATAACAGACTGGCCAAGGTTTTCTTCACAATACCAAGTTATGGTTTTAGCTCAAAACCAACTACATTAATTAATAGTCCTAGAACAGATCATGAGTGGATGAAAAGTTTTGTTACATAAACTGCATTTTAAATAATTTAATCTTAACAACTAATTTAATGTTCAAATCACAATTTACAATTTGCAGAGTAATAAATGCTCAAATGAAATGAAATTGCTAACGTGACAAATAATGCAATATGAAAACTAGACCGGTAATGTTTTTCCGGTGTCATATTGAATTGAGAACAAATAGCTGATTTTAGTGACATGTGTCTATTAGCCCACATCATGAATTAGTAAAATAATTTTTATTAGAATTCAAACAATCTTGATATATACAGTAAATTCATAATATATTTTTATATTGTATTTTTTGTAAAGAATGGTCAAACTGTTAGGTACGTTTTTCTTAGTAACACTATTAAGTATTATTAGAAAAATATAATGTTTATTTTACTTTCTTTAAACCACAATCAAAAATCACATTGGTGGTAAAAAATCTTATTTACTCATTGTTGTAATTGTAACTAGACAATTGTCTGTAAATGTAGATAATAGTATGATTTTTGTATATATGTACAGGGTGTAAGAAAAGTCCCACAGTGCTTGATAATTTCCAAAGGATTACAGGTAAGCAATAAAACTTAATACATCATTACTGTACCTATAAATGTACTTTTTGAAGTAACTACCATATTTTGGTCATGTCAGGGGGATGGCCCGATAGGTCGAGTACAATGCCGCAATCCGATCTCAAAGGGATGATGATAAATGATGCCAACAATACAGTTCATGATCAACAAGCAGAACTGGCCAAATATTCAGAGAAAGTTACTGAACTGGTATACTATCAACTGTATTGAATCCCAACTGTCTGATTTGAGAATTTTGAATAAAAGAACTGAAAATGAAAAAAATATTTGCAGTCCATCTTTCAGCATCAGGCTTCTAAAATGTCTGGACCACAAAGTACAAATATACACTTAAAGAAGAATTGAAATTAAAACAAAATTCAATTGAACAAATACAAACAATTTCTAAGGAGTTTAAAAGCTGCATGAGAAGAAGAACTTCATGAGAAACCAGAACTCTTAGAAAAAAATCAGTCATTGGAGAATGATCTTACGACACAACTGTTGCTGAATGGAAAAATTAAGGAAAACATCGCTCTAAAAGAAGAATTAGATCAGAGCTTAACAGGACCAATAGATCAGGAAAGAAAATGAAGAATTAAAAACTGAATGACAGAAAATGATTCTCTGATTAACCAAGAGGACCATTTAGAAAAGTGATTGGATGAAAAAGAGCACTAATCTTTAGAGGATTACAACAAGCTCATTATTATCCTTGAAAATATTCCTTTAAGAATGAAATTAACGAACTGGAGTAAATCATAGAACAACACAAGGAGGAACAGAACAAAACATTGGATTATTCTCTTGATATTTCTGCTCCTATATGTGAAGAAAACCTTGGCCAGTCTGTTATTGATTTACAGCTGATGGAAAAACAGGAGCTCATAGAACAGCTTAAAATCAACTGTCATTACTGCAAGCTGTTCTAAATGATAAGATGAACAATGTCTAAGGGTCAACAAGAAGAACCCAAAACAAACAAGAACTGCCAAAAACAATTTGCAAATATCTCAAGAAGAAAATCAAGATTGTCATCCAATAATAGTACCTTGGAGTCTGCTTTAATTGATGCCAACAATAAAGACAGCGATCAACAAGCTGAATTGGACAAGCTATAACTGGAGCTAAGCTATAACTTAGTATTGACAATTTATTTGAACAACAACCCAAAAGATATGGAGTGAAAAATGCATTGTAAATGGAAAAAGAAGTGGTGTTCTGTTATTTTATCATGGGTAAATTCTTTTCAAGAAGATTTTGAGTCTTTTCTGAGCTTGTCTTGTGTAAAATATTCTGTGTTCCTGTCATCCCTAATAATAAAAATATATGAATCAGAAAAACGTGAGGTGCCTTGCTTCAAAAATATTGATGAGCTTAGTAACACATTCATAAAAGATTATTTTCCAGAATGTATGCCAGGAGATTTGCCAAATCTTGAAAGTGAAGAAAATAATTTAATTATTTTATCATTGATAATGTACTCTGTCTGCATCAAATGCAAGATTTCTGATATTTGTAATAGAAATTGTAACTTCATTGATTCAACTAACCAAATAGTCCTGACAAGGTTTTTTGAAAAGATGATAGAAATTGGAGATGGAAGATTCACAAAACTAAATTTATATGAAGCAATACGTTTTATCTTTGGGAGCTTTATCTGTTAGTTCAAGGGGCTCTTTATCACCAGCTTCATCGTCTGGATTCCTGAAAGATTTCTTTAATTCACCTACAGTACATGACCAGAAGAATAAAGAAAATGAAATAAGGAGTTTAAAAGCTGCATTAGAAGAAGAACTTAAGTGTCATCCAATAATAGACAATAGACAATATGCTTTATTCATAATCTTTGAGATTAGAATGGTGTCATTACATAGGTAATAATAGTACCTTGGAGTCTGCTTTAATTGATTCCAACAATAAAGTCAGCAATCAACAAGCTGAATTGGACAAGTTTTCTGAGAAAATTAGTGCTATAACTTGCTACGAGTCTCAAGTGTCGTAACTGGAAATATTGTACAGAACAACTGAAATTGAGAAAAAGGATTTGCAGTCTGTCGTCAAGAGCCAGACTAATAAGATATCTGAACTACTGGAGATAAAGGTTGACTTAAAGAAAAATTTACAAACAAAACAAATTACAATAGAAGAGTTACAAAAAGTCTGTAATGAAGTACAAGAAGAATTGTCGTCACAGGTTCCATTCGTTTCGTTCAGTCTCTCTTCTGCTGCGTCGTTCTGTTTAGTAGTGTCTGACAATTGTGATTGTTTTGTTTATGTGCGACGGTACGTTGTATTATTTTAGCAGTTAGTGATGGCTGATCAAGGCAACGAACTATTTAGTTCAAAATTAGTGAATAAGGTTAAAAAGACCCATACTCGAGAAATAGTATCTAATGTAGCAAAATTTATGAAAGCCGAAGCCGATGCTGATGGGTTTTTGATTGACGTTAAGAAAGTTAATGTGAGAGTAAGTGCTGCCACTGGGGTTCCAGAAAGGACAGTGACAAGGATTAAAAGCGAGAGGAAAAAAGTAGAAGAATCTGGCACATCTTTCGAAACGCCAAATAAAAAAAGAATCTTACCTAAAAGAGTGACGGGGTTAGACGACTTATTTGGGTGTTGTCAGGCGTATTGTGGATAATGTTTACCTCATTGAAAAACAACTTCCTACTCTAAAAGGTATACAAGAAAAAATGCGATCAGACATTAATTTTACAGGATCTAAAAGCAGTGTAAGCCGCATCTTACGACGAATGGGGGCTACAAGTGGAGGAAAACCAAAACAAACAAAAAGATATTAATGGAGACTCAAGATATTTCCTACAAAAGATTTGTGTTTTTGAAAAAGATTTCTCAATACAGAGCTGAGGAACGTGCAATTAGGTTTTTGGCGGCACTGAGACGTTTGTACCATGAACGGTTGGTCGGGGCGGTACAAACGTCCTAGGGGTCTGTGGGTGTGGTGCTGGCATTGTGTGTGAGGAGTGTGAGTGAGACAAAACTGCATATATATTATTTATTTCAAAAATATTCTTATTATATATTTATAAATTATTGTTATTAGGTATTAATTATAGTTTTTGGTTCTTATTAAAAATGGAAGTTGTAATATTATTTTGTGTTATGATTGTATAATTATATTTTTATTTAGAAGTATCATATTTATAATGTTTTAGTATTTAGATTAATGTTTAATTTAATGTATTTAGTAAGGTAGATTAGTGTTAATATTAATTTGCTTCATCATCATCATCACCACCATCATCATCTGATGTTCCCGTTATCACAGGTCGTCGTACACAGCCTCCTCCACTTTTGTCTATCATTCCAGGTCTCCTCTTCCTCCACCTGCATTCTCTGTAGTCCCCTTCTCTCTATGTCTTTCCACACTTGGTCCTCCCATCTTCCTCTTGGTCTTCTTCCTCTTTCCTCTTTCTCCAGTGCTATTCTAGGCATTCTATTATCTCCCATCCTCTTCACATGCCCTATCCACTGTATTCTTCTTCTTTCCATTGTCTCTTGCAGTGAAACTATTTTCAATCTTTCTCTGTTTATTTCGTTCCTTATTCTATCTCTTCTTGTAGTCTTCTCTATCCCTCTTAAAAATCTCATTTCTGCAGCTTGCAATCTGCTTAAATCATTTTTAGTCCACGTCCACGTCTCTGCTCCATATAATAAAATTGGTTGGAAATAAGATTTATACATCAATACTTTTGATTCTTTCCCAATGTTCCAACTCCACACAATCTTCTTCACCATATTGAAAAACTTTCCACTCTTCCATATTCTGTTTCCTATCTCTTCTCTTATCGTGCCCCTATCTGTTATGATACTTCCTAAATAACAGAAATTCTTCACCTTTTCAAGTCTTTTTCCTTCAACCAACACGTCTTTGTTATTTCCTTCCCTTCTCTCTACTTCCATTACTTTACATTTTTGTATGTTCATCTCTAAACCATACTTCTTCGCCACTTTTGCCCATTTGTTCAACTCTTGTTCTAACTCTTCTTCCCTATTTTCCCATATCATTATGTCAACCGCATATGCTATCGTCTTAAGTTCTTCTGCTCCTCTGTTTCCTTGTACTTCTAGATTAATTTCATCCATTATAATATTGAAAAGGAAAGGTGACAATATGCTTCCCTGCCTTACTCCTCTCTCTGTTTTAAAAGTTTCCATATATTTTTCTTCAATTCTCACCCTGTTTTTACATATGCCGTACAGGTTCTTTATTCTTACTACTATTCCCTCACGCAATCCTCTCTTTCTCATACTCTCCCATATCCTTTCTCTCAGTACCTTATCATATGCCTTCTGTAGGTTTATAAAAGCTACCATTGTATCTTTTCCGTATTCCCACCTCTTTTCTAACACTTGTCTCATGACAAAAATAGCATCCACCGTTGACCTACCTTTACTAAAACCACATTGCTCCTCTCTTCCTGTTTCTTCCAGTACTGGTCTAATTTTCTGCAACAGTATTTTTTCATACATTTTTTGTGTATGGCACAACAAAGTTATTCCCCTATAATTCTCGCATTTTTGCTTATTGCCTTTCTTAAAAATCGGCACTATTATTCCCATTTTCCAGTCTTCTGGTATCTTCTTTTCCTTCCAAATCACTCTCATCACTCTGTACAACCATTGCATTCCTAATGGTCCCGCCGCCTTTGTCATCTCAGCCGTCAACTCGTCTATTCCCGCAGATTTCCCCTCTTTCATCTCTTTAACCGCTTTCTCCAATTCGCACATACTAAAATCCTCTTCATCTTCTGTCTCCTCTGTCATATCTCTTCAGAGACGGCTAACGGGGCTCTGGCGAAGCTACGTCAGGTCTAGCAAGCCGGTAGTGGATAAAACTTGCTTTCAAGAATAAGAACAGCCTCGGAAAGGATGGAAATTTACGGCAACGACCCGGCAATTGTTTAAGGTTAAGATTTGGTACAATAAATGTTGTGACGCTTAGGAACAAGTTAGAAGAGGTAGTAGAGATGATGAAGAGAAGAAGAATAAACATAATGGGAATCAGTGAAACAAAGTGGAAAGGTAGTGGAAGTAGAGAAGTGGGACAAGGATACTGGATTTGGTGGTCGGGAGGAGAAAATGGAAGAAGAAATGGAGTAGCTATAGTCATGGACAAAAAGATGACAAGCAGAGTGATGAAAGTGGATGTGGTAAGTGAAAGAATTATTAAGGCTACGGTCAGAATGGAGGGGAAGATAATGGACATAATACAGGTATACACACCACAAACGGGATGCACGGACGATGAGAAGAGAGAGTTTGAAGAGGATCTGGAAAGACATGTAAAAGAAGAGAGAACAATAATAATTGGGGATTTTAACGCACAAGTGGGTAAGTTTAGGCAAGGATATGAAGAGGTAATGGGATGTTATGGAGTAGGAAAAAGGAATTTAGAAGGAGAAAATTTACTGGATTTTTGTCTAAGGAATGATATAGTGATAGGGAACACCTGGAACAAGAAAAGGGATAGCCACAAATACACAAGATACAGTTGGAATGGTGAACAGCCAAGTTTAATAGATTATATATTAGTGAGGAAATGCCTGCAGCCATACATGGCAGATGTAAAAGTTATACCCAGTGAAAGTATGAGAGGAGATCACAGGCTGGTGGTAGCTGATTTTCAAAGAATGAGGTTTGGAAAGGATACATGCAAAAGATTAACAAGAATCAAGACATGGAAGTTAAAAGATACGAAAGTTAGAGAGGAGTTTGTAAATAACATTAGAGGAACAATACCCAAGGGGGAGGTCAAAACAGGAGAGGAGGAATGGACAAATTTCAAGAATGCTATAGTCAAAGCTGCAGAAGAAACATGTGGACGAACTTCAGGTAAAAGAAGGGATAAAGAGACTTGGTGGAATGAAAGAATTGCTGAAGCAGTTAAAAACAAAAATAGAGCTTGGCGAGAATGGTTTAAGGATAGGTCAAACGAAAAGAGGGACAAATGGAAGAGACTTGCAAGGGCATCAGCAAAGATGATGAGGGAGGCGAAGGAGAGGACATGGAAGGATTTTGAAGAAAAACTGAAATCAAACTTCCAAGGAAATAAGAAGATTTTTTATGGGGTGATAAGGAACAAGACGAAACCTAAAGAAATGTCGACTAAGGTGGTGGATGTTTCAGGGGAAATCAAATGGGAGGAGAAAGAGGTTTTGAAGACATGGAAAGAGTATTTTAAGGAACTACTGGAAGGAACAGAAAATGAAGAGGAAAGAAGAGATATTAATTTGCTTAATATTTGTTAATAATTATTGATCAGACAGGTTAAGTGTAAGAAAGGGCCATGAGGCCCTAACTTTGCCTGTTTAAATAAACGAATTTTCATTTCATTTCATTATTTATACAGATGAATCATATATTGATTCAACACACTTCTCCAAAAAAGGCTGGTCGGATGATTCCGCAGCGGGTTTAGCTGTCCCGTTAAGCAAAGGAAACCGCCTGATATTTTTACATGCCGAGGGTGAGATGGGTTTTATAAAAGACTGCTTAGTTATGTGGCAGGCAAATCACAAAAAAGGAGACTACCATGATAATATAAATCATGAAAATGATAGAAAATGGTTGACAGAAAAATTAATTCCAAACTTACCGCCTAGGAGCGTTCTAATAATTGACAACGCTTCCTATCACAACGTGGAGATTGACAAAAGTCCTACTTCAAATTCAAGGAAATGTGATATGCAAGCATGGTTACTTGAAAAAAATATTCCATATTCACACACTATGTTAAAGTTAGAACTTTATGAGATTATAAAAGCTAACAAACCAGCCTACAAAAGATATATTATTGATGAGCTTTTAGGTGAAAAAGGACATGTAGTCCTTAGACTACCTCCTTATCATCCAGAACTAAATGCCATAGAATTTATCTGGGCTGAAGTAAAAAATTGGGTTGGTGCTCACAATGTACGTTTTAAAATGGATGAAGTCATAAAATTGGTAAATGATAAGTTTGAGTCTATAACGGTTGATACATGGAAAAAATATGTGAACATGTAAAGCAAAAGGAATTAGAATTTATAGGGAATCAAGGACCAATTGAAAATGTTATCGAATCTTTCGTTATCAATCTTGGTGAGGATTCAAGTGAAGAAGACGACTTCGTGGAATCTGAGGACAGCAATGCCGCAGACGGAAATCTGTCCGGAATCGAAGAGCTGGGCGATTAAATTACATGGTATGATTTTATTATTGTATCACATAAATAACTGTAAATGTAAGCGATTAAGTAAAACGCTTAATTTACACTTTTATAAGCTTTTGTTTGATGTTTTATTGTTTTTAAATATCACATTTAATTAGTAAGAATGTGCTGTAAAATACATGGTTAAAACTTTAAATCATTACAAGGTTTTGCTAATGAAAACCGGTAGGCTAAAAAAAACCCTTTTGAGTGTAATTGAAACTATTTCTAGAATTATGGCTGAAAACCCTGTATCTAATAGTATGTGGAGTAAACAACAGTATACGTCAAATTATATTAAATTATCGCAGTTGTCAGAATTCAAGCGTAAGCTTGACTATAAGGAGTTTGGAACGGGCAAAGAACATAGTGGACTGTACATACGTCTTACCGCGACGGCACGGGAGGGGAAATGTAGGGGGAGAAGTCTGAGTCTCTCGCTCGCTTCCCTCCCTACGCGTCAAGCACGGTGCTACGGTGTGTACTCTACTAATAAAGACCTTTAATTTGATGTACTACTCGACCTATGCTCTCATTTAAGATTTCCTTCTGACTCTTTGCGGGCCATCCCCCTGACATGACCAAAATATGGTAGTTACTTCAAAAAGTACATTTATAGGTACAGTAATTATGTACCAAGTTTTATTGCTTTATCTGTAACATGACCAAAACATGGTAGTTACTTCAAAAAGTACATTTATAGGTACAGTAATTATGTACCAAGTTTTATTGCTTTATCTGTAACCCTTTGGAAATTATCAAGCCCTGTGGGCCATGTAATCTTTGTTATGTGTCGTGTTGGTTACCTGCTGTTTGTTTGTCTGTCATGTAGCAGTTCAACCACCTTAATTAAGAGTTTTGGATACAAAAAGAATTCAATTTACTTAAAAGTGGTTTGTGGTGAAGACATCTTGTCTTTGATTTTTGATTGTAATTACATACACTTTGATTCTGCTGTTAAGTTATACAGAGATATTCTTATAATATAGTAATAGTTTTATGTTTTGTAGACATGAAATAAATTTTCATAATTCTTTTGAGTAATATAGACTGGTTATGTAATTTACGTTTTGCTCTATTAATACAAAACTAGATTAGAACATGTAATTGTATCTTATGTTGTCAAATTTTACCATTCTTTTAATGCTACTTTTATTTACCTTGATTTATGTGTATTCTACTACTTGTATTGTTTTTATGTTGACAAAGTCTATTGTAACAGAATTGTTTCTAATGACAAATAAAGAATTTTGAATCTTGAAAAATGCCTTACTCAGTCAAAAAATGGATTTGGTTGTGTTATTGTTTTCAGGTTGATCAATAACGCAAACAATATTATTATTTTTTTTTGTATAGTATTGTGTTATTGTTGATGCTGCTTGTGATATGTTACACAATGATTTTGTGGATCCTATATAAAATCATATTGGTGAATTACTTTCTACCGAACTGTAGAAAAATCTTGTATAAAATAAAGAATGTAGGAATACAAACAAATAACACATGATCAAAAACAGGGTAAACGAATTTTACTCATTATTCAGTCAAACAAATTTTACAAAAATATCAAAAACATTCTATCAACGAACCTTGAACTTTCTTTATTTTGTTTGTTTTGTGATGGTTCAACCAAGACTGGATGGTAGGGGAGTGGGTTTCACTCCACCTAAGACGGTCAAGCAGACCCGAAGATACAGTTCTTAAAGCCGCAGTCACTTCTTCATTCACCACTTTAGCCCTCAGAGCTTCCACCTGTCAGGTAAATGCTATATGAGTGATTTTGAAGGAACCCGTGGGATTTTTTTAAACAGAAGTATTTTTTTTCCTGAGGACATTGCTATAAGATATTATTTCCATGCTGACTGTCACAAAAGCATGATTTTTAACCATCTACCCTATAAATTAGTCAACATATGGTAGAAAAACATGCAAACTATTACCATATTATAAAAATAAATCAAATTTTTACCTTTGCTAGTTGAGCATTAGTTGTTAGCAAACTTCCCACTCGTGTAAAGTATGTAGACGTATTTTTTGTACCAAATCTGTAACATTATTTGATTTGTTTTTAAATTACCTCACAAATACACGATTAAGTGTTCAAATCAATTCATTTTGAAACAAATTATGTATTTATTCTAAATTTCAAAACAAGTAGGAAACAGTTTATTATTACTTGCCAATTAAGTTATGGTAAGCTATTGGAAAACCTGCATCAAACGTTTTTTAATGACAAGAAACGGCCAGTAACATTTCTGATTATATTTGGCCTGGCATATGTTTATATCAAAATTTATGGGGCAATACAATAAAAGTGCTGATTCTTCCCAAAAAGCAGTTATGTAGACATATGGTGTTCAATTAGAATATAATTTTTTAATAGAATGGAAACTAATCATTAACGTAGCTATAGAAAGGTTGATTCAATGTGAATGTTGAGTTTAGCTCTAGTTCACCTTCCTCTTAGTGCAGTGTCTGAAACGTGACATTGTCACAGTCTTGACTCCTGGAATCTTGGAAGTCAAATTGCAATAGAAAAAAATAAGCCACTGATGAAGCTCAAAATTAACTGCTTACAAAATGAAGTTTCTGTCAGCTTCAGATTCTAGGCACTTACAGGAAGGTGGAGCTAAACTGAACATTCATATAATCATTATTATCAGTAATAATCCATACCGTTCAAGTAGAGTTGAGTATCGGTCTACCAGGAGGGTGAAGACGGTATCGACGTTGGGCAGCCGGCTCACAGCTGCCATCAGCTTGGCTTCCCAATCGGCAGCCGAGTCCCCCATCAGGCTTGTAGTCAGATACCTGCACGAGCATTCCACATCCATTCAAGCTGTCTTGGAGTCAGTCACCTACCCGTACAGTTCAGCTAGTAGAGTGACTGAATTACCGCAAATGAAATCACAAATGTCTTGTTTGTGGTTATAGATCATATCTATGATTTGTACATTCTTATTAACACGTCACTGTAAAAAAAACTGTGTTCTCGCTGTGTTAGGTCGTACCTGGTCTGTTACATATTACTCAGCCTTCTGCGACCAGTTGTTGAGTTGGCTAAAAAGTCGAATATACATTTCCAAAAGTTTGTACACACAAAAAGTATGAAAATTGACAGCACATAGAACAATATACAACCTAGGAATCCTCACAGTAGTGGCTCCCTACATACTTGAAAGCATGTAGATGAAATAAACTCTATATGAAACCATGATCTACACCACTATAACACTCGTCATGGCTCCAAGCTGGTCCTTCTAGTACATCGAACTACTTTCTGCGAGAATAAACATTTTTATGCAGGCTGTAAACTGAGGAACCACCTACCAGACTGCCTGAGAGACCTGACTGGCAATAAGCTGCACCAGGAGCTAAAGAAGAGGTTAATCAAAAGACTCATTAAAGGAATTTTTTGAAAATACAGGAAAAGTCCAGTTCCAATCTGTATTAGTACTAAATAAATAATAATCACAATGATAATAAATTAGAAATGGTGTATAAAAATGACAAGATAATAATTTAAAAAGACAGAAATTAAATAAATAATAACAATTTTGTAGTTTACAAGTAAATTAAAATATAATATTTAACTATGACCACACAACATATAGAATTTTATTGCTTTTTTCGGAATTATAAAATACTAGTATTTTATTATTTTATTTATTTATTTTATTAAATACTAGCATATATTTAAATAAAATATGGTAAGAACATAAAATTTGAAAATGGACAAATTGAAATTAAATTATCACAGAGATGTTGCTGCATTGTTTTAGCTATACGTACTAGTCACTAACTTTATTGGTAATGTTGGCAGCTTCAATGGGTAGCAGTAGGTGAACACACAAGCACTCTTTTGCATATACAGAGTGCAAAAAGTATTATGGTTATGAGGGAGCTATGATTCTGTCCATTTTAACATCATGCACATCACTTCCAATAACAAAAAATGATCAGTTTCTTTGCTAAATCACAATAATGTGACAATTATTGAAGTTTATTATAATTTTGTTGTGACACATTGACTGCAGGAGGCATCTTACGATGTACTCACAGTGGGACAACTCAAGATCATTTGGTATAGAGCCGCAGTGAAGGTTTTAATGGAAATTAGTTATTTGTTCAAACTGGCTCAGTAGGCCTATTTAATGTGTTAAATACATTAACTTTACAAACCTTCGTTTGATATAAAAATACAAAGTTGACTTTTACTGAAATGGAGTTTATTAAAATACAATATGTTTCGCACAATCCTTGAATACCGTATTCGGGTGATTACTGCAATTTTGCCACATTGCGTAACTTACTTCCCATGTGCTGAAATAGATGCCATTACATAACTTGTAACTTAATACGCAAGTCTGTGTTGTACTTTCCTGATCCAAGCAACTTACAAAAATGGACCATTGATTTATGTGGATTCTTGCAGGATGTACCAAAATGTTTTCCTGGCGACACAATAAGGTTTTCGCTATCCTCACAGAAGATGTAAGCCTTTCTACTACAAGAGCTAAGAGAAACCAGAATCTCCTGGTGACACGTCTTTGTTGATCCTTATTAGAGAGTAAAAGCAATGACAAAGGTTATTCCATTCAGGCTTCTGTGGATTTGATCATCTTTATTGATGCAAGAGATGGATTTATGAGTCCTACTACCTGACCTTGTTTCCTAATCCAGTAATCCACCATTTGGTGGTTATTGGTGACCTAACTGTTCTTTAGGATTCAGTATCTCAAAGCAACACCTGTTCAAGTTGAATAAGTATCTTTGCCCAAGTGACAAAATGGTTTCATGTCACTTTGATACTGTGGAAGTGGGAGTCAGGGAGTGAGTCCATAAAATTGTTCCAGGAGTTGGGATTGTGAAAAGAGAGTAAAAACAACTTTCAAGGGTGTATCTCTAAGGCCTTGTTGGAGGCATACTTTTGTTTTTAGGCAAAAGATCTAGCTCTTAGGAAGGGTGGTGAGGGGAGTGTTGAAGCTACATAAAAGTATTTGAACCCTCTCTGCCAGATCTCCAGTCCTGGCCCATTGTCTCTTCCTCATTGGTGGGCCCCTAATCATCAAGGGTTGAGTCTGCCATTTCAGAGCTTAATAATTTTCTAAAGTCTAGTTGTAAAAGCTACATGACAAAATAAATTAAGATGTTGCAAGTAGGGAAAATTATTAACTTTACTTATGACATAAAACAATGTAATCAGAAGTAATGGTACTTCACTAAGTGAGTTACACTAGAAGCAATTGTTTTTGTCTTTTGTCTGAGGAATAAAATAGAAAATTGGTGAGGAACTTAATGGTTGTACATTCTCACCTGATCAGTAAAGTCTTATTTGAAGTACAGGGCATGGCTCTGAGCTGGTCGTTTGGCCCCCAGACCGTCAGCTGATGGAACAAGTCGTCTGGGGACACTCCAGTCTCCAGCACTGAGCACAGTTGGACAAATTCCAGCCCTGCAGCTATCCTGAAAATTTGAATTTTATTTTAATAGAAGAATTCATACTTTGCATATGAAATGTGACTAATCAAAATTTGTAAATGTCTCACCATGGCTTAATTCTTTTGTTATATCAGTTTACAAAGAATTACAGCACTCGTCAAAAGTGAAATATTGAATTGTAACTTACTCAGGTGTTTTGTTTTGACTGATGAATTGTTCTTGCCGTCGTGCCTCAGTGATGCAAGACGGAAGACCTACAGAACAAGCTAGGGTGACCACTTGTACCCTGTGCATCTGGAGAAGGTGAGGATCTGACGGTCTCAGATAGAAACCCACAGAATCGTACGTTGGAGCAATCAGTTCTCTGAGGTACTCCTGTCACAAAGCATCTATGTATTACTGGGTTTTCAAATTAGATTTTAACTTATGTGAAAGTTAAATTGGAATAAGTTTTTGGGGAATTGATTTCTTTAATATCCCTTCATCCCATCAAACCTTACCTGTCTAGTTTTTATCTTCTATTTTTTAAAATATGTTTGATCATTTCCGTTGGCTAGACTAAAGGGACATGTACAGAATTATTTATACTGCTAAGACTGTCATACTAGTGCAAACAACTACTCACATTAAAAGGTCTGTTCGAAAGAAGTGTTTTATAGAGGAGTGTGATTAGCCAACTTCCAATAATTTACTCAACGTAAAACTAATCTTAAAATTTACCAGAACTTTGGTGGGCAGATTGCAAGTACCATCAGTGCAAAGTTAAAATCTTTAAAATGTTTTACTCTTCAAGTTTTATCTTCCCACTTTCATTAACAGTGCCAACTTACCCTAAAATCATTGTAGGTGGGAAGTCCGTTGAGTCTACTCAGCAGAAAATTGACGGAAGGTAAAACGGCGGCCCAAGGTAAGTAGCAGCCTTCACGTGCCATGTACTCCATTAGTCTAAGAGGCACTGTGTAGGACAACCGTCCAGCGCGCGCTAGAGACAGACTGTCATCCAACAACTGCACTCGGTTCAGCTCGTGAATACCAGCAGGGTCAGAGTGGAGTGCGTCAATCAGTTTCTGCCAGTTTTCGTGGTCGTAGTTTACTCGGTAAAAACCTTCCAATATAGAAAACACCATTTATAAACTTATTTAAAAAATTCATTGATACTACAGTAATAATTGCCCAAGGAGGGTTCTTTAACAGAATAATATTCTTTTGTGTTTTTATTTTCACACAGTACATACTAGATTAAGTGCTGGTAGTTTTAAACTGTTAAAAACGTGAATCACTAAAAATTCAAAATACAAAATTAGTATTCCCGTTGTGTGTAATGAAGAAACAGAATGTTTTTTTTTTTGTGAACCTTGGCCATTAATGGTGAGTTCCGTTTCATTTGTATTGGAGCAGAGCAAAACTGAGTACCGGTAGGTAATTGTAGGGGAGTGCCGATGGCCGAACGGTCTAAGACATTGGACTTAGGGTCTGAGTGCAGGTTCAAATCCTTGCACTTTTTATCAGTACCATTGTACTGTATTGACTCTCTCCCTCATTCTGTTTGATAAGACCATCACACAGGCCAGTGGTCCATGAGGACGGGCAGAACAAGGCTTAAAAGAGGATCGGTTCTCCTTAAAAAAAGTGATTTCTAGTTTGTGGCTGGCAACATTAAGGAGAAAGAAACTTTTATTTAAAATTGGCTGTATTGCTTGTGTATACAATATGTACCCGATGGTTCTCAGATGTACCTGTTATCTGATTTGTGAAGCATTCTTAAATACTTTGCCTTTGTTATTCATGACTAAGGTTTTGTAAATTTTTATTTCAAAAATTAAAATTTAATTCAAGATTTATTGCACTAAAATGGGTGGATTTAAGAAGCTACGTTAAACTCATGTTTCAAAATGTGAAACACAACTGCTTCTAGCATCTAAACATTTCATTCGTTTATTTTTATTAATTAATATTTTGAGAAGAATATTTCTTTATTTTGTATTTTAAACATGGTTATTCTTACTACAGATCTAATTATTGAGATTGGAAGTGGTTGCCATGCCTCTTGAAAGATTAGTCGAGCAGTACTTAGATTGTAATAAAGAGAATTTTGCGTATATGGAACTATTCGAAAAGTATAAACTGAATTTAGCAGTTCTGTTCAAGTTCTGTCATCTTCAAGTAATTTCTCCAATCATTTGGTTCTTTTGACGCAATTCTTTTGAGCCTCACATGGAAAAACTTGCTTCATTTCGGAGGCCAGGATCTGTAACACCACGTTCTCGGTTTTCATATTTTCAGGTTAACTATTCTAGCTAAGCAAACAGCATATGCAGACAACAACACCTCCTCCATTTTGTTCAAAACTAGGTACTGGATACTGCAAATCAATATGAGGGTTTTAGTTAAGTATTGGAAGAGTCCAATTTAAACCTCTTGCACGAATTTTATTAGTACAATCAGATCGTTCATCCAAATTGGAGCATGTAAACGGACCTTAAGAACGATTAAGTTTTGCCATGGAGACTACTGTTTATAGTAATGGTGGACATAACTTTCAATCTGCTTTCATTTTTTGTCATAAAATATGATACCTAAATTAGAGAATTTCGGTCACAAATACCTATGTGTCGGACGTTGAAGATCAGCCAAGAATCGATCCGAGGGCCCAATTTTACCGTGGTAATTGGTTTCCAAGGAGAGAGCCACAACCGTGTGGGAGCATTTGTGAAGTTTGGTCTCAGTCCAGTCGTATACGTGATCGGAATCCACCACAGATGTGAGTCGCTGGATACTCCTTCTGTGAGGAACCTTTCCTAGATGAAGCAAACAAGAATGTCACAGTGTCCAGTTGACATCTACAACATCTGGAGTAGGATTAATGTTTCATGAGTGTTCATAGCAACACTGCTAATAAGCCACTTTATACAGTGTATTTTTTTGAATGAAGTAGCAAAAAAATCAGATGTAGTCAAGAGGACAGACAATATATCAATATCAATATCTGTATCAAGGCAATGAGTAATTTATTATACAGAGTGTTCAGTAAAAGTGCTCCAATGCTTTGGGACTTTGTTCTACACATAAAAATTAGCAAAAACGTTCATACGAAGGTATGTCCTAAAACCTTTAGTTTTAGTTCTATCAATCTCTATGTGTTTATCATCAAAAAAATTACATCTTTTGAACCAGTAAAGATAAAGTTATAAAACTTGAGAATTGTATGAACCTTTCTGAAAATTAAATATTAACAAATCCTTTTACCCGTTTCAAAATGGCAGACGTTTAAATTATTCCATCAAAATAACTCAAAACAGATTTGTATACCTTCATATGAACTTTGTAGAACAAAATCCCAAAGTATCAAAACACTTTTACTGAACACACTGTACACATTAACTGCATTAATTTTCCTATTATTGTATACAATGAATCCTCCAAGAAAAGGGGCTTGGGAATATTCCCTCCGGAAATTGTTGAGCTTTAAGACCCCATAAATGTGTTCTAGCTTAAACAAAACTTTTCGGTGCAATTTTAATGTTTGTCTTTCAAACCTTTAGGGGGGGGGCTACTTTAGCCTCCTGACCTCCCTTAGATACCTACATGCCCATGACCTCAATGGTGCTGCCTCAAAATATTTTTTCTCTCTAGCAATGTTATTAAGCATATTTTTATTAAGCATGGTTTTTATCTCGTAAATTATTATCAAATGATTGGTAATGATGAAACAACCCTATGTTATGTGTCACGAGTTATCCTTGGATAATCCATATTGTCTACTACTACACAAAACAATCTGCACTTAATTCTAAAACGCTCTGTAATGTGGACTGCTCTTAATAAAAATAGATATTTAACTCAATACCATAATAAAAAATGAATTAATTTTAAATATTTCATAAAGATAATCCAAAAATTGGCAACGTCCCAAGCATTTGTTTGCTACACTACCTGCCTCAACGTAACAGAACCGTCTGATCAGTTCGCCACAGCAGTGAACAAGGGGTACCCTGGTTGGTCTGTCCACGTTCCCATGATAGTTGCCATGTCTGCCGGTAAATCTTCAGCTTTCCGATCATAAATCCGCCACAGGTCTGAAGGATCAATGGTCTCATACTTCCTGGACAAACCAAATTGACAAAAAATTGTATTGTGCCAAGGAGCAAAATACTAACCTGCTTAAGGATTATTTTTTCGAAATATTCAGTTGCGTTTTAAAATACGGCTACGCTTTAAAGCAGTTAAAATGGAGTAATTTTTTTACTTTTCCACATTCAAAAATGCAGTGTAGTTTGTCCTACTAGTTTACCGTACTAGAGTAAACAACAATGATTCCATATTTACTATGTAGACTCGGTTACTGTGCTTTAATAGTTTAGCACAGTATATCATATAACAGTTTTGTAATAAATGTTGTTTAGAAATGGACATTGTCTTGTTTGGTTGTGAATTGATTAAACCAAATTGATTTTTAAAAATTTATTAAAAATTTTTCTGTAAACTGTTTTGAGATAGATCCAGCTTGTAGTAATGTCTCAGTGACTGACAGAAACGGTAAACGTTCACTTGAATATTGAACTGAACGTTAATATGAACACAAGTAATAGGTTTACTACGTTCTTAACAAATATCCTGTAGAAGACTTTTATGGAAGCTCCTTAAAAATTCAGAAACTGGATACTTGTGTGTTACAATTAATTTTAGACTTTCTTACATAAAAAAATCAATTAAATAATATCGAAGTTTACAGAAAAATTGTCTCAAAAACTTTTAACTTGAGTAAGACCTGATAAAAGTCCTCTGGATATCTCTACATGATCATTTGGTCTGATATTGTATATCTCTCTACTTGCTTATCTAATGCTAGGCAAGTTCAGCTTACTTCTCCTGTAGAAGTAACCTCAAGGCTTTCTCAGCTCGCGAGGGTGTCATGAAATTGTTGATCATATGAATTAGAGCTGGACCTGTAATCAGATATAATTTGTTATTTCCTCGTGGAGAAATTAAAAAATAACTTATAAGATAAGTAAGAAAGATGCATTTTGGTACTAGATACTACAAACATTGAACGTAAATTTTTCAATACTTTGTCATTAATAACTGGTCCAGACAAGTATATATATAGGCTGATAATTATTTAGTTAGTGTGTGTGTGTTATTACTTTTTACTTAGTATTTGTAAAACTATTATTGTCCTTGCAAGTACCATGCTGAAGTAGTCACTAATATTTCACCCTTAGGCATTATTACCCACATTTTAACTGAAAAGGATTTTATTGCTCTATATTTTGCTTTATTTTAGTCATAATTTCAGAGATTTTTTACGTGTCCTGACGCTATTAGATTTAAAGTTTTCAGCCATACTGAAAATTGATCAGATTTTGTTGTGAATTTTTAGAATGCTATGGTAATTCATCATCGCCCAGGGGTCAATATAACCATATAATCTCCAGTAACGCCCCTTGGGAGACAGGGGTCTTAATCTGAATATGACACTATTGGACAAATGATCACACACCTTTGGTGTAAATGACCCCTGAGAACTTGGCCAAGATCTCTTGGTTGGAGGACACCCTGGTAGTTAGTGGCCTCGAGCTGTTGAATGAATCTTCCAGGAGTCCAGGGATATACAGCTCAACAATCATTTGATCCAGCATTCTCCAGGAAGGCTCTATCTACAGGAGAGAGATGAGTTAAGATCAGAGGTTTGAGTTAAGTGCAGGTCCAGCTCAAGGTATGTGTGACATGAGAAACCTACACCGTACATTTCAAACATGAAAATAATGAAAGCACTCTGAGTAAAAAACGTGAAAGTAAAAGAGGCCGTACACATTATCAACAACCTTCAAGGGAACATTTATGCATTAATGTTCGGTGCATAAATGGGAAATTAATCTAAAATCAAACGTTTAAAACCTCTTTGTGGAACACTCAGTACTTTACTCCACATTATTAAAATAGGAGAAGTATTAAAACAATACAGAACGTTCATTTTTATACTCTTTATCCTCAAATTCCTCAATCAGGTTTTTGTCTTAAAGAACCCACTCAAAATTACTACGTCCGCCTACCTTCAGCTAACCTCACAGTATATATTTCAAATTTTGATTTTTTTCTGGGTTTACTATTTCTCTACTGGGGGAACAAAGAATGAGGTCACCTTAGAAGGAAGGTAGTATTCGTAATACATGGCGTACATCTCCGATATCCAGAGCCAGTCCCACCACTGCAGCCTGACGAGATTTCCCACCCAGTGATGGCACACCTCATGAGCAGTAAAGCGTGGAATGTCCTGTCTCGCTTTTGGTGCAGAACGTCCTTCCTCATAAAGCATATTCACCTCCCTGTAACATTATTAAATATTTCGGTGTGATGCCATTTCCATTTTCAGACTAGCTGACAGAGGTTTTGAGACTGAAACAATTTTTTGTTCTCTTAGGACAAGAAGATTATAAATTGCACTTAGTCGTGTAAGAATCTTAGTGTTACTTCCGGAGTGACAGGATATTCAGGACGGGTAAGGTTAGGGGGTAGGGGCCGCCTTCTATCGAGATCCATGAGGAAGAATTAGGGCACTAATCTCAAGGTCATGTCCCCCCAGAAGAAGGGGAGGGCCAGCTCTGAACCAGCCTATCCAGTCAAAGCAGGCAGGGGGTGGCATACCCTTGTTGAGGTTAGCAAGAATCTCTGATAGGGAACGAACCCCAAAAAACTCCAACAGTCATCTCCCGCAGTAGACTAGACCTATCGAACTGCCCTTGCACCCCAGAATCTCGACATTTGCGGTTAGTGATGTGCTGCTCCTGGACATCCATAGGGTTGCCCAGATTTAAGTGACACAACGGGTTTTTGCTGTGCCCAGTAGTAGGTTCAACTGGAAGGTATAAACCAGCCAGAAGTGATCTCTGTCGGGTTAGTCTACAGAGTTATTCGTTACACGTTTACAGATCTATTTGAACGGAGGGATTCAAGCTGTTTGCCAGACTCACCTGTAAGTATTCAGTCCCCAGTTCTCCATTGCCACTGGGGTTGAGTTGAGGAAGAGCGAGTTGATCAAGTTTTGGCATCGGAAATGCTGACCAGCAATAGACTCCATAGCCTCTACCAAGGCAGCGACTCTCCGGTGTCCATTAGAGTCATGTTCACTTTGGAAGGGATGGCCCAGGATGAGAACTTTTTGATAGGAGATGTGGAAGAGAAGTCAAATACTGCCAGAGCGATGAGGAACGTTGGCATCGGAGGTGTCTCTGCAAACGTGTCCAGAACACAGCCTGAGAGCAGACTGAAAGATATATACAATATATAATTATACAATATATAATTACAAATGTCTGAAATTATATTATCCTTTTTGCATCCATTATAGCTATAGTTCTCATTTAAATATTGATTTTAATTTATCTGATCACACCTGCTTTGTTAATCCCTCTTCCCAATTTCCAAACCTAAGGTTTTGTCTTTCCAAACCCTTTTCCCCAAAACATATAGTTTTTTTTTTATAAAAATTAAAAGATATCTTGGAAACTATTGAGCTATCTGATGATATGAATATTGTGTATGCGAACACTTTAATAATAATTACAGTTTAAAAAATAAATTTTAATCACTTCACAAAATATTGTGGGTATTTAAGGGGAGCGGGAAAGGCAAAAAATTGAACTTTTTTTAGTTTTCTGTTTTTTTTTTTCATTTTTTGTTACTCAGACTTGTACAGTTTCAGAAAATATAACACTTTTTGTTGCAAGATTATCCTAAGTACGCAAAAAAATTATTTACGAAGTAACTACCGGCGCTTTTGACATGAAATTTTACTCCACACTGTGAACAACTTTCATATAGTACAACCTTTGTTGTTACTGATGCAGTATTGATTGGTATTTTTTGACTTCTTTGTCGGCTAACCTGTAAATATGACAGCTGATGATTCTTGAGATGTTGTGGTGTGTACAGTGTTGTTTACAACTATTGTTTTGTTTACATTTAAGTGAATTTGTTGAAGAGTGAAATAAAGTAGGCCTACTTTATCACTTTGGTTGAGTGCAGTTTTAGTTGTGAAAAATAACTTTTAGATTAGTGGGTTACTAGTGTTAACTTGTAATAATGCCAAGGGCAAAGATTACCTACAAAACCAAGCGACACTTTTGTGGCAATCAATATACTAAAACCTAGGCTTACTTCTAGTGTTGTGTCTGATGAAAGTCAGTTTAGGCCTAGGATAGAGAAGACTTCTCCAAACAGCTCTTCTTCCAAAAAGCTATCTTTTGATAAAATTTGACAAAATACCAGTCTTCATAAAATGGTAACTGCATTTTTGATGTGAATATTCTAAGTACTAACCTAAAAAAGTTTGTAAAATGTAAATTTTGTAACGGTGAGGATTGCATCGATCTCCTTGTGTTACGGATAAAACCAAGCATGGACTGGCAGTAAACGTTGAGATGAAATGCTGCCTTTGTTCTGAGTCTACAAAATTTTTAATTCAACCTGTACACCAAGTGGAAAGTATGATTATAAAACTTAAAATTTGTTTATGCCCTAAGATCGATAGGTAAAGGCCTGGCAGCGGGTAATGTGTTTTGCGCTCTTTTAGATTTGCCTTCACCACCGCAAAAATTTGAGCCCTACAACAAAATACTTTGTAAAGGAGTTGAAGAATGTGCCAACAAATCAATGATATTGGCCACCAATGAAGCTGTAGCTGACAACTTAGACGAAGAAATGCCTAAAACTGACTTGGCTGTATGCTTGGACGGTTCTTGGCAAAAAAGGGGTCACTCGTCACTAAACGGATTTGTAAGTGTGTGTTCATTCGACACTGCCAAAATATTAGACGTAGCGGTGATGTCTAAGTATTGCCAGGAGTGTACAACAGCTACTGATAAAAACAAGATAGAACAACACAACTGCACTCAGAATTATACAGGCTCTTCTGGAGCCATGGAAGTAGCCGGAGCCTTGCAAGTCTTTCGCAACTCCAATGCGCGGGGTGTAAGGTACGTGAAGTACTTGGGCGACGGAGACAGTAATGGTTTCAAGAAGGTGAGTGATGACAAACCCTATGGTGATGATGTGAATGTTTTAAAACTGGAATGTGTCAACCATGTGAAAAAAAGAATGGGTTCAAGACTAAGAGAACTGAAGAAAAAATGTGGAAACCAAACGCTTGAAGACGGTAAGACATTAGGCGGAAGAAATAGGCCCTATGTCTAATAAACTAATAAAGAAATCAATAAACTACAGGAGTACTACGGATTGGCCATTAGAAGAGGTGGGTCGAATCTGGAAGATATGAAAAGAAATGTGAGGGCTACTTTCTTCCATAAACTTTCAAGTGACTCGGAACCGCAACACGGTTTATGCCCAAAGGGTGCCGACTCTTGGTGCGGTTATAACAAAGGGTTAGCTCTAAATCAGCCCTACAAACATAAGCACTTTTTACCAAGTGAGATAATGGCCACAATTAAACAAATTTATAAGGATTTAGCAAACCCCGAACTTCTAAAAAAGTGCCTTCACCAAAAAACTCCAAATCCTAACGAAAGTTTTAATAAGGTAGTGTGGAATAAAGTCCCCAAAAATGTGTTTGTGAGACTGAACACTTTGAAGTTAGGTGTGCTGGATGCAGTGCTAAGTTTCAATGATGGATTTGCCAGTAAGTTGGATATCTACAATGAATTAGGCCTAACTTTGAGTAAAAACTCAGTGCTCGCGCTTCGTGGTTTTGATGTTTTGCGACTCAAGAAAGCCGACAAAGCTGCACAACTAATGACCAAGGAAGCCAGAACAGCTAGAAAAATGAGAAGACTGGTTCTAGAGGAGGATCAGGAGTATGCTGGTGGCCCTGCCTATGGTGCTGGGATGTTCTAAGCTAGCTAAAGTAAGTACAGTACCTAGTTTTAAATATAACCGTCGTTTCCCGAAAACTGTGTTTTTTTAAAACAAAGGTACATTTTTCTCAAAAACCAATGGAGGTATGGCAACAAATTTTTTTTCACTTATAAAACACCTAATTACCTAACCATGGAAGCAGAATAGATAGTGTACCACAACACACTAGCTTAAAAAAAATATTTTTCTAAAAAAAACTAGAAATTTTAAATAACTTTAAAAAAAATCTCAATTATCTATTAATTTATTTAAAATTTTTACCATTGTGCTTCTTTAGTTAGATAAATATCATAACAATACACACACAAAATTGTAGGCCTATAGCAGAATAGATAGTGTACCACAACACACTAGCTTAAAAAAAAATATTTTTCTAAAAAAACTAGAAATTTTAAATAACTTAAAAAAAAATCTAAATTATCTATTAATTTATTTAAAATTTTTACCATTGTGCTTCTTTAGTTAGATAAATATCATAACAATACACACACAAAATTGTAGGCCTATAGATTTAATGGTTCCTGAGAAAAGTGTACCTAAATTTGTAGAATTTAACATGGTCGGTATAGGGCCTTCCCGCTCCCCTTAAAGTGGGAATTTAGGGCAATTTGTAGCCAAGGCCAAGGAAACACTTTTAAAAATGATTTAGATAAGGTTATGTTGATTATATGTGTATTAAGTGTTATATTTGTGATTATCACAACAAATAATCATTTATATATATAATCCTGGAACTGGCAAAGTCATAATTTACAATGGATTGTTTCCCGCCGTGAACTGGCAGAGTCGTAAATTGTGGTGCATTAAATATAATATCCTAATCTCGTCAGCTTTCAAACAAACTTCATTTAAATCGTAATTTTAGTTATACCTTTTTAATCAGCAGATTCTACACTTTCTTTTAATAAACTCACTTTTATACATAAAACGATTATTTATATTTTACTGGCCGCTAAAATCTACAGATGTTTGATGTGTTATGCAATTTTGAGAGCTGTTGCTGTTCCAAGTCAGCTGGATTCTTATCCATTTATTTTTATGTTGTTGTTATTTTGTAATTAGACATTTTCTTGATCACCGTACAAACCGGATATTGTGGATTTTTAAGTTGAAGGTGTTTAGTGATTTATATGGTTTGCACAAGATTTGATAAGTGTTTGTGTTTGATAAGTATAACACCATACAGGAATCTGAAATTATTATACAATATATAATTACAAATGTCTGAAATTATATTATCCTTTTTCCATCTATTATAGCTATAGTTCTCTTTTAAATATTGATTTTAATTTATCTGATCACAATGCTTTGTTAATCACTCTTCTAATTTCCAAACCTAAGGTTTGTCTTTCCAAACCCATTTTCACAAAACATAAATATAGTTTTTTTTATAAAAATTAAAAAATATCTTGGCAACTGTTGAGCTATCTGATGGTATGAATATTGTGTATGTGAATACTTTAATGATAATTACAATTTTAAAAATAATTTTTAATCACTCCACAAAATATTGTGGGCATTGAAAGTGGGAATTTAGGGCAATTTGTAGTCAAGGCCAAAGAAAATATTTTTAAAATAATGATTTATATATGATTATGTTGATTTTATGTGTATTGTGTATTTTATGATTATTCAGTGTATATAATTATACTCCAGGGAATTGTACGTTTTTTAGTGATTTATTAGTTGAGGAAATGACATTGTTATAACAAACTACAGTTTAAGAAAGTGGCATGTTTCAAAATAAAATATTACTTAATCCTGGAACTGGCAAAGTCATAATTTACAAAGGATTTTTTCCCGTGAACTGGCAGAGTCGTAAAATGTGGTGCACTAAACATAATATCTTAATTTCGTCAGCTTTTGAAAAATCTTCATTTTTCGTAATCGTAACAAAACTTATATTATTGTAATCAGCAGATTCCACACTTTCTTTTAATAAACTCACTTTTATACATAAACGATTACAGTATTTATATTTTAGTGGCCTCTGAAATCTACAGATGTTTGGTGTGTTATGCAATTTTGAGAGCTTTGGCTGTTCAAGTCAGCTGTATTCCGGTCCATCTACTTTTATGTTGTTGTTGTTCTTTTCTAATTAGACATTTTCTTGATCACCATACAAACCCGGATATTTATGATTTTAAAATTGATATAATAATATAATATATGGTTTGCACAAGATTAGATAAGTGTCTGTAGAAAATAAAAGTTACGACTACAGAGCTCGTAAGTCCATGAATGTAAAAGTAAACCCAAATTTTATTTCTTTTATAATAAAATGTATTTTATTATGAATAAATTGATACGTAACACTTGATGTTTTGAATAATAATTGATTTTACAGTTAACTTTTCTTTAATTCTGTGTAAGAGGTTAAAAAGCTGTGCCGTTAAGCCTAAAATGCATGCCAGTCCTAGGGTCAGGGAAACTGCATTTTTCATATATAACATATAAACATATTTTAATCCATTTGTCATCTTTCATATACAAACTGTGAAAAGTTCTAAGTTAATTTCAACTCATTAATTGGTTTTCTATGTTTCACAATACTCAAGTTACTACTTTTAAAGGTCAAAAGTTTGTCATAGAATAATCGTGTTCATAAATTTTTGTTGTACTTTTTCTATCTTTAGAAAAAAAAAGGAGGGGCTGTGACTAAAGATTGTTTTATGGTTGCTTCTAGACACAAACAATATTAATGCTGACTGATTTGATTGATTTTCTCATGCATTTATTTTCCAACCATTTTCTCTCCAAACTAGTTAGGAGTAAAATTTAAAAATAAATATTAAGAATTGGAATCAGTGTTGAAAACACAATAGAGACCGATGTTACCCAGCAACAATCATACAACCCTCGTGGTAAAGTCACAGCTCGTAACTCTTCTATAACAAACATTATTATTTTATTTTGTCTAGTCTTTTGTCTACTGTAAGTTTTGAACAAATTAAGTTTATTGAGTACATGTGACTGTAATTAAACAGGTATCCGGGGAATACGCCATGATATACCACGCAGCAAAAGCCGGGAGCTTCAGTCTCGAGGATGGGGTACGGGAAACATTAACATCGTTTCGCAGAGCAGGTGAGTTAAACGAAAATCTCATTAGAGCATTTGGTTGCGAACAAATTGACCATCTGCCGTAAAGTTTGGACTTGGTGCCGAGCGACTTACATTTTGTTTCGCTATTTCAAGCATTATTGGGGTCTTTTCTCAGAAGAAATTAAGGTGATATTACTCAAGCTTTGTAGTTATTAAAAATTTAACAGAATTTTTTGATGTTTAGCCAATCTGTTTGTATTTTTACAATAGTGCTTGTGTTTTAGTACAATTACACTAATTTTGAATCAACTAGAATAATTGTATTTCAGAGAAGCTTGTGGTTTGAAGAACAAATTGGAATTAATGTTTTGAAATAACTACATTAGTTCATGAAAACTAGTAATTTTAAAACAAATTCTGATGATCTTGTTCTCTGAAATAATTATTGTGAATTTGCGATTTCAAAAGCACATTTGTTACAGGTGCTGACTGCGTAATAACGTACTTTGCACCTCAGATCTTAGACTGGCTGGCTGAAGGAAAGTTGTAGGTTAATTTTTACAGGTTGTAGTATTATTTAAAATATGGTGATTAATTAAATAGGCAGCTAATCACTGTGATTGGTTAATAACACTGATGTGAATAGTGTAAGCTCAAACCGAGAAGCACAGAGTACACCGAGAAGTTGGGTCTTTACACGGTTTTTACATGTGTTTAACAATACACATTTCATGTACCTTTAATACTAGGCTTATTAAGATAGTTATTCTTATACATGTTTAAGACACTTCAGCCATCGTTCAGTGATACTAAATAATCAGTAACATTACGTTTCGAGATCTGCAATCTGATCTCTTCTTCAGGTACATAACTAACCTAACACATAATTGCAAACTAGGTTAAAATAAACAAATCATACCAGAGTGTTGTGACACACATAAGTCAGGAATCACAACCACCGTGTTGTTTGTCAACTTCAATAACTCTTAAACATACTTAATAAAACAAAACACAACACTATAGGCAATAGACAATAATTCTTTATTTACATAATTCATTGAGAACACTAAATGTGTCACCAAAACCACTACAAGTCAGGAATCACAACCACCGTGTTGTTTGTCAACTTCAATAACTCTTAAACATGCACTTAATAAAAACAAAACACAACACTATAGACAATAGACAATAATTATTTATTTACATAATTCATTGAGAACACTAAATGTGTCACCAAAACCACTACAAGTCAGGAATCACAACCACCGTGTTGTTTGTCAACTTCAATAACTCTTAAACATGCACTTAATAAAAACAAAACACAACACTATAGACAATAGACAATAATTCTTTATTTACATCATTCATTGAGAACAGTAAATGTGTCACCAAAACCACTACAAATATTCAAAAGTCTTTCTCCGGTTTTCAAATTCGTCCACTGTGTAGAAAGGGCACTGTTGTAGCCATGCTATGATGTTTCATCTCAACTTCTTCTCGCAGTAGGTGTTTTTCACTTGTTCCGGCAGGATGTTGAGGAATTTTGCTCCCAGATATGTCGGTTGTTTTTCATAGAGTGTGAGATGATGGATCGGAAGTACTATGCTGTTGGCTCTTCTAGTATTATAATTGTGTATATCAGTTCCTCTCTGCAGGTTTTATTTTTTAGCATGTAAGGCAGTTTCTAGGATGAAAAGGCTCACTACATTTATCGATAGATTATTAGTTTTCCAAAAAGAACCTTTTACTAAGTTGAATTGGCAACAGTCTGCTAAATAACCTTTTAAACGTCTTGACATAATGACTATCTATAGTCTTTATATATATCACTCCAGTTCTGTCTTCCTCTTGGGACCCAATCAAACATTTTAATGTAACATGGCTCAGAGGCAAAATTTCCTTGCCTGCTCACAAATTACAATTTTTTGATAAAATAACAACAAATATTTGAATTAAATTAATAAATACACTACCAAATCATGTAAAACAAGCAAATTTAAAAAATCATCAAAGCTAAGAATGGTTTCTTAAAGTGGAATTTTTTTTGTAGAACTATCAGTTTAAAAAGTTATATGTAAATTAGACTGGTCAAAATTTTTGATGTGTCGTTAATGATGCCGTGCATTTTTAATTTAATCTACAGTATTAAGTTAAACCATTAAAGCCTGAATAATTTTTTTTAAATTTTTACAAATATGTTGATATGTATAGTATCTACAAGTGCAATTTAGGCTATTGACACCATTTTTAGCGATATGAGTAGGCAGTAGTTGCAGAACGGGGGTGGTACAATAATGTACCGCTAAGCTTCTCGGCTACTGCCTTTTTACATAACTTAAATGTACACTCCTTTTTAATATTATGGGTACCATCATGATCGAGAAAGTACCTCAGGTCTAAACATTAAACCGAAAAAGTACTACACTGAGGTCCTGGCCAAGCTGAGAGAAAAAGTGATGAAGAGACTTGTGTGGAAAAACACACCAAGAGTACTGCATTGAGGATATTCATAAGTCTATAATGCGCTTTGTCTGAAGCGGTTATGATTTTCTGTACCTTTTGCTTTGAGCAATAGAGACTTTGCTTGCAGCTGTGCTTAAATATAAAAAGGGAAGATATGTTGAAGGGATCAACTGTCTTTTATCATCAGGGATCCGTTGACACACTTTGTATTTGATGTTTGCTTTATTGTTTTTTTTTTTTTTAATAACGTTAAAAAACAACAAAGGTTGCTTAATCATATAACCTTATGTTTTAATTAACTACCACAAAAATAGGTAATGTAAAAATTGTGTTTTGTTGAGACAATAAATGTATAAACACTAGACTATTTTTTTCTGTAAAAACTGCCAAGTGGACCTAAAGGAAGGATTTACGCATTGTGTAATATGGAAATTACATTTATTTGCATAAAATCTTTTGTTTATCAATGGACAACTTAAGAAGTACTACGCATAAGTAAAACCCTTGTTCTCCTTTTCCAGAGATGTGGAAGACGCAAAGGTAGAAATAGACAGTATGCCAGGAGTATATAGATACGGAGTAAACAGAATCGTACCTGAACTAAAACCTTTAGTGGACAAGGGTTTAAAAAGTGTTCTGCTTTTTGGAGTAATAACAGGGCTCTCTAAGGTATGTGGAATAATTAATTTACAGTATTCTAATTAAAGTTAATATAAAATAAGACGACTTATTACATATGTCTACCAATACTGACATCACAATCTCTATGGTGCCTTAAAGGGAAAAAATAAATCCCAACGAAAATGAATAGCAGCGATTTTTATGTATGAAATGAGACCAAGTACAATGCCATATGTCAAAATTAAATAATAGGATAGTAAATATTTGAAAAGCTTATCTATTCGGCCCTCAGCACTTTCAAACATTCTTGGTGACAAACTAAATTGACTCTTGGCACTCTAAAGGATATACTTCATCAAGAACAGGTTTGGAAAGTTTTAGACATATGTGGTTAGATTCCAGCATGTACCAGGTAGAAAAACATTTTGATACTCTTGACTGTCCAGGCCACAGCGAAAATGTTAAATACAAAATATTGAAGATTCAAAACTGAATTTCTTAGCATTATATTTTTCTATAACCTTAACTTGTGAATAACGCAAATTCACAAAGTATTTCAAAAATATGTGTTGTTGAATTATACATTAAGTTATTTTAAATCAAATTAGTTAATGAACAAAGTCGTGAATTTTATAATGCTCAAAATATGTGTATTATTTAGGATGCGATTGGAATCAGTGCTGATTCACAGAATAATCCAGTTGTCCAAGCTGTACCGCTTCTACGGTCTGCTTTCCCAGGTACCTCATCATAGCTTGTGACGTAAGTATATTTTATACTACTTGTTACATAATACATACTATAATTACAGTACTCTTAAAACCTGTTAGCAGTCTAATTTCAATAACATCCTATACACTAACATAAATGTTCAGAAAGTAAATTTTTGTAATTATGGTACACTAGGAACATGTTACAAATGCTATTCCAATAAAACCTTATACATTAATCTAAGGAATGTTCTAAGAATACGTTACCATAATTATGGTACATTTTAAACATGTGGGAATATTGGAGATCTTTAACATTTACATAAAGAATGCGGAAAAAATAAGTTAATGATTTATTTGTTTGAACAGTTAAGTATGTGTGTTCGCAGGTTTGCCTGTGTGCATATACAACACACGGCCTTTGTGGGTTTTTGAGGGACAATGGCATATAAACAATGATTTGTTGGTTGGTACAGTTAAGTGCATGTGTTCGCAGGTTTGCCTGTGTGCATATACAACACACGACCATTGTGGGATCTTGAGGGATGATGGCATATAAACAATGATTTGTTTGTTGGTACAGTTAAGTGCATGTGTTCGCAGGTTTGCCTGTGTGCATATACAACACACGACCATTGTGGGATCTTGAGGGATGATGGCATATAAACAATGATTTGTTTGTTGGTACAGTTAAGTGCATGTGTTCGCAGGTTTGCCTGTGTGCATATACAACACACGACCATTGTGGGATCTTGAGGGATGATGGCATATAAACAATGATTTGTTTGTTGGTACAGTTAAGTGTATGTGTTCGCAGGTTTGCCTGTGTGCATATACAACACATGACCATTGTGGGATCTTGAGGGATGATGGCATATAAACAATGATTTGTTTGTTGGTATAGTTAAGTGTATGTGTTCGCAGGTTTGCCTCTGCGCATATACAACACACGGCCATAGTGGGTTTTTGAGGGACAATGGCAGTATAAGTAATGATTTGTTTGTTGGAACAGTTAAGTGCGTGTGTTCACAGGTTTGCCTCTGCGCATATACAACACACGGCCATTGTGGGATCTTGAGGGATGATGGCATATAAACAATGATTTGTTTGTTGGTACAGTTAAGTGTATGTGTTCGCAGGTTTGCCTGTGTGCATATACAACACATGACCATTGTGGGATCTTGAGGGATGATGGCATATAAACAATGATTTGTTTGTTGGTACAGTTAAGTGTATGTGTTCGCAGGTTTGCCTGTGTGCATATACAACACATGACCATTGTGGGATCTTGAGGGATGATGGCATATAAACAATGATTTGTTTGTTGGTACAGTTAAGTGTATGTGTTCGCAGGTTTGCCTGTGTGCATATACAACACACGGCCATTGTGGGATCTTGAGGGATGATGGCATATAAACAATGATTTGTTTGTTGGTACAGTTAAGTGCATGTGTTTACAGGTTTGCCTGTGTGCATATACAACACACAGCCATTGTGGGTTTTTGAGGGACAATGGCAGTATAAGTAATGATTTGTTTGTTGGTACAGTTAAGCGTATGTGTTCGCAGGTTTGCCTGTGTGCATATACAACACACGGCCATTGTGGGATCTTGAGGGATGATGGCATATAAACAATGATTTGTTTGTTGGTACAGTTAAGTGCATGTGTTCGCAGGTTTGCCTGTGTGCATATACAACACACAGCCATTGTGGGTTTTTGAGGGACAATGGCAGTATAAGTAATGATTTGTTTGTTGGTACAGTTAAGTGCGTGTGTTCGCAGGTTTGCCTGTGCGCATATACAACACACGGCCATTGTGAAATCTTGAGGGATGATGGCAGTATAAATAACGAATTAAGCATTCAAAGAATAGCAGAGGTTGCGGTCTCGTACGCCAAAGCTGGTTAGTACCATTAGGTTGTACTGTGAGACAGTTAATGTTGCGGACATGATGATAGAAATCTGGTTTATCTCTCGTTGACACACAAACTAGAATTAGTTCAACATAATTTTTCTCTTTTTGTGGATGTTTAAAAAAATGTTATTATTAATATTCTTGTGCTGTCTGTCACTAATATTATCTGACTGGGCAAAAAAAATTCCTTTTTATCTGGTTAATAATAATTTCTAACACACTATCAGATGTAGAATCGTGGACTAACGGCTGAATAATTTGAAATTGACATAATAAAAATGTTTTTTGAATCGAATAACAACTCTAAATAGAGATAAATTCCTTGTTTTGAAATTAGGTTGTGGAATAAAACAGTTTTTTCTTATTCAATTCAATTTGTTATTTTTTAAGTCTGGGATTACTAAGTTCTAAAAGACACATCATTAAGACCTAATTACTCTACCACATTTCATACAATTTCTAAAAAGTTTGCTTTACACATGAATTTGTTTTGTTAAATTTTCTCATTTCATCCAGTAAAAAATATACTTTTCATAATAACCTAATATATTCAATACTAAAAATAATTTTCAGCAATTTCAAAGAAGCCAAGGATTAAGGTTAAAAAAAATAGATTAAGATTGAGTGTGATAACTTTTGCAGTTTTGTTACTATTAAAGATCAATTCGATCTTAGAAAAGAGCAATAGTTTAAACTTAGGCGCAAATAACTCAGATATAGACTAGAATTTTGTAGAATTGGCCAGACTGGTCAGGAACACTTTACTTAGATCACTAAAATATACATGGTCTCTTTTTATATACATTGCACCATTTTTTTGCTAGATATTAGACATGCTTACTTTATATAAGCAATGGGACAAACTGCGAAAAGTATTTTTTGTATTTTTGAGAGAATGGTTAATGTTTTAACAAAATACGGAGATACTTTTACAAATAATGAGTTAGTTATAATCTAGTATTGTTCAATTTATATTTCAAAGCTTTGGTTCGTTAATTAGTTGTTTGCAAAAAGTTATGTTTTTCTTTTGTAATACAGTAGTGATTTTGTTATTATATTAAACTTTCTTAATAGGCAGTAAGCACACTTATTAATTGTGACGTTAGCTGATTTTAAATGCGTATAAATAAACAGTTTTGCTCCGAGCTCTGACAACTTTAAGATTTTATTTCTGATTAATGAAGGAACCCGTAATCAGGTTAATAGTAATACTAGGGGTCCTTTATTTTTTCTCAATTTGTGTATTATTATTTTTATTTAGTAAATGTCTTGCAAGGAGTTTAAAATTTAAATTAGTTATATATGTCAGCCTGTGTAAAAATGTACATTTTTGAAAAGTATTGATTTTTGACTTGTCATACATAACATTGTTTTACAATGTGTTCTGAGGAAAATACAGAATTTGATTTTGATATAGTACTAGTGCATTAAGAACTGTCAATAAATACTTTTTCTGCATATCCATTTAAAACAAGCTTAAAAGAACAAAAACCATTTTAATTTTAGAAAATTAAAATAGAATATGTTTACAATGTCCTTTCACAGGCTTTTTAAATACATTTTTCTAGGACATTTTTGAATAAGAAATATTCTATTTGAAATTTTTTAAAGTTGAACTTCCTCAAATTAAACAATCCATAAAGTAAAACACTGAAACAAAGCAAAGTATAAATTTCTAGTTATTTAAAATCTAGGAGACTCTGATAATATTTCTAGCAGAAAACATAATGAGTTCAGTTCCTTTACAATTTTGTCACAATGCTTTGAAAAATTAAGTTTTAAATCCAAGATAAATAATGAGGAACTTTACATCGTTCTCATCTCCGTAGATCTATTTTATTTCACCTCAATAAAGAAATCTTTTGCTAATGTATTTTTTCATAAAAATTTCCACTATTTGAAAATAGAACAATTAGGCTTCTTTGTTCATTTAGCTTTAGACCATTTATCATAGACCAAGAACTTGGACTGTCAACACAATATTTAATGTGTAAAATTAACGTAAGAGCATATCCTTCCTCATGATAATTGCTGATGTTACTTTAGTGAAAATAGTTGCAAAGTTGCATGTCATTATAATTAACTGGGCTTGAATTGACAGGGTGCCATGTAGTAGCTCCGTCTGACATGATGGACGGAAGAGTACTAGCAATCAAAAACGGCCTTCGGAAAGTTCACCTGGATTCTACTGTTTCGCTACTGTCGTACTCAATAAAGTACGCGTCCGCATTCTACGGTCCATTCCGTGATGCGGCCAAGTCATGTCCAGCCTTCGGTGACAGGAAAGCCTACCAACTACCCATCGGTAGTGCGGGACTGGCGGCTAGGGCAGCGGTTAGTAAATGCAATCATTTTTCTAAGATTCATATAACCTCTGTGATTTAGAATGTTGTACAGTTGATATTAGAGTAGAATAATTTGTATTCTTAAAATTGACAACAGCAGGAAGCAAACAGAATAAAAGGATTCAGAGAAAATAAATCTAACTAGTATATTCATATGGTTCAAAATTTCAGACTTCAGTAATGTACAATGAAACTGTCAGTGTCATGAATAAAATAAAATATTTTGAAAAATAATAGGGTTATTTTTCTGAATTTTCTAGATGCCGCATTGTACATTACTGTTGGCTTTTGTTTTTGTTTTTGTAATGTTAAATCAATTAAGTTTGTATAGTTTAGAAAGCTGAGTTTACTTTGCCTATTCAATATAAAATTGACAACGGCAATACAATTCTTGATTCTGATACAAATAACAATATTTCAGCGTAAATACCGTCAGTTCGGCCTATTTTTAGCCTAGACGAAAGGAATAATTTGAAAACCCCCAAACTTCCTGAAGGACTCAAAATTAAGCAAAAATATTAAAATGGTTCAATATTATATTCTTAAAACCATCAGTTAGGAATTGAAAATCCAGGATGCTAAACCGGATTGGCCTGTAATAAAAACAAAATATCTAATATAGGTACATAATTAGCAAAACCTTAGACTAGATATAAAGGTATTGCCGGATTTTATGTACTCGTGAGTAAAATCTAAAAATTTATTACTCTTGGGCAGTTAATTCTTTAACAGTTAACCCTTTTAGTGCTAAGGGGTCTGGCGCATTGCCATACCCAAGAGTGCTAAGCATTTTAGTGCATAAATGCAGAGTTTTAGTAAATTCCTTACTATTTCCTTATTTGAGGTCATATCTTATTACTTTTTTTGTTGTATTGAAGATAAATAAACAGTAAACAGAAATAAATACAAAAAAATACATTTGTACATATTTGGATTGTTATAATAAAACATTTTCTTTATAATGTAAATGTTTTTTATAATTGTTTTTCACTTTGGCATACAATTTTAGTAGGTAAACAATTTTATATTATTTTTCTGAGGCTACCATCGGAAAGAGCAACTAAAACTAAACAAATTACATATATTTGATTTTATTTTTACACAACAAATAAGAAGTGTGGATTAAAAATATAATATGTTGTCCGCGCCAAATTTTGCCCTACGGATAGGCCTAATGTTTGAAACGCTCAAGAGAAAAAGTAATACACTTACTATTATTAGCATAAATGCTTTAATAACTTTATTATTATTTATAAAAGAAGAAATTCAAGCACAGTTAACACCTTTTTTACCTAAATAATTGTTTTATTCAGTAATAAAACTATAAAAAAAGGTGAAGCAACTCATCATAACCTGCAATGTTCTTATTAGACATTGTAACTTAGTAAAATGTAATACACACGGAAAACACAAATGAAAAATGAAGTAATGCAATGATTTGGAATACTAATGAAGTAGTATTTGACAATTATAACACAATTTAATGGATAAAATAAGATAAAACAGAGTAAACAAAGCACAGCGTCAGTTCGCTCACAACGTAAACATCCGAACTGACCTTTTATTTCACTTCAATGACGTAAAACAGCTGGTCGTCGACAATTAAATATACAAATATCATTACTCTATGGCTTTTGGATGAACTGTCATCGTTTGCAGCCAGTAACTTGCATAAACTGAACCAATATATATATAAATTGTATATGTAACATGACAGACTCTTCATTTTCATTATTATTAAAGCTATTTATTTTATTACTCACAGCACAAACTTAGATGCTAGCACTTTTCGACATAAACGCAGCGTCTACGACGTAGACGCTATAGCACTAAAGTGGTTAACAATGTTAACTGTTAATTGAATATATCTTTTTAGTGATGTTCCATATGCTGCGTATTATTACAATTATTTTAAAGATTGGAACAGTTAAGAACTAAACAATTTGTACTTCTTATATCAAAGGAGTGGTAAATGGGCTGTAGAAACCCCATTATTTTATCACAAGTTATTTTTTATAGCACTCACACAACTCACTAAATTATACACAACCATCTGTGGAAATATGTTATAACTCTCTTGCATTCATGAATTGCAATATTAAATTGAAAAAGAAAAGGATTCTTCTATATGAATGAAGGTGTAATAAAAAGTATTTTAATTAGTTCGATTATTTCCAACCGGCCATTGTATGGTAAAGTTTGTACTGTGAGTAATAAAATAAATAGCTTTAATAATAATGAAAATGAAGAGTCTGTCATGTTATATATACAATTTTATTTTAATAAAGAATGGATAAAAAAAATACTTGCTCCACCGGGATTTGAACCCAGGTCTCTCACTTGCCGCGTGAATGTGTTATCACTACACCACAGAGCCCTTACTTTTTATGATTAAATTATTTTGTATTTGGCTGTTCCTGTCACATATGTGTTTAAATAACCAAACAAACATATGATTGGAAGTCTAAATACCTGTCAAACAACTTTTAAACATTTATTAAATTTGTGTAAACGGCAATAGCCTAATTAAATTTCAATAAAGATTGAATCACAAAAAGTACTTTCTCCTCCGGGACTCAAACCTGGGTCTCTTACTTGCTGGGTGAGTGTGATATCACTACACCACAACGCTTTTACTTTTTATGATTCAATTATTATGTTGATTTTCAGTCTCATTATCTTTTTGGCTGATATACCTTTCATTTAAATATCCAATAGTTGGTTTTAAATGTGTCAAGCTAAAAAATGTCATTTATGAAAACAATTCAGCGTGTGGTATTTTAACCCTTTATTACCCACTTATTTTGGCCTCCATCAATTCTTGCATGGACGATGATCAATTTCTCCATCAGGGAAAACTAATCTATCGATTTCATGAAAAATTACGTTTTGTTCTTTTTTTTGCTATGCATATCGGTTCTCTCTTCTCTGACTATTAATTCAATTTTCCCGACTACCGTTTTGAGGCAATTGTCGAGGACATTTATTGAGATGGGGAGAAAAAGTAATTGCAGAAAATAAATTTGAATCCGTTTTTGAGATATAGAATAATCCAATTTGGAGGAAATATTTACTAAAATACTAGAGCATATTTAGTTCCACTGTTTAATTATTTAGATATGATGAGATTGGAACAGATTTATGGCTTTTGGTATATTGTAAGAAAGAACCTATTGTAGAGAAAGTGAATCACAACTATTAATCTTAAATACTTTCACATACAAGAGGGATATATATATAGTCAGCATAGGTAATTTCTACTGTTTTATTTAAAAGTGTGTAATACTATTATTTTCACCAGTAATACCAATTGAATTATGTGTGAATCGTAACATAAGTCATTAGTCATAAGTCATTTATTAGTAAATAACATTTATACAATATTAAAATTTTCAATACAAAACGGATGCCTCATAATAACATAAACTTACTAACTACAGATTAAAACATATAGTGAAAACAACATTAAAGCAAACAATTTAAAATATTTACATGTTTTGAAAATTGGCTGAATATACAAAACATGCATTTACTGAATAATGAGGCTTATGTAAGAGTATGTTTATAAATATGTTTGAGAATTCTGATATGAAACATTTTTAAAAGATTTTGGTAATGAATCGAAAAGCTTAATTCCTACAATGGTGTTTGCTTAAATAATTTTATCCTATGAATTGTAATAATTGAAACCATATATCTATATCTTGTATTATAACCATGGGGAATGACTGTCTCTATTATACTCATCATATTTTACAACACCTCAAAAACATAAAGTGACATTGCTGTAAATATCTGTAGCCTTTGAACAAAAAGTTGTGCATAATGTTTTGGAGCCGGATTTAATTAATATGCCTATGCGTACTGATTAAACAAATTTTAATACTCACTGTGATTTATGTGAGCATCCCCATAGTATAATACCATACTTCATTATGGAGGGGAAATACCTGTAATATATCATTTTTAAAACTGTAAAATTTACTGTATTTTGTAAAAACATTAATTCATAGCAAGCAGAACCGAGTTCTTTTTTCTAAATTTCAATATGGGAATTCCATCTTAAATGTTCATTCAATTTTATGCCCAAGAAGAAATAGTTAAGGTTTTCTCTCATGTAATTTTATTTAACCCTTTGCATGCCAGCCCATTTTCCAAAAGTACTACCCAGAAACGCCAAGGGCATTTTCAGCAGTTTTGCAAGCTTTCACTAAATGTATCATAACTTTTTTTATTTTTTAACAGATATTGATGATTTTGTTACCATTATTTTGCTTATGAAATGCCCTTGTTCTGTTGGTAAATTTTAGTTGCATAAATGTAATTTAAACTTATAAAAAAGTTAAAAATTAAGAAAAAAAAAATTAAAATTTCCAAAAAAACATTTTTTTAGCACAAATAAGTGGTTTAAAAAAAGTATGCTGATTTCCTGTTATATCCTAGTAAACTATATCTAACCCTTAACCTAATTACAACATTTCAAAAGCCTACCTTATATAGAAGTCCAGTTATGATTTTTTTCACTAAATGTGACACGGGCACAGTTTTTGTAATTTGCATGGACGTTGTATGTAATGTTACACTATATTCACAAATCAATATTTGACACTATACAATTCGGTACTTTGGGATTATACCAACCACACCAGTATGAAGAACACAAAAATATAAATTTATAGATATATTATAAACAAACATTGTAGAACGAAAAAACAACTTTTTAATTACAAAATTACAAACTTACAAAGATTATCAATTGTTAATGAGGTCAGATTCGCTTGAACTTTTTTCAATGAACTTAGAACGTTATAAAACGATGTATTTGAGTAACAGAACTAACATTCCATCAATCAACAAGCATTTCCAGGTATTGTGATCGGTATTGTGGTCGCTGTTATCTTATCTTTCTCGAGAATCCCGATTACTGCAGGCCGCGCGGCATCACATGATTATTTAAGTTTTTTGCACGGTACATAATTGCCTTACCATTACAATTCAATTTATATTTCTGATCAGCCCCTCTAGAATTATATTTACTGATAGATACTATCTCGAGGGATGTTTTTCTTTCGTTGACATCAGCGCGAGTTTCGGAAGCACCTTCGGCCGGAGGCACTCGCATTTTGGGTGGCGGAGTTTGATCAAGAATAATAACAAGTTTTGTGTGGTTTTTTTTCAATAAAGAGTTTAGTTTTTGTTTGGTAATGTTTGTTTTTGTTGAAGTTTTGTGTTTGGAGAAATGTAGGGGTAAAATACGAAAGTACAACAAAGCGAACGGGCGGCGAGACTCTGCAATCACGTTATCTACTACACCGCTCGACTTTGACCTCTGTCTGAGGATGGGGAGGGGTTTGCGATAAGACAATTCCTGTTTTATACTGACGAAATATTGTTCTACGCTAATCTAGTAATCAGTAGAAGCTAAATGTCAACTGTCTGAGGATGGGGAGGGGTTTGCGATAAGACAATTCCTGTTTTATATCGACAAAATATTGTTCTACGCTAATCTATTAATCAGTTGAAGCTAAATGTCAAATAACGATTCATGTCTGGGTGTGGTCTGTATAATCCCAATGTACCAATGAATATAATAAAAGGGGCATAGTAAAAATGCCCTAACAACAAAAGTAATGAGAGAATTACAAACGTAAACAACGCATAGCAACACGAACGTAACCTCAATCTCGACCAAACAATTCAACAGCTGCGAAGCTCAAATACGACCAAACAAACAGTCCGTAAAGTAATTAACTACTTTGTGGTTGCAAAGCAACTAATCGACTATCGATTAGTCAAAATTTCGCGGCAATAAGATGAACTATAAGAAAATTACAGGCGAAAAACGTGACGTACCTATATTACGGCCATTGGCGATTTTCAGTTGAGTAGCCGACGGCCGTAATACCGGTACGTTGGCATGCAAAGGGTTTAAAATAGCTCAAATCATTTTCATTTGGAAATGTTTTGCATTTTTAATTTGTACACCATTGGAATTGAACCATTCATTTCATTTTGACAATGTTTCTATAATTTTATTTTAAAAAAGGCATGTTTGGTTCTTTAAGAATTACGGATATGTCATCTGCATATAAAAGTTAAATTAATGTCAATTTTTTTATATGAACTAAAAACAAAGCAGGGACCAAAATAGAGCCTTGTGGCACACCTAACTCAATCTGCTTCCAATCAGATTCATATTTTTATGTTATTGGTAAACCAGTTCAAGTTGTTTCCCTATATGCTATAAAAATCTAGTTTTTGTAAAAGAATGTGATGTACAACTTACTAATAAGTTATATCATTTTTAGTCCAGAGATATCAGTGAAGGCTGTGATATGTTGATGGTCAAACCCGGCCTGGCCTATCTAGACATTGTTCATCAAACCAAGCAAGCACACCCAGATTTGCCTCTTTTCGTCTACCAGGTATGTCCTCATTTGTCATTTGCACTGTATTGTACAGATAACCTAGTAGAGATGTTATTGTTGGATGTTACTGTTGTACTAAACCAAATTTCCATTTAGTTTCCAACTTTAGTCTTTGTCATAAAACATTATTGGTTAGCTTCGTAAACTAAGTCTTGTTAAAACAGTAATAAGAGAAAGATTTTTGTAGAAAATATATATTAATTTATGCGTTGTAATTATGAATTGTGTTTGAAATTGTGATCTATTGATGTATTATACTGTATTGCTACTGATTTCAAGTATTTGTGCAAAGCACTGCTATCTGTAAATAAAGCAATACTTCTAAATAAATTTGTAATAGCTATATTTACAATGTGGGTTGAACACAAATCTGATTCTATCAGTAGTTTCATTTTTTGTCTCTGAAATAATTGATTGGCTTATTATACGAGGGCTATTCCAAAAGTAACCACCATATGGTTATTAAAAAAAAAAAAACAAATCAGATAAACATATTTTAATATATATATACATTTGAAAGTTACAAATTTCTGGATTTTTCTACATAATTACAATTAAGATGTAAGCACTTATCATATATTAATTAGTGTAACTAAGAACTGCCTTCTTCAAAGAATTCTACCATCTGAGTTTTTAGCCAGCAGTGACTGCATCTTTGAGTTCATTGTTGTCATCTAAACACCATGCCAAGATCAAAGCCACTTTTTCATGTTCATGTCCTGGAAATTTATCCGAAAGCTCAGTGATTATGAAACGTTGATATTTTCTAACTGTTTCGTTGATCTTGTCAACACATTCTTCACTCACCACTGATGGTCTGCCACTCCTTTCTCCGTTGTAGATTTTTGTTCGTCCAGTTTTAAACAAACAAACCCATTCATGTACACTCCCTTCGCCCATAAATGGCTCAAAGTTCTCTATGAATATCTTCCATTGAATTTATATTTTTCTGTAAAACGTCTACTTATAGCATGCACTTTTTGCATTTGGCAGGAAACTCAATTGCAGCACACTTTTTGCAAAGCTATAGAAAATGAAGGTTTCTATTAGCTGGTTTAATCCGCATCTAGTTCATCATGTTTGGATAATATTCTAACTTGCATCAATTCTTTGTTGATTTGTCATTGACGATAGATAAAGAAAGGATAATATGGTGTAGAACATTTGTCATCAATATATGCTACAAAAAGTATAACACCATACAGGAATCTGAAATTATTATACAATATATAATTACAAATGTCTGAAATTATATTATTTTTTTTGCATCTATTATAGCTATAGTTCTCTTTTAAATATTGATTTTAATTTATCTGATCACAATGCTTTGTTAATCACTCTTCTAATTTCCAAACCTAAGGTTTGTCTTTCCAAACCCATTTTCACAAAACATAAATATAGTTTTTTTTTATAAAAATTAAAAAATATCTTGGCAACTGTTGAGCTATCTGATGGTATGAATATTGTGTATGTGAATACTTTAATGATAATTACAATTTTAAAAATAATTTTTAATCACTCCACAAAATATTGTGGGCATTGAAAGTGGGAATTTAGGGCAATTTGTAGTCAAGGCCAAAGAAAATTTTTTTTTTAAAATAATGATTTATATATGATTATGTTGATTTTATGTGTATTGTGTATTTTATGATTATTCAGTGTATATAATTATACTCCAGGGAATTGTACGTTTTTTAGTGATTTATTAGTTGAGGAAATGACATTGTTATAACAAACTACAGTTTAAGAAAGTGGCATGTTTCAAAATAAAATATTACTTAATCCTGGAACTGGCAAAGTCATAATTTACAAAGGATTTTTTCCCGTGAACTGGCAGAGTCGTAAAATGTGGTGCACTAAACATAATATCTTAATTTCGTCAGCTTTTGAAAAATCTTCATTTTTCGTAATCGTAACAAAACTTATATTATTGTAATCAGCAGATTCCACACTTTCTTTTAATAAACTCACTTTTATACATAAACGATTACAGTATTTATATTTTAGTGGCCTCTGAAATCTACAGATGTTTGGTGTGTTATGCAATTTTGAGAGCTTTGGCTGTTCAAGTCAGCTGTATTCCGGTCCATCTACTTTTATGTTGTTGTTGTTCTTTTCTAATTAGACATTTTCTTGATCACCATACAAACCCGGATATTTATGATTTTAAAATTGATATATATGGTTTGCACAAGATTAGATAAGTGTTTGTAGAAAATAAAAGTTACGACTACAGAGCTCGTAAGTCCATGAATGTAAAAGTAAACCCAAATTTTATTTCTTTTATAATAAAATGTATTTTATTATGAATAAATTGATACGTAACACTTGATGTTTTGAATAATAATTGATTTTACAGTTAACTTTTCTTTAATTCTGCGTAAGAGGTTAAAAAGCTGTGCCGTTAAGCCTAAAATGCATGCCAGTCCTAGGGTCAGGGAAACTGCATTTTTCATATATAACATATAAACATATTTTAATCCATTTGTCATCTTTCATATACAAACTGTGAAAAGTTCTAAGTTAATTTCAGCTCATCAATCGGTTTTCTATGTTTCACAATACCCAAGTTACTACTTTTAAAGGTCAAAAGTTTGTCATAGAATAATCGTGTTCATAAATTTTTGTTGTAGTTTTTCTATCTTTAGAAAAAAGGTATCTAAGGAAGGGCTCTGACTAAAGATTTTTTGTATGGTTGCTTCTAGACACAAAAAATATTAATGCTGACTGTTTTGATTGATTTTCTAATGCATTTATTTTCCAACCATTTTCTCTCCAAACTAGTTAGGAGTATAATTTAAAAATAAATATTAAGAATTGGAATCAGTGTTGAAAACATAATAGGGAACGATGTTACCCAGCAACAATCATACAACCCTCGTGGTATAGTCACAGCTCGTAACTCTTCTATAACAAACATTATTATTTTATTTTGTCTAGTCTTTTATCTACTGTAAGTTTTGAACAAATTAAAGTTTATTGAGTACATGTGACTGTAATTAAACAGGTATCCGGGGAATACGCCATGATATACCACGCAGCAAAAGCCGGGAGCTTCAGTCTCGAGGATGGGGTACGGGAAACATTAACATCGTTTCGCAGAGCAGGTGAGTTAAATAAAAATCTCATTAGAGCATTTGGTTGGGAACAAATTGACCACCTGCCGTAAAGTTTGGACTTGGTGCCGAGCGACTTACGTTTTGTTTCGCTATTTAAAGCATTATTGGGAAACAAAATGCTAACAATTATCATCCTCCATGAATAAATAAACAGTAAAAATATGGACTAAACTAAGTTTTGTTAAAACAGTAACAACAGTAGGTTCTTGTTGTGTTTTGTAATTTTTATGTGGGTAGAAAGAATTTTTTTTAATCTCAGAAGAAATTAAGGTGATATTACTCAAGTTTTGTAATTATTAAAATTTTAACAGAATTTTTTTAATGTTTAGCTAATCTGTTTGTATTTTTACAATATTGCTTGTGTTTTAGTACAATTACACTAATTTTGAATCAACTAGGGTTGTATTTCAGAGAAGCTTGTGGTTTGAAGAACAAATTGGAATTAATGTTTTGAAATAACTACATTAGTTCATGAAAACTAGTAATTTTTAAACAAATTCTGACGATCTTGTTCTCTGAAATAATTATTGTGAATTTGCGATTTCAAGAGCACATTTGTTACAGGTGCTGACTGCATAATAACATACTTTGCACCTCAGATCTTAGACTGGCTGGCTGAAGGAAAGTTGTAGGTTAATTTTTACAGGTTGTAGTGTTATTTAAAATATGGTGATTAATTAAATAGGCAGCTAATCACTGTGATTGGTTAATAACACTGATGTGAATAGTGTAAGCTCAAACCGAGAAGCACAGAGTACACCGAGAAGTTGGGTCTTTACACGGTTTTACATGTGTTTAACAATACACATTTCATGTACCTGTTAAGCAAAATCTACTAGGCTTATTAAGATAGTTATTCCTATACATGTTGAAGACACTTTAAGGTGTTAACTAATGTACCCACTTTTATTAAAAAATAAAAAAAAAATTTTTTAAATACTACTAGTTTTAACACGTTAGCTGCCACGTCGGGCCAAATGGACCGACACTCTACGTCTTTAAGAGATTGCACGTCGGGTAAAGTGGCCCGACATTTTGATTACCTTCGTGCCTGTGCTGCACCCTGACGACTCTAACTGAAACTGATTGAACTATGAAGAGTTCTGCTATTAATAGAACGTTGTTTGTTGTGTTTATTTTCGTTATTAGTGATATGAATGAGATTGCTACATTGGACATTTTCGTCGGGCCACATTGCCTGACGGGTATTTTTATAAGTGTTAGAATATAAAATAATAAGGTTTTAGCCTTATTATTGCTACCAGGAAGAATAAAATATATGATTTGTTATTTTACTGTAAAAAGAGATTTATTTCATAAGTTTCACAAAAAGTAAATGTAGTAAATAAAAAGTTGTATCTTATTTATTTTCATTTTTTTTTGCTTTCCTTACTATTCAAATAATTCAATTCTTATAAGTAAAGAAAAATAAGTAAATACAAAATTATCCTATACAAAAGATGAATGAAGATATACTATTTGTGTATAATTTTGAAACATGTTTCACACAAAAATGGTTTTTCAGGACATTCACTGCAAAACGTAGTTACTTGTGTCAAATTTCTTGCTACCTTACGTCGTTTTTCCTCTGATACATTTTTGTAGCACAACTTGCACACCTTTCTGTGTCGGCGTTTTTGTACTCCTCCACCAACAAAAGCAGATGACGTCAGGTAGTGGTGCCCTGTAGTGGTCACATTTGGAATGCGTGGCTCTTCCTGCACGTTCATCCTCACTCCACACTGTCATCATCACTCCACACTGTCATCATCACTCCACACTGTCATCATCACTTATACCGGCAAATATATCACCCGGGGAAGACGGATTCTCAATCATACGTTCGATTTCATCCGTAAGAAGATTATCGCCACTCATTTTTACTGATCACTAGTACACACGCACAACTATCGAAACATTACTTATAAAAAACACAATGTAGGATTCGAGTAACAAAACGCGTCAATTAGCACTCAGCTATGTGGAAAAGGCAGGTTAGAAGTAAGCTGATGCAATTGCAGACAGAGAACTAAAGCTCGGGAATTATTGAGGCTGCACATCAACAAAACTGAATATCCCTGAATCAGGCGTCTGGCGTATAGGCCCGACGGCAAATGATTTATGTAATATATCGCATTGTAAAAAACTCTGTCGGGCCAATGTGCACGACGCTTTATAAACGTAATAAATATACATAAATCATAAAATCATGTTTATTAGTAACCAAAGAAGAGAAAAATAACAAAAGGTTACAACAATTTATCTTTTAAAAATTTGGCACTTTAGCGCTAAAACGTAATTTTCGGGGTTGGCAGCTAACGTGTTAAAAGAAAGCTAAAAGAGTATTTTGTTTGAAGTTTGTTTTTGACGATGGAAGGATTGTGAAGGAAACAGGATTTTTCCGGACATTTGCCATCGTTCAGTGATACAAAATAATCAGTAACATTACGTTTCGAGATCTGCAATCTGATCTCTTCTTCAGGTACATAAGTAACCTAAAACATAATTGCAAACTAGGTTCAAATAAACAAATCATACCAGAGTGTTGTGACACACATAAGTCAGGAATCACAACCACTATGTTGTTTGTCAACTTCAATAACTCTTAAACATGCACTTAATAAAAACAAAACACAACACTATAGACAATAGACAATAATTCTTTATTTACATCATTCATTGAGAACACTAAATGTGTCACCAAAACCACTACAAATATTCAAAAGTCTTTCTCCGGTTTTCAAATTCGTCCACTGTGTAGAAAGGGCACTGTTGTAGCCATGCTATGATGTTTCATCTCAACTTCTTCTCGCAGTAGGCGTTTTTCACTTGTTCCGGCAGGATGTTGAGGAATTTTGCTCCCAGATATGTCGGTTGTTTTTCATAGAGTGTGAGATGATGGATCGGAAGTACTATGCTGTTGGCTCTTCTAGTATTATAATTGTGTATATCAGTTCCTCTCTGCAGGTTTTATTTTTTAGCATGTAAGGCAGTTTCTAGGATGAAAAGGCTCACTACATTTATCGATAGATTATTAGTTTTCCAAAAAGAACCTTTTACTAAGTTGAATTGGCAACAGTCTGCTAAATAACCGTTTAAACGTCTTGACATAATGACTATCTATAGTCTTTATATCTTTCATTCTATTCTTTTCACATAGTAGAATTTACTCTATTACTTAATTCACATACACTGACTCATACACTGATTGTGACATAAACACTGACCTTTGTTCTATTCTCTAAGAATATGTTCAATAGAGATATATTCTATTCTATTCTATAATTCCAGTTCTGTCTTCCTCTTGGGAGCCAATCATACATTTTAATGTAACATGGCTCAGACGCAAAATTTCCTTGCCTGCTCACAAATTACAATTTTTTGATAAAATAACAACAAATATTTGAATTAAATTAATAAATACACTACCAAATCATGTAAAACAAGCAAATTAAAAAAATCATCAAAGCTAAGAATGGTTTCTTAAAGTGGAATTTTTTGTAGAACTAACAGTTTAAAAAGTTATATGTAAATTAGACTGGTCAAAATTTGTGATGTGTTAATGATGCCGTGCATTTTTAATTTAATCTACAGTATTAAGTTAACCCGTTAAAGCCTTAATAATTTTTTTAATTTTTACAAATATGTTGATATGTATAGTATCTACAAGTGCAATTTAGGCTATTAACACCATTTTTAGCGATATGAGTAGGCCAGTAGTTGCAGAACGGGGGTGGTACAACAATGTACCGCTAAGCTTCTCGGCTACTGCCTTTTTACATAACTTAAATGTACACTCCTTTTATATTTTACTGTGATTAATTTAATTAACAAATTGGACTATTGGTTAAAATAACTAACAAAACATTTAATAAAAAGTTTTTTTATTTGCAAATTGAATGAGTTTAAACAATTTATGCTAAGACCATTATGCTAATTATGACATTATGCTAAACAATCCATTGGTCTTATCTACAACATGGAATCAGTGCTTTTGTGCATTTCATTCCAAACTAAACTAAATCTTAGATAAACAAACTATTTACTTGCAATGAAACGGCTGAAGCAATTGACACACACAGAACCAACATTACATTTAATACGTTGATTTTGGACCGTTTTTGTGCAATTCATTCCTTGACACCTTCTTCTCTCCCCATTGGTTGGCACAATCAGATGGTCCACACAATCGTAACAGATGGCGTCAGACACTGGGCAGCTGCTGTTACTGAATCTTGAGGCACTTAGTGTTCGGCCGGGACCCTTGGGAAGAACTTAATAGTTGGTCAAAGTACGTCTTCACAATTTCTCGTCTGAATTGTAGTAGTGAGATATTAGATCCTGTTGACCTCATAGAACCCAAGCGTTGTGGGCTGCAGCATCTATCATCCAAGTAAAAATGCACCACCACCCATTTCTTTCCTCAGATATTCACCCTATAATTGGACACTCCCTGGTCCATTCTGTCCACCTCCCCCCATTGCTCTGTTGTACTTCATTATCAAGTTAGGATGTGTTTTTTATGAGTTTGAGAGTACCTGTCTACTTTTCCGACTGGTTCTACACTGTAACAATTGGAAGCCACAGTGACAACAGAATTGTCCATCCACCTTACAATAATCAAGTTCTCTTTCTTACATAAACATAGTCATAGTAACAGCGAGATTGCTTTTTCATGTCAGATGGTGTTGTTAGATTAAAGTCTTTGTTGTTTGATGTCAGGCTATTATTTCTAAATTTCTTTGTGCTTGTAGCAGTGTAGTTCATTGTCTTGAGGCAACTAAGCAAATTGATTCCTGTGAACAGATTGTAAAAAAATATATCAAATAGTAAGTACTTGTACTTATATGGCATTTCAAACATCATCTTGACAAGAGGAGCAGCAGATTTTCACAAAATATTTTTGTCATCTTGGTGCAAGCCAGGAATGTTCGTATTGATAAGGTTCAAAGTTTTATAAGATATCCTTTAGAGGTGCACAGAAACCAAAGTTTGTACCCAAATCTAATCGGTTTCCCTTTTATAAATTGTATGCATCCATGCTTCTCATAATATTCAATCATCGACTCATCATAACTCAGCTCCGTGTTACCTTTATATTTGTCCAAAAATCACCTTCTTTAAAATATTTAACATAGACCTTAGCTTTGAGTAACGATCATTAGCGTCCAACTTAGAGTTATCAGCACAATGCAGGTAGTGCATTATGTAAAAGAATCTGTCTCTTCTCATAGCCTCAGATACAAAAGAATTTTTTACATCTAATTCATTTTCCCAATAGTTTTCTTTTGCTTGGCACTTGGTTGTAGCCACTGAGAAGCAGAATTGCTAAGAAACTCTTCATTTCTTCATAACTTACAGAAATGTTATTGTTGTTTTTTTTTGGGCTGCTATAAGTAATACTTTTTTTTTACCAACAATTCAATAATATCATTACAGAAAAATAATTCAAAAAGTTCAGTTGGTGTTTTATTGTTTAACTCACTATAATTTGGTTCAGGTTTCAACCTGTGAACGTTTTTTTATATTTTTTTTTCCCACTTCATGTCTTTTTTATGAATGCCATCAAATTTTAGCTTGCTAGTAATAGAATTCTGTGGGCAAAGAGAGCAAATTAGAGGTTTTTTCTCCGTTTAGATTAGGGGTGGTGGTAGCTAGCTTCATCGGTAAGTCTACCGATTCCAGAGATTCCGCTAGATATTGGTTCTTCAGTGAAGATCACAGGTTGTGCTAAGCCTAGGCATACCTTGCTCTTCGTCATGTTCATCCCCCATTCTTGTGCCATCAGCCAGAACTGCTTCTCCGAAGCCCAGCTAACTGAGTTTTCGGCAAATTGTCTAGTTTACCCCCCATCATCCTCATCTGCAGAATCTTCTGCAGATGTATCCCCATCGACTTCAGGTGGTTGGATGAATATCGGTTTATACAGAAGGAAGTTCATCGTTCTCTTCAAGTAGAGTTGTTATTTTCAGCAACAGTCAATCTGTATCGAAACCAAAACCATATAATAGGTAAGGCCTATAAGAATTAAACCAATGTATAATCTATAGTCTATATCCAAAGTACAACAACACATAAATACCAAGAAATAAGATAATCAGGCCATTTAGATACGATTTTATTATATGCACACATTAATTTCGCAGATCAGGTTATTGTGTTGGACATGGTAGTGTGTTGTCCTAGTGGTACAATAACGCACAATCTAGGTTATGTCTAGTGTATATGTCAGAAAATCACTACCATTTGTGTAAATTAGACATATGTCTACTACATATAGTACTTTGATGATATGTTTATGTGGTACATTAATGTACCGCTAGGCTTTAATGGGTTAATAAAGACTGTTTGGAAATTGTTTACGACTTGTTGTCTTTTTTACCTTGTCGATACGACTCCGTCAAGTATCCTCAAACACCATCGATGCGATTACCAAACTTCCTAATTCTAGAGGTATAGCACTAATTTATTACAAATATCGATAAGGTAAACAAACTCTTTTAACAGACACAAAGTAATGTCGCAATAGTGATACGATAATACCACGGATACTTTCAGTTGGGACTTTGTGTCTACGATGTCCCATTTACAATAGTATTTCTTTTTTGATGTTCAACGTTTTAATTAATAATTCATCGTCAGCTGAGGTTGGACGGAACTGAATCTATTACAGTGTTGACTCTTGATAGACTGAAATTTCCAATACGCTCAATAGTTCTGTGCGAACAGTCATCAGTACATTATGTAAAAGCCGAATCATGTCGTGGTTTGTATTTTTTAGATTAACTATGTTTTTTAGATGAGTTAAAAAAAATGTTATACCTTTGTTAGTTGAAGTGAACAACATTGTACATTATAAATAGAATTTTCTTTACTTACATGTTTGAAATACAGCTAACTTTTGGTGGTCCAACGTTTTCCAAGATGGTGGTCCAAGATTTCACTGTACTATAATTTCATACAGACAGACCTGAATGTGTCTTTCCTCCCTCTCACATGTTTCCCATCCTTCCATAGTTTGTTTGGCCACCTCTTTTTTTATTTGGCGTTTCAAAAGATGTGCCAGATTCTTCTACTTTTTTCCTCTCGCTTTTAATCCTTGTCACTGTCCTTTCTGAAACTCCAGTGGCAGCACTTACTCTCGCATTAACTTTCTTAACGTCAATCAAAAACCGGTCAGCATCGGCTTCGGCTTTCATAAATTTTGCTACATTAGATACTATTTCTCGAGTATGGGTCTTTTTAACCTTATTCACTAATTTTGAACTAAATAGTTCGTTGCCTTGATCAGCCATCACTAATTGCTAAAATAATACAACGTACCGTCGCCAGGGTGTCCAGCAGCCTTGAAAATCGGGAAGAGCAGGAATTATGCTTGAATTTTACCTGCCTTGAATAGGGCGGGAATTATGCTTGTATTTTGTAGAAAACCGGGAGTTTTGATTTTTTTAGACAACGTATTTTTATAAATATCTTGAGCTAAAACAGTTTACTCCATCTAACCTTTGTTTCGTTTTCGTGCGATTCACGAACAAAAGGCACAGACGTGGACGTTACTCAGTGACGAGAGAAAGTAGATGTCGTCATGGGCTATAGGGGAGGGTTGTTAGTCATGGGCTGTACGATTGAAATTGTTGCGTTCGGAATGGTTGGATTGTTTAAATCGTTCGAACTCGAGATTCGATATATCGAGTTGAATTAACATAGTCTGCCGCTGCCGTTACTAATGCACGGCGCCTACTAACTGCGGTCGGCCCGGCCTTCTTGTAAAGTCGAAATACACGCAATCAAATGGACACCCGCCCACTGCGGCCGGCCCAGCACAGCCCAGCCCGGTCCGATCTTTTTGTAAAGTCGAAATACACGCAATCAAATTATGGCCTACTATGCACTTTTTCAATCTCATTTGCGTTATGGCATAACCCTATGGGGTAACTCTTGTAATTCCGAAAAAGTTTTTGTATGGCAAAAAAAAGCTCTTAGGATAATAAAAAATGTTGAACCTAGGGCGTCGTGTGTAGACATTTTTAAAGAACTAGAAGTAATGACCCTTTATAATTTATATATATATATATATATATATATATATATATATATATATATATATATATATATATTGCTGTTTAATTAGTGTTAAAGAGAGTCTTGAGTTGTTTAAAGTACGGCAGGAAGTACATAGATATCCAACTAGATCAAATTATTTCTTAGAATTGCCTGAAATAAAATTAGAGAAAACCAATAGAAGTCACATTAAAATGAAACTTAAATTTTTTAACAAATTACCTAAAAAGGCATGGACTGTACCCCTGCAAAGTTTTAAAAAAATAACAGAAAGGTGGTTTAAACAAAATGTTTTTTATTCAGTGAATGATTTTTTGAACTGTGATATTAGTAGCCTAAGATTTTAAATTATTTATTCATTTATTTGTGATATTTTTAACTGTGTGTAGATTCAACTTTTAAACCTTACATTAAATTTAGTAAATAATTTATGTACATAGTTTAGTTTATTTATTGACTTTCATATTTATTCAATTGACTTACATGAAAAATATGTGCCTAATATGTATTTTTTAAGGTTTATATGCTGTGATCATTGTAAATAATTAGCTATGACTTTGTCAATTGCATTTCTATGGATTGCCTAACGACAATAAAAATCTTGAATCTTGACACCCGCCCACTGCGGCCGGCTCGGCACAGCCCAGCCCGGCACAGCCCAGCCCAGAACCGGTCGCAGTGGCCGGGTTTCCATTTGATCGTATGCATTTTGACAGAGTATAAAAGTCCGGGCTGGGCGCCGTGCTTAACGCGAATGAAGATATTGAAGCAACAGTTCGATTATGTTCACATTGATGTGAAATTGACAGAATACAAAGAAATTTGGAAGTAACTCGCTCTCATTGCAGTCGCCAAAAATGGCGTCAGTGTAGTAGGTTTGACGAGAGATGGTAGTTATATATGCTTGATGTTAAAGTAATTTGTTTTCAGTGCCGGTCAGTTGTGGGTTAGTAGATAGTTATTGTGGATATTTGTCATTAAGTTTTGAACAAGTGTAAAGTAAGTTATATGCAATTTTACGTATTATAAAACTAATTTTATTCTTGTCTTTGGAAATAAATGTTTATTAGAATTTTCTTCCGTTCTCAACCCAAGAGTGGCTAAATAACCTACGCGACTATATATTGTATTTATAATATTCGCCTGTTGAAGAGGTTGCCCAATTCTTTGAAACATAGTGATGAATATTAAATTTTTCAATTTAAGGTAATTGTTTACATTAACATTCTCATTGAAAACGTGATCATGTGATCAATTATGGTGTACAATTGGATGCCTATAGGATTTATTTTAAATTTATTTGAGATATATAATTAATACAACACTTTTTTAGTAATCTAGTTGTTTATTTACCCTTGTTATACTATTAAGGCTTGTTATCATTTAACTTATTGCCTTCTTATTTGTTTAAATTAAACCGCGACTATAGCCTTGAATTTTATAATTTTAAACCTTGAAAACCTTGAAATGTGCTTGAATTTTAGATTTGGTCATCACTGGACACCCTGCTGAAAACAAAACAATCACAATTGTCAGACACTACTAAACAGAACGACGCAGCAGAAGAGAGACTGAACGAAACGAATGGAACCTGTGACGACAATTCTTCTTGTACTTCATTACAGACTTTTTGTAACTCTTCTATTGTAATTTGTTTTGTTTGTAAATTGTTCTTTAAGTCAACCTTTATCTCCAGTAGTTCAGATATCTTATTAGTCTGGCTCTTGACGACAGACTGCAAATCCTTTTTCTCAATTTCAGTTGTTCTGTACAATATTTCCAGTTACGACACTTGAGACTCGTAGCAAGTTATAGCACTAATTTTCTCAGAAAACTTGTCCAATTCAGCTTGTTGATTGCTGACTTTATTGTTGGAATCAATTAAAGCAGACTCCAAGGTACTATTATTACCTATGTAATGACACCATTCTAATCTCAAATATTATGAATAAAGCATATTGTCTATTGTCTATTATTGGATGACACTTAAGTTCTTCTTCTAATGCAGCTTTTAAACTCCTTATTTCATTTTCTTTGTTCTTCTGGTCATGTACTGTAGGTGAATTAAAGAAATCTTTCAGGAATCCAGACGATGAAGCTGGTGATAAAGAGCCCCTTGAACTAACAGATAAAGCTCCCAAAGATAAAACGTATTGCTTCATATAAATTTAGTTTTGTGAATCTTCCATCTCCAATTTCTATCATCTTTTCAAAAAACCTTGTCAGGACTATTTGGTTAGTTGAATCAATGAAGTTACAATTTCTATTACAAATATCAGAAATCTTGCATTTGATGCAGACAGAGTACATTATCAATGATAAAATAATTAAATTATTTTCTTCACTTTCAAGATTTGGCAAATCTCCTGGCATACATTCTGGAAAATAATCTTTTATGAATGTGTTACTAAGCTCATCAATATTTTTGAAGCAAGGCACCTCACGTTTTTCTGATTCATATATTTTTATTATTAGGGATGACAGGAACACAGAATATTTTACACAAGACAAGCTCAGAAAAGACTCAAAATCTTCTTGAAAAGAATTTACCCATGATAAAATAACAGAACACCACTTCTTTTTCCATTTACAATGCATTTTTCACTCCATATCTTTTGGGTTGTTGTTCAAATAAATTGTCAATACTAAGTTATAGCTTAGCTCCAGTTATAGCTTGTCCAATTCAGCTTGTTGATCGCTGTCTTTATTGTTGGCATCAATTAAAGCAGACTCCAAGGTACTATTATTGGATGACAATCTTGATTTTCTTCTTGAGATATTTGCAAATTGTTTTTGGCAGTTCTTGTTTGTTTTGGGTTCTTCTTGTTGACCCTTAGACATTGTTCATCTTATCATTTAGAACAGCTTGCAGTAATGACAGTTGATTTTAAGCTGTTCTATGAGCTCCTGTTTTTCCATCAGCTGTAAATCAATAACAGACTGGCCAAGGTTTTCTTCACAATACCAAGTTATGGTTTTAGCTCAAAACCAACTACATTAATTAATAGTCCTAGAACAGATCATGAGTGGATGAAAAGTTTTGTTACATAAACTGCATTTTAAATAATTTAATCTTAACAACTAATTTAATGTTCAAATCACAATTTACAATTTGCAGAGTAATAAATGCTCAAATGAAATGAAATTGCTAACGTGACAAATAATGCAATATGAAAACTAGACCGGTAATGTTTTTCCGGTGTCATATTGAATTGAGAACAAATAGCTGATTTTAGTGACATGTGTCTATTAGCCCACATCATGAATTAGTAAAATAATTTTTATTAGAATTCAAACAATCTTGATATATACAGTAAATTCATAATATATTTTTATATTGTATTTTTTGTAAAGAATGGTCAAACTGTTAGGTACGTTTTTCTTAGTAACACTATTAAGTATTATTAGAAAAATATAATGTTTATTTTACTTTCTTTAAACCACAATCAAAAATCACATTGGTGGTAAAAAATCTTATTTACTCATTGTTGTAATTGTAACTAGACAATTGTCTGTAAATGTAGATAATAGTATGATTTTTGTATATATGTACAGGGTGTAAGAAAAGTCCCACAGTGCTTGATAATTTCCAAAGGATTACAGGTAAGCAATAAAACTTAATACATCATTACTGTACCTATAAATGTACTTTTTGAAGTAACTACCATATTTTGGTCATGTCAGGGGGATGGCCCGATAGGTCGAGTACAATGCCGCAATCCGATCTCAAAGGGATGATGATAAATGATGCCAACAATACAGTTCATGATCAACAAGCAGAACTGGCCAAATATTCAGAGAAAGTTACTGAACTGGTATACTATCAACTGTATTGAATCCCAACTGTCTGATTTGAGAATTTTGAATAAAAGAACTGAAAATGAAAAAAATATTTGCAGTCCATCTTTCAGCATCAGGCTTCTAAAATGTCTGGACCACAAAGTACAAATATACACTTAAAGAAGAATTGAAATTAAAACAAAATTCAATTGAACAAATACAAACAATTTCTAAGGAGTTTAAAAGCTGCATGAGAAGAAGAACTTCATGAGAAACCAGAACTCTTAGAAAAAAATCAGTCATTGGAGAATGATCTTACGACACAACTGTTGCTGAATGGAAAAATTAAGGAAAACATCGCTCTAAAAGAAGAATTAGATCAGAGCTTAACAGGACCAATAGATCAGGAAAGAAAATGAAGAATTAAAAACTGAATTACAGAAAATGATTCTCTGATTAACCAAGAGGACCATTTAGAAAAGTGATTGGATGAAAAAGAGCACCAATCTTTAGAGGATTACAACAAGCTCATTATTATCCTTGAAAATATTCCTTTAAGAATGAAATTAACGAACTGGAGTAAATCATAGAACAACACAAGGAGGAACAGAACAAAACATTGGATTATTCTCTTGATATTTCTGCTCCTATATGTGAAGAAAACCTTGGCCAGTCTGTTATTGATTTACAGCTGATGGAAAAACAGGAGCTCATAGAACAGCTTAAAATCAACTGTCATTACTGCAAGCTGTTCTAAATGATAAGATGAACAATGTCTAAGGGTCAACAAGAAGAACCCAAAACAAACAAGAACTGCCAAAAACAATTTGCAAATATCTCAAGAAGGAAAACTCAAGATTGTCATCCAATAATAGTACCTTGGAGTCTGCTTTAATTGATGCCAACAATAAAGACAGCGATCAACAAGCTGAATTGGACAAGCTATAACTGGAGCTAAGCTATAACTTAGTATTGACAATTTATTTGAACAACAACCCAAAAGATATGGAGTGAAAAATGCATTGTAAATGGAAAAAGAAGTGGTGTTCTGTTATTTTATCATGGGTAAATTCTTTTCAAGAAGATTTTGAGTCTTTTCTGAGCTTGTCTTGTGTAAAATATTCTGTGTTCCTGTCATCCCTAATAATAAAAATATATGAATCAGAAAAACGTGAGGTGCCTTGCTTCAAAAATATTGATGAGCTTAGTAACACATTCATAAAAGATTATTTTCCAGAATGTATGCCAGGAGATTTGCCAAATCTTGAAAGTGAAGAAAATAATTTAATTATTTTATCATTGATAATGTACTCTGTCTGCATCAAATGCAAGATTTCTGATATTTGTAATAGAAATTGTAACTTCATTGATTCAACTAACCAAATAGTCCTGACAAGGTTTTTTGAAAAGATGATAGAAATTGGAGATGGAAGATTCACAAAACTAAATTTATATGAAGCAATAAGTTTTATCTTTGGGAGCTTTATCTGTTAGTTCAAGGGGCTCTTTATCACCAGCTTCATCGTCTGGATTCCTGAAAGATTTCTTTAATTCACCTACAGTACATGACCAGAAGAACAAAGAAAATGAAATAAGGAGTTTAAAAGCTGCATTAGAAGAAGAACTTAAGTGTCATCCAATAATAGACAATAGACAATATGCTTTATTCATAATCTTTGAGATTAGAATGGTGTCATTACATAGGTAATAATAGTACCTTGGAGTCTGCTTTAATTGATGCCAACAATAAAGTCAGCAATCAACAAGCTGAATTGGACAAGTTTTCTGAGAAAATTAGTGCTATAACTTGCTACGAGTCTCAAGTGTCGTAACTGGAAATATTGTACAGAACAACTGAAATTGAGAAAAAGGATTTGCAGTCTGTCGTCAAGAGCCAGACTAATAAGATATCTGAACTACTGGAGATAAAGGTTGACTTAAAGAACAATTTACAAACAAAACAAATTACAATAGAAGAGTTACAAAAAGTCTGTAATGAAGTACAAGAAGAATTGTCGTCACAGGTTCCATTCGTTTCGTTCAGTCTCTCTTCTGCTGCGCCGTTCTGTTTAGTAGTGTCTGACAATTGTGATTGTTTTGTTTATGTGCGACAGTACGTTGTATTATTTTAGCAGTTAGTGATGGCTGATCAAGGCAACGAACTATTTAGTTCAAAATTAGTGAATAAGGTTAAAAAGACCCATACTCGAGAAATAGTATCTAATGTAGCAAAATTTATGAAAGCCGAAGCCGATGCTAACCGGTTTTTGATTGACGTTAAGAAAGTTAATGCGAGAGTAAGTGTTGCCACTGGGGTTTCAGAAAGGACAGTGACAAGGATTAAAAGCAAGAGGAAAAAAGTAGAAGAATCTGACACATCTTTCGAAACGCCAAATAAAAAAAGAATCTTATCTAAAAGAGTGACGGGGTTAGACGACTTATTTGGGTGTTGTCAGGCGTATTGTGGATAATGTTTACCTCATTGAAAAACAACTTCCTACTCTAAAAGGTATACAAGAAAAAATGCGATCAGACATTAATTTTACAGGATCTAAAAGCAGTGTAAGCCGCATCTTACGACGAATGGGCTACAAGTGGAGGAAAACCAAAACAAACAAAAAGATATTAATGGAGACTCAAGATATTTCCTACAAAAGATTTGTGTTTTTGAAAAAGATTTCTCAATACAGAGCTGAGGAACGTGCAATTAGGTTTGTGGCGGCACTGAGACGTTTGTACCATGAACGGTTGGTCGGGGCGGTACAAACGTCCTAGGGGTCTGTGGGTGTCGTGCTGGCATTGTGTGTGAGGAGTGTGAGTGAGACAAAACTGCATGTATATTCTTTATTTCAAAAATATTCTTATTATATATTTATAAATTATTGTTATTAGGTATTAATTATAGTTTTTGGTTCTTATTAAAAATGGAAGTTGTAATATTATTTTGTGTTATGATTGTATAATTATATTTTTATTTAGAAGTATCATATTTATAATTTTTTAGTGTTTAGATTAATGTTTAATTTAATATATTTAATGTATTTATTAAGGTAGATTAGTGTTAATATTAATTTGCTTCATCATCATCATCATCTGACGTTTCCGTTATCACGGGTCGTCGTACACAGCCTCCTCCACTTTTGTCTATCATTCCAGGTCTCCTCTTCCTCCACCTGCATTCTCTGAAGTCCCCTTCTCTCTATGTCTTTCCACACTTGGTCCTCCCATCTTCCTCTCGGTCTTCCTCTTGGTCTTCTTCCTCTTTCCTCTTTCTCCAGTGCTATTCTAGGCATTCTATTATCTCTCATCCTCTTCACATGCCCTATCCACTGTATTCTTCTTCTTTCCATTGTCTCTTGCAGTAAAACTACCTTCAATCTTTCTCTGTTTATTTCGTTCCTTATTCTATCTCTTCTGGTAGTCTTCTCTATCCCTCTTAAAAATCTCATTTCTGCAGCTTGCAATCTGCTTAAATCATTTTTAGTCCACGTCCACGTCTCTGCTCCATATAATAAAATTGGTTGGAAATAAGATTTATACATCAATACTTTTGATTCTTTCCCAATGTTCCAACTCCACACAATCTTCTTCACCATATTGAAAAACTTTCCACTCTTCCATATTCTGTTTCCTATCTCTTCTCTTATCGTGCCCCTATCTGTTATGATACTTCCTAAATAACAGAAATTCTTCACCTTTTCAAGTCTTTTTCCTTCAACCAACACGTCTTTGTTATTTCCTTCCCTTCTCTCTACTTTCATTACTTTACATTTTTGTATGTTCATCTCTAAACCATACTTCTTCGCCACTTTTGCCCATTTGTTCAACTCTCGTTCTAACTCTTCTTCCCTATTTTCCCATATCATTATGTCATCCGCATATGCTATCGTCTTAAGTTCTTCTGCTCCTCTGTTTCCTTGTACTTCTAGATTAATTTCATCCATTATAATATTGAAAAGGAAAGGTGACAATATGCTTCCCTGCCTTACTCCTCTCTCTGTTTTAAAAGTTTCCGTATATTTTTCTTCAATTCTCACCCTGTTTTTACATGTGCCGTACAGGTTCTTTATTCTTACTACTATTCCCTCACTCAATCCTCTCTTTCTCATACTCTCCCATATCCTTTCTCTCAGTACCTTATCATATGCCTTCTGTAGGTCTATAAAAGCTACCATTGTATCTTTTCCGTATTCCCACCTCTTTTCTAACACTTGTCTCATGACAAAAATAGCATCCACCGTTGACCTAACTTTACTAAAACCACATTGCTCCTCTCTTCCTGTTTCTTCCAGTACTGGTCTAATTTTCTGCAACAGTATTTTTTCATAAATTTTTTGTGTATGGCACAACAAAGTTATTCCCCTATATAATTCTCGCATTTTTGCTTATAGACAATAGACAATAGACAATATACTTTATTGACATGTTCTTTGAGAACAGTACATAGCGTCAGTTATATAAGGTAACAATTTTCAGCTGTTTGTAAATTCTTCTTCTGTGTAAAAAGGTCTCTCTTGGAGCCACAGAGTCAGTTGTTTCTTGAAGCGGTGAGGTGGTTGGTCCTTTAAGTGCTCTGGAAGGTGGTTGAAGTAGGCGGCTCCTTTATAGGATGGTTTCTTCTTGTATAGGCTCAGATGGTGTGGGGGCAATTCGAAGTCCGAGGCATGTCTAGTGTTGTGCTGGTGCAGATCTGAGTGTCTTGGCTGTGATGTTTTTACAGTGTACTTCTCTTATGTAGAGTGATACGACTGTCAATATTTTTAAATTTTTGAAGTGTTCTCGGCAGCAGTCACGGTAGTTAAGGCCTGCGAGGCATCTAATTGACCTCTTCTGGTTGATCAGAACTCTCTCAAGGTTGGTTTTGGATGTTCCTCCCCAAGTGGCAATGCCATATCTCAGGTGTGATTCGAAGAGAGCAAAGTAAGCTACCTTGGCCGTGTCTGTGCCACTTATTTGTTTTATTCTACATATAACATAGTTTCCTGCAGATAGTTTTTTGCACAGTTGATCTATTTGTGGCTTCCATGACAGTTTATCATCAATTATGATACCAAGGTGTCTGGTGGTGTTTTTTATTTCTAGGTCTGGGAGCGTCAAGTTAAGGTCTCTGCGTAGATTGCTGAAGGTCATCTGAACTGTGTTTTTATTATTTAAGACAAGGTCATTTCTGGTACAGAATAGTTTTGTTTTATTGAAAGTGGCAGTTGTGTTTCTCTGGAGTATTGCTATTGATTTATTTGCTATTGTTAGTGCTGTGTCGTCTGCATACATGACGGTATGACAGATGTCTCCTAGCCAGTTTCCGTTTTTGTACTTTGGGTAGACTTTAGCTATTTTTAATTGGTTGGGGAAAATTCTTTGTGAAAGAGATTTGTTAGTTATAAGGGTGAGTGGTCTTAACAGTTCGTTTTTACATGCTTTTACAAGTTTAGCTGATATGTGATCTGCTCCAGATGAGGTTTTTGGTTTTAGGGAGTCTATGATTTTTAAGATTTCATTAGTTGTTGCTGGTTTGAAGTGTAAGTTCTGCTTTATAGGTGGAGGTAGTTCATAGTCATCTGGGTCTGGTTTCGGATTAAGATCAGAGTTTTGGAGTGTTCTGTGTGCCACAGTTGAGAAAAATGTGTTGAAACAGTTTGCCACTTCTGCTGGTTGTGTTATTATGGAGTTGTCCATGAGGAGGAGCAATTCTGTGTTGTTGTCAGTTTTAGCCTTACGCTGGTTATTTACCACTTGCCATAACACTCTGGACCTGTTGTCAGCTTTGTTTATATATTCTGCCATATGTTCTTTACGTAGCGATTTTAGTTTAGTGTCGTAACTCTTTTTCCTTGCAGCCGTCTCCATTTTGTCTTCGGCTCTTCCTGTGCATTGTTCCTTTTCCAAAGCTTTTATGTATTCACTTTTTAATTTGGCACATTCCGTGTCCCAGCACTGCCTTAAGCCTTTGTTATGTCTGGTTGTGCAGGTTTTTAATGGGCAGGTTTCATTTAGAATAGATTGTGTGATAGTGTGGAAGGTGTCATACAAGTCGTTTATGTCCTCTTGAGCATGGTGAATGACCCAGTTTTGGGTTTGCAGTCTGGATTTGAAAAGTTGTATTGTTTTCTTGCTGAAAATTCTTTTTCTTTCCTTGAAGTTTTATTTTATTTTTGATGTGATTATTGTGGCTGATTGGGCTGTATGGTCAGAAAGTCCAGATGAGATAACCGATGTGTTTATCAATTGTTGGTCAATGTTAGTGCATATCCAGTCTATTGATTTAGAGGTATCTCTGGTGATACGTGTGGGTGGTAGGTTCATTCTTGTTATCTGATAAGATGTTAGGAGCTCTTCGAGTTTGGATTTGTCATTGCTTTCAGTCAGGCTGTCCACATTGATGTCTCCTACAAGCACGATCTTTTTGTGTGAGTCTAGAGATCTGTCGAGTTGTTCTGTAAGTATGTCAATACCTTGGTCTAAGTTTGCGTTGGGAGATCTGTAGACTCCGAGTATTCGTAGGCTTGTTTTCTTTGTTTTTATCTCGAAGAGAGCTGTCTCGCAAATAAGCTCGCTCTCATCTCCACTTGTGCATATGAGATTAGTGTGCTGTTTGAGGTCATCTTTTATGTATCCTGCCACCCCTCCTTTGATATGGTTTTTCCTGGCAAAGCCACCTACAAGTGTATAGCCATCAATGCGGGTGTTTTCCAGGTTTTCTTTGGTCAAGCCGTGTTCTGTTACTATTATAAGGTCCGGGTTTTCCTCGCTTATGAAATGAGTAAGTCTGTCAATTTTGTTGGATAGCCGATTTTTAATTTTGTGTTTTGTATAAGGTGCTAAATTTTCCTCGATGTTGAGTTCTGTGTCTTTGTGGGTTGTTAGTTCTGTACATGTTGCTATTTTCTTTTCCTTTCGGAGTTTATGAACGTCCTTGTTACAAAAATGGTTTTTTCTTTGTCCCTTGTCCTTCAAGTGCAATCTAAAAAAGAGGTTTTGTTCGGGTTAATTTGCAGGGTTGCGTGTCTCTGTTTAGTGTCCTTATCGTTTGTAATATTTCCAGTCTCTGAGGATTTATCCGAGTGGTCTTTAAGTTCCAATAAATGATCTGGTTCTGGGGAGGCTTGATTATGATATTCAGGTATTTCTATTTCATTGGGATCCTCTACTTGGGTTTTCATCTCCCTTACAGGAAACTTCCTTTTCAAGAAGACTGGAAGCTCTGGTTCGCTTCCATCATCGTATTTGTGTATTTCAGGTAATACTATTATGTTGTTTGAGCTGTTTGTTTGGAATGGCGATGTCGGATGTGGCGGAAGCGTGGTGTTGCAGACTTTTGAGTGGGACTCTTCTGGTTCCTTCAGGTTCATGGTTGAAATGAAATGAAATGAAATGAAATGAAATGAAAAATGGCTTTATTTGCAGAGGCGAAGTTAGGACTTAAAAGTCCTCTCTACCACTTAACCTCTAAACAAAACAAACAAATTAAAATATAATCATACCTATTACAACATTGTAACTGTCACTTAAACTAAATCACTTTAATAATTAATTACATATTGGATGTAACATAATAATGTATATATATATAAATTATAATTAAAATTAACCATTTTTAAACTCTAACATAAATCTCTACAACAGGCAACTAATAAAACTATCCTATCCTAATCAGCTTTCATTCCCCATCCACGCCCCTTACATACAGTTACCACAAGTGTGACCACAAGAACCACCAACCGTCACTCCCGCCGAGTCCGCAGCAGAAAGGCCCCTAACCTCCGCCCCAAAGCGATCGCGCTTGTCAATATTTCTGATGTTGTCTGGGAGAGCGTTCCACAATCGACATGCGGAAACAGTGAAAGATTTATTATATAAGGTTGTCCTATGAATTGGAGTTGATAATAAAGATGCACCCCTACGAGTTCTACGTGCACTAATATCAGACATAAAAACGAAACTTTGGGCCAAATAACTTGGACAACCATTGTGGATTAGTGCGTGCAACAGACTAAGTACATGAAGATCTCTAAGTTCTTTGGATTTTAATAGGGATAATTGCTCAAAATAAGGAGATACGTGGTCATCACGTCGTAAGTTGAAAATAAACCGAATACAATAATTCTGTGCACGCTGAATTTTACTAGAAAGGTCAACAGTCATGTCATTGATCACCACGCATCAATGACATGCGTCCATTTGGTTGGTGAGGTGTTTTCCTTTCTCGATGTCAAAGGGGGTGAGGGGAGTCTGAGAGGGTTCTGTATCAACAAGGTTTGGGGGTGAGTTTTTTTCAATTCTGCTTGTTGCGGTTTTGAGGTGTTTTCCATGTGTGGAGGTTGAAAGTGGTCAGCTAGGTCCCGGCTTGCGTGCGAGTTCATCAGTCTTATCCACTTGCTCAGTGTGTCATCTCCAGTGGGGGTGAAATAGGTGAAAGATTGAGTGTGTCTGGAGATGGCAACAATACAGTGTGGTAGGGAGTCATATATGTCTTCTTTTTTCCTTGATGTTCGTATGACTGCTACATGCCCTGCTTGTTTGCCTTGAAATTCATGCACTGTTGACACATTAAAGCCTAGGTTATTAAGTGCTCGTTTTTCAGCCTGTTTGAATACAAGGACTTTATAAAAGTCTTTGTCCAATCGCAGCTCTTTTATGTCTTCCAGGTACTTTAGGCTTGTCTCGTTTTTCACAGGGTTGCAAGTTACCATTCCTTGTTCATAATAAGATGCTAAGAGGGTGGTGACACTGTTAGTACATCTATATGAGAAACTTAGGACTTTTGTCACCTCAGCCACTCTTGTGATGTCATAGTATGTCATGTTGTAGTTTGTCCTGTTTATGAAAGGTATTTGTTGTTTATCTCCCACCAGTAGTGCCTCTTTTACTCCGGCAATCGCACAAGCAAAGAGGATTTCTCCAACATGGAGCATTAAGGCTTCATCTATAATTACCCTGTTGTATCTTCCTCCTTTTTTATGTGGTCTGTTAGATTTATTATGAAGGAGTGCACTGTTCTGCATGAGTCTTTGATATGCTTATTATTGTGTGGTTGGGTATTTTGTTTTAATTTTAGCCGATTTCTAAAGTCATTTGCTCCCTCCCTGGTTGGGAAAAGGACCAGGTCATTTTTTGAGTGGTTGTTTATAATAAACATTGTTTTGCCACATCCGGGCACGCCTTGGACAAGTTGGAGTTTTATGTCAGTGTTCTTGTCTATGTCAACATTTTTGTGCCACCATAGAGCGCCAACTGATTCATCACCTCGGTTTCTCCTGAGACCAGAATTATTTTGTTTGCTGGCCTTGTGTTGGCATCGACTGTGTATTTTGAGTTGTTGTAAGTTAGTTTAATAAATCGAGTGCCGTCAAAGCCGTAGCAGTACTGTTTTGTTGGGTTTAGGCGCAGCAGAGGTTGATCGGTACTGAGGTCAATTACGTCATAAGCTATTTTTGACGCTGCGATCTTTGTTTCTAGCGCTTGTATTGAGAGAGAGAGGGCCTTTGTTTAAGGAGTTGGCCTTATAGAATTCAGCAAAGGATTTTAGTAAGACCCCTTCTGCTTGTCTCCAGGCATTTTTTTGTTCCTCCATTGCTGCTTTAATGAAGGCTTGTGATTCAGTAATTTCTAGATTTTGATCTTTAGCTGTAGTATTTGTAGTCACAGGCAATTTGTCATTGTTGAAGTTTGCGTCTCTTCTTCTCCATGTGCTGTATATGGTTGGATCATTTTCGCTGGCTATTCTTGAAAGGCTGAGTTGGTGTTTAAAGCAGGTATCTAGTATGGAGTCAATGGTTTTCTTTATTTTTTTGTCACTTGTATAGAATCTATATCTGTGCAGGTAGGCATTACTATTGAATTGAAGTACAACTTGTAGTATTTCTTCTGTGCTGGCTTTATTTGGAATTATTGGGTGCCACAGTTCGTTTATGCTGATGGTGAAAAGTATTGGAAATTGTATGCAGTCATTTACCGTTTCCATGAATTTGAAGAGCTTTGATTTCCAGTTGTTGTGTTGTGAGGAGTAACAGATTATGCTGTATGGTTTCTTGTCATGTATTATGGTGGCAAAATTGTTGTATGATAATTCCTTGCTTGTGACTCTGCCTTTCAGCTCTGCTAAAGTTTCTGAAGGCAGTGTGAGGGAGCAGATGGATGTATCTTTGTCGTAAAAGCCAATACCGCAGGCCCTCTCCCAGTCAAGGTCAGAGTGTAGTTGTGATGTCACAAGGGGCGTATGTTCAGGCACAAAAGCTACAGTTTTCAGGTTACTAATCCTGTTTGTATCTTGTATGTTTAAAAATGAAATGCGGCCGGTATTTGTATTTACTGCAGTATTGCGTATTATTTTTCGTGCAACTGATCTGGTTTGACATGTGTCTGTGTCTTCTGAGTCACTAAGCTCTTGTTGCTCAAGGGTACATGAGAATGTGTTATCTATGTTAATCACATTATTGTCCATTTCTGGGTTATCACGGTATAGGTTCAAGTCTGCCGTTTTATCTACATTTGAAGTTCTTGACACAACAAATAGGTTTTTGTTGTTTCCTCTTGTGGGAAAGTCAGTTTTTTTGTGGCCAAGTTTTTTATGTGATGGCTTTATATTGTTGTTTTTCAAGGCCTTTGTGTCTTTTTACTTTCCAGTGACTGAAGTCTAGAGTCCAAGATGTTCAGGCTGTTCTGCAGTTCAGTAAGCTTGGTCACAATTGAGGGGGTTGTTGTGAGGAGCAGGTCACTGTGTTTGAGGGGAGACAGTGTTTGGGTGGCCATGCATTTTACCTGTTTGTTAGCGTTCTCAGTTTTGCTATTCAAAAAGGGAGTTGTCCGATTCAATTAGTTTTAATTCCAGCTGTTCAATTCTCACTAAATGTGATTCTTCTTTGGTTAGTAGATCTTCTACAATGGCCTCCATATTATCAAGCTTTATAGTCAACGCACTATTTTCCCTTTTTAGCTGATTATTTTCTTCTAGGAGTGCAGACCCTATTTTTGCTGCTATAATCAGCTGTTCCTGTTCTGTGGCGCTGTTTATTGGATCATCTCCAAGAATACTTAATTCCAATCCTCTGATTGAGTTGTTCAATATGTGGCTGTCGTTAGGAGGTGTATCTGTGGTAACAAGTTCTGAATACTTATTTACAGCTGAGGAGCAATTCGTGACTTCTGGGGAGGGTATAGATAAGGGGCAGCCACCCTGTGTGGTGTTCAGTGAGGATGCACTTTCCTGCTGTAGGGGGGAGAGTGAGGTGTGTAAATGGGTGGTCGTCCAAATTGATTCTGCTTCTCTTAATGCTTCGTTGAGTTTTTTGTTCTTGTGGTTGTCTGCTTGTTGGATCCCGTATAAATGCACATTTCCCGAATAGGAAAATAGTTCTGTGGTTTTTCCTTTGGCTGTTTTGTGGTCTCCACAGAACATGATGTTAAATTTAGGATGATTTTTGCCATCGCATTTTATTATCTCAGTGATAACTGCAGGCCAATGTCTATAGCCCTTTAGCTTGGCGAAGACCAGGTCTCCTACTGAGAAACTCGTCATTTTGTGGGACTATTTAGCAGAGAAGTCCTATTTTATTAAAAGATTGAGGCAGTTTGTCAGATTTTATTATAAAATAAAATTGGAAATAAAAGATGTAAAAGATTGAGACAGTTAGCAAGTAATAGTAGTATGCTAATTGCCTAATTGGCTTATTGCCTTTCTTAAAAATCGGCACTATTATTCCCATTTTCCAGTCTTCTGGTATCTTCTTTTCCTTCCAAATCACTCTCATCACTCTGTACAACCATTGCATTCCTAATGGTCCCGCCGCCTTTATCATCTCAGCCGTCAACTCGTCTATTCCCGCAGATTTCCCCTCTTTCATCTCTTTAACCGCTTTCTCCAATTCGCACATACTAAAATCCTCTTCATCTTCTGTCTCCTCTGTCATATCTCTTCAGAGACGGCTAACGGGGCTCTGGCGAAGCTACGTCAGGTCTAGCAAGCCGGTAGTGGATAAAACTTGCTTTCAAGAATAAGAACAGCCTCGGAAAGGATGAAAATTTATGGCAACGACCCGGCAATTGTTTAAAGTTAAGATTTGGTACAATAAATGTTGTGACGCTTAGGAACAAGTTAGAAGAGGTAGTAGAGATAATGAAGAGAATAAGAATAAACATAATGGGAATCAGTGAAACAAAGTGGAAAGGTAGTGGAAGTAGAGAAGTGGGACAAGGATACTGGATGTGGTGGTCGGGAGGAGAAAATGGAAGAAGAAATGGAGTAGCTATAGTCATGGACAAAAAGATGACAAGCAGAGAGATTAAAGTGGATGTGGTAAGTGAAAGAATTATTAAGGCTACGGTCAGAATGGAGGGGACGATAATGGACATAATACAGGTATACGCACCACAAACGGGATGCACGGACGATGAGAAGAGAGAGTGTGAAGAGGATCTGGAAAGACATGTAAAAGAAGAGAGAACAATAATAATTGGGGATTTTAACGCACAAGTGGGTAAGTTTAGGCAAGGATATGAAGAGGTAATGGGATGTTATGGAGTAGGAACAAGGAATTTAGAAGGAGAAAATTTACTGGATTTTTGTCTAAGGAATGATATAGTGATAGGGAACACCTGGAACAAGAAAAGGGATAGCCACAAATACACAAGATACAGTTGGAATGGTGAACAGCCAAGTTTAATAGATTATATATTAGTGAGGAAATGCCTGCAGCCATACATGGCAGATGTAAAAGTTATACCCAGTGAAAGTATGGGAGGAGATCACAGGCTGGTGGTAGCTGATTTTCAAAGAATGAGGTTTGGAAAGGATACATGCAAAAGATTAACAAGAATCAAGACATGGAAGTTAAAAGATACGAAAGTTAGAGGGGAGTTTGTAAATAACATTAGAGGAACAATACCCAAGGGGGAGGTCAAAACAGGAGAGGAGGAATGGACAAATTTCAAGAATGCTATAGTCAAAGCTGCAGAAGAAACATGTGGACGAACTTCAGGTAAAAGAAGGGATAAAGAGACCCCTTGGTGGAATGAAAGAATTGCTGAAGCAGTTAAAAACAAAAATAGAGCTTGGCGAGAATGGTTTAAGGATAGGTCAAACGAAAAGAGGGACAAATGGAAGAGACTTGCAAGGGCATCAGCAAAGATGATGAGGGAGGCGAAGGAGAGAGGACATGGAAGGATTTTGAAGAAAAACTTAAATCAAACTTCCAAGGAAATAAGAAGATTTTTTATGGGGTGATAAGGAACAAGACGAAACCTAAAGAAATGTCGACTAAGGTGGTGGATGTTTCAGGGGAAATCAAATGGGAGGAGAAAGAGGTTTTGAAGACATGGAAAGAGTATTTTAAGGAACTACTGGAAGGAACAGAAAATGAAGAGGAAAGAAGAGATATTAATTTGCTTAATATTTGTTAATAATTATTGATCAGACAGGTTAAGTGTAAGAAAGGGCCATGAGGCCCTAACTTTGCCTGTTTAAATAAACAAATTTTCATTTCATTTCATTATTTATACAAATGAATCATATATTGATTCAACACACGTCTCCAAAAAAGGCTGGTCGGATGATTCCGCAGCGGGTTTAGCTGTCCCGTTAAGCAAAGGAAACCGCCTGATATTTTTACATGCCGAGGGTGAGATGGGTTTTATAAAAGACTGCTTAGTTATGTGGCAGGCAAATCACAAAAAAGGAGACTACCATGATAATATAAATCATGAAAATGATAGAAAATGGTTGACAGAAAAATTAATTCCAAACTTACCGCCTAGGAGCGTTCTAATAATTGACAACGCTTCCTATCACAACGTGGAGATTGACAAAAGTCCTACTTCAAATTCAAGGAAATGTGATATGCAAGCATGGTTACTTGAAAAAAATATTCCATATTCACACACTATGTTAAAGTTAGAACTTTATGAGATTATAAAAGCTAACAAACCAGCCTACAAAAGATATGTTATTGATGAGCTTTTAGGTGAAAAAGGACATGTAGTCCTTAGACTACCTCCTTATCATCCAGAACTAAATGCCATAGAATTTATCTGGGCTGAAGTAAAAAATTGGGTTGGTGCTCACAATGTACGTTTTAAAATGGATGAAGTCATAAAATTGGTAAATGATAAGTTTGAGTCTATAACGGTTGATACATGGAAAAAATATGTGAACATGTAAAGCAAAAGGAATTAGAATTTATAGGGAATCAAGGACAAATTGAAAATGTTATCGAATCTTTCGTTATCAATCTTGGTGAGGATTCAAGTGAAGAAGACGACTTCGTGGAATCTGAGAACAGCAATGCCGCAGACGGAAATCTGTCCGGAATCGAAGAGCTGGGCGATTAAATTACATGGTATGATTTTATTATTGTATCACATAAATAACTGTAAATGTAAGTGATTAAGTAAAACGCTTAATTTACACTTTTATAAGCTTTTGTTTGATGTTTTATTGTTTTTAAATATCACATTTAATTAGTAAGAATGTGCTGTAAAATACATGGTTAAAACTTTAAATCATTACAAGGGTTTGCTAATGAAAACCGGTAGGCTAAAAAAACCCTTTTGAGTGTAATTGAAACTATTTCTAGAATTATGGCTGTAAAACCCCGTATCTAATAGTATGTGGACTAAACAACAGTATACGTCAAATTATATTAAATTATCGCAGTTGTCAGAATTCATGCGTAAGCTTGACTATAAGGAGTTTGGAACGGGGAAAGAACAGAGTGGACTGTACATACGTCTTACCGCGACGGCACGGGAGGGGAAATGTAGGGGGAGAAGTCTGAGTCTCTCGCTCGCTTCCCTCCCTAAGCGTCAAGCACGGTGCTACGGTCTGTACTCTACTAATAAAGACCTTTAATTTTATGTACTACTCGACCTATGCTCTCATTTAAGATTTCCTTCTGACTCTTTGCGGGCCATCCCCCTGACATGACCAAAATATGGTAGTTACTTCAAAAAGTACATTTATAGGTACAGTAATTATGTACCAAGTTTTATTGCTTTATCTGTAACATGACCAAAACATGGTAGTTACTTCAAAAAGTACATTTATAGGTACAGTAATTATGTACCAAGTTTTATTGCTTTATCTGTAACCCTTTGGAAATTATCAAGCCCTGTGGGCCATGTAATCTTTGTTATGTGTCGTGTTGGTTACCTGCTGTTCGTTTGTCTGTCATGTAGCAGTTCAACCACCTTGATTAAGAGTTTTGGATACAAAAAGAATTCAATTTACTTAAAAGTGGTTTGTGGTGAAGACATCTTGTCTTTGATTTTTGATTGTAATTACATACACTTTTTTGATTCTGCTGTTAAGTTATACAGAGATATTCTTATAATATAGTAATAGTTTTATGTTTTGTAGACATGAAATAAATTTTCATAATTCTTTTGAGTAATATAGACTGGTTATGTAATTTACGTTTTGCTCTATTAATACAAAACTAGATTAGAACATGTAATTGTATCTTATGTTGTCAAATTTTACCATTCTTTTAATGCTACTTTTATTTACCTTGATTTATGTGTATTCTACTACTTGTATTGTTTCTATGTTGACAAAGTCTATTGTAACAGAATTGTTTCTAATGACAAATAAAGAATTTTGAATCTTGAAAAATGCCTTACTCAGTCAAAAAATGGATTTGGTTGTGTTATTGTTTTCAGGCTGATCAATAACGCAAACAATATTATTATTTTTTTGTATAGTATTGTGTTATTGTTGATGCTGCTTGTGATATGTTACACAATGATTTTGTGGATCCTATATAAAATCATATTGGTGAATTACTTTCTACCGAACTGTAGAAAAATCTTGTATAAAATAAAGAATGTAGGAATACAAACAAATAACACATGATCAAAAACAGGGTAAACGAATTTTACTCATTATTCAGTCAAACAAATTTTACAAAAATATCAAAAACATTCTATCAACGAACCTTGAACTTTCTTTATTTTGTTTGTTTTGTGATGGTTCAACCAAGACTGGATGGTAGGGGAGTGGGTTTCACTCCACCTAAGACGGTCAAGCAGACCCGAAGATACAGTTCTTAAAGCCGCAGTCACTTCTTCATTCACCACTTTAGCCCTCAGAGCTTCCACCTGTCAGGTAAATGCTATATGAGTGATTTTGAAGGAACCCGTGGGATTTTTTTAAACAGAAGTATTTTTTTTCCTGAGGACATTGCTATAAGATATTATTTCCATGCTGACTGTCACAAAAGCATGATTTTTAACCATCTACCCTATAAATTAGTCAACATATGGTAGAAAAACATGCAAACTATTACCATATTATAAAAATAAATCAAATTTTTACCTTTGCTAGTTGAGCATTAGTTGTTAGCAAACTTCCCACTCGTGTAAAGTATGTAGACGTATTTTTTGTACCATATCTGTAACATTATTTGATTTGTTTTTAAATTACCTCACAAATACACGATTAAGTGTTCAAATCAATTCATTTTGAAACAAATTATGTATTTATTCTAAATTTTAAAACAAGTAGGAAACAGTTTATTATTACTTGCCAATTAAGTTATGGTAAGTTATTGGAAAACCTGCATCAAACGTTTTGTAATGACAAGAAACGGCCAGTAACATTTCTGATTATATTTGGCCTGGCATATGTTTATATCAAAATTTATGGGGCAATACAATAAAAGTGCTGATTCTTCCCAAAAAGCAGTTATGTAGACATATGGTGTTCAATTAGAATATAATTTTTTAATAGAATGGAAACTAATCATTAACGTAGCTATAGAAAGGTTGATTCAATGTGAATGTTGAGTTTAGCTCTAGTTCACCTTCCTCTTAGTGCAGTGTCTGAAACGTGACATTGTCACAGTCTTGACTCCTGGAATCTTGGAAGTCAAATTGCAATAGAAAAAAATAAGCCACTGATGAAGCTCAAAATTAACTGCTTACAAAATGAAGTTTCTGTCAGCTTCAGATTCTAGGCACTTACAGGAAGGTGGAGCTAAACTGAACATTCATATAATCATTATTATCAGTAATAATCCATACCGTTCAAGTAGAGTTGAGTATCGGTCTACCAGGAGGGTGAAGACGGTATCGACGTTGGGCAGCCGGCTCACAGCTGCCATCAGCTTGGCTTCCCAATCGGCAGCCGAGTCCCCCATCAGGCTTGTAGTCAGATACCTGCACGAGCATTCCACATCCATTCAAGCTGTCTTGGAGTCAGTCACCTACCCGTACAGTTCAACTAGTAGAGTGACTGAATTACCACCACAAATGTCTTGTTTGTGGTTATAGATCATATCTATGATTTGTACATTGTTATTAACACGTCACTGTAAAAAAAAAGCTGTGTTCTCGCTGTGTTAGGTCGTACCTGGTCTGTTACATATTACTCAGCCTTCTGCGACCAGTTGTTGAGTTGGCTAAAAAGTCGAATATACATTTCCAAAAGTTTGTACACACAAAAAGTATGAAAATTGACAGCACATAGAACAATATACAACCTAGGAATCCTCACAGTAGTGGCTCCCTACATACTTAAAAGCATGTAGATGAAATAAACTCTATATGAAACCATGATCTACACCACTATAACACTTGTCATGGCTCCAAGCTGGTCCTTCTAGTACATCGAACTACTTTCTGGGAGAATAAACCTTTTTATGCAGGCTGTAAACTGAGGAACCACCTACCAGATTGCCTGAGAGACCTGACTGGCAATAAGCTGCACCAGGAGCTAAAGAAGAGGTTAATCAAAAGACTCATTAAAGGAATTTTTTGAAAATACAGGAAAAGTCCAGTTCCAATCTGTATTAGTACTAAATAAATAATAATCACAATGATAATAAATTAGAAATGGTGTATAAAAATGACAAGATAATAATTTAAAAAGACAGAAATTAAATAAATAATAACAATTTTGTAGTTTACAAGTAAATTAAAATATAATATTTAACTATGACCACACAACATATAGAATTTTATTGCTTTTTTCGGAATTATAAAATACTAGTATTTTATTATTTTATTTATTTATTTTATTAAATACTAGCATATATTTAAATAAAATATGGTAAGAACATAAAATTTGAAAATGGACAAATTGAAATTAAATTATCACAGAGATGTTGCTGCATTGTTTTAGCTATACGTACTAGTCACTAACTTTATTGGTAATGTTGGCAGCTTCAATGGGTAGCAGTAGGTGAACACACAAGCACTCTTTTGCATATACAGAGTGCAAAAAGTATTATGGTTATGAGGGAGCTATGATTCTGTCCATTTTAACATCATGCACATCACTTCCAATAACAAAAAATGATCAGTTTCTTTGCTAAATCACAATAATGTGACAATTATTGAAGTTTATTATAATTTTGTTGTGACACATTGACTGCAGGAGGCATCTTACGATGTAGTCACGGTGGGACTACTCAAGATCGTTCGGTATAGAGCCGCAGTGAAGGTTTTAATGGAAATTAGTTATTTGTTCAAACTGGCTCAGTAGGCCTATTTAATGTGTTAAATACATTAACTTTAAAAACCTTCGTTTGATATAAAAATACAAAGTTGACTTTTACTGAAATGGAGTTTATTAAAATACAATATGTTTCGCACAATCCTTGTATACCGTATTCGGGTGATTACTGCAATTTGCCCACATTGCGTATCTTACTTCCCATGTGCTGAAATAGATGCTATTACATAACTTGTGACTTAATACGCAAGTCTGTGTTGTACTTTCCTGATCCAAGCCACTTAGAAAAATGGACCATTGATTTATGTGGATTCTTGCAGGATGTACCAAAATGTTTTCCTGACGACACAATAAGGTTTTCGCTATCCTCACAGAAGATGTAAGCCTTTCTACTACAAGAGCTAAGAGAAACCAGAATCTCCTGGTGACACGTCTTTGTTGATCCTTATTAGAGAGTAAAAGCAATGACAAAGGTTATTCCATTCAGGCTTCTGTGGATTTGATCATCTTTATTGATGCAAGAGATGGATTTATGAGTCCTACTACCTGACCTTGTTTCCTAATCCAGTAATCCACCATTTGGTAGTTATTGGTGACCTAACTGTTCTTTAGGATTCAGTATCTCAAAGCAACACCTGTTCAAGTTGAATAAGTATCTTTACCAAGTGACAAAATGGTTTCATGTCACTTTGATACTGTGGAAGTGGGAGTGAGTCCATAAAATTGTTCCAGGAGTTGGGATTGTGAAAAGAGAGTAAAAACAACTTTCAAGGGTGTATCTCTAAGGCCTTGTTGGAGGCATACTTTTGTTTTTAGGCAAAAGATCTAGCTCTTAGGAAGGGTGGTGAGGGGAGTGTTGAAGCTACATAAAAGTATTTGAACCCTCTCTGCCAGATCTCCAGTCCTGGCCCACTGTCTCTTCCTCATTGGTGGGCCCCTAATCATCAAGGGTTGAGTCTGCCATTTCAGAGCTTAATAATTTTCTAAAGTCTAGTTGTAAAAGCTACATGACAAAATAAATTAAGATGTTGCAAGTAGGGAAAATTATTAACTTTACTTATGACATAAAACAATGTAATCAGAAGTAATGGTACTTCACTAAGTGAGTTACACTAGAAGCAATAGTTTTTGTCTTTTGTCTGAGGAATAAAATAGAAAATTGGTGAGGAACTTAATGGTTTTACATTCTCACCTGATCAGTAAAGTCTTATTTGAAGTACAGGGCATGGCTCTGAGCTGGTCGTTTGGCCCCCAGACCGTCAGCTGATGGAACAAGTCGTCTGGGGACACTCCAGTCTCCAGCACTGTGCACAGTTGAACAAATTCCAGCCCTGCAGCTATCCTGAAAATTTGAATTTTATTTTAATAGAAGAATTCATACTTTGCATATGAAATGTGACTAATCAAAATTTGTAAATGTCTCACCATGGCTTAATTCTTTTGTTATATCAGTTTACAAAGAATTACAGCACTCGTTAAAAGTGAAATATTGAATTGTAACTTACTCAGGTGTTTTGTTTTGACTGATGAATTGTTCTTGCCGTTGTGCCTCAGTGACGCAAGACGGAAGACCTACAGAACAAGCTAGGGTGACCACTTGTACCCTGTGCATCTGGAGAAGGTGAGGATCTGACGGTCTCAGATAGAAACCCACAGAATCGTACGTTGGAGCAATCAGTTCTCTGAGGTACTCCTGTCACAAAGCATCTATGTATTACTGGGTTTTCAAATTAGATTTTAACTTATGTGAAAGTTAAATTGGAATAAGTTTTTGGGGAATTGATTTCTTTAATATCCCTTCATCCCATGAAACCTTACCTGTCTAGTTATTATCTTCTACTTTTTTAAATATGTTTGATCATTTCCGTTGGCTAGACTAAAGGGACATGTACAGAATTATTTATACTGCTAAGACTGTCATACTAGTGCAAACAACTACTCACATTAAAAGGTCTGTTCGAAAGAAGTGTTTTATAGAGGAGTGTGATTAGCCAACTTCCAATAATTTACTCAACGTAAAACTAATCTTAAAATTTACCAGAACTTTGGTGGGCAGATTGCAAGTACCATCAGTGCAAAGTTAAAATCTTTCAAATGTTTTACTCTTCAAGTTTTATCTTCCCACTTTCATTAACAGTGCCAACTTACCCTAAAATCATTGTAGGTGGGAAGTCCGTTGAGTCTACTCAGCAGAAAATTGACGGAAGGTAAAACGGCGGCCCAAGGTAAGTAGCAGCCTTCACGTGCCATGTACTCCATCAGTCTAAGAGGCACTGTGTAGGACAACCGTCCAGCGCGCGCTAGAGACAGACTGTCATCCAACAACTGCACTCGGTTCAGCTCGTGAATACCAGCAGGGTCAGAGTGGAGTGCGTCAATCAGTTTTTGCCAGTTTTCGTGGTCGTAGTTTACTCGGTAAAAACCTTCCAATATAGAAAACACCATTTATAAACTTATTTAAAAAATTCATTGATACTACAGTAATAATTGCCCAAGGAGGGTTCTTTAACAGAATAATATTCTTTTGTGTTTTTATTTTCACACAGTACATACTAGATTAAGTGCTGGTAGTTTTAAACTGTTAAAAACGTGAATCACTAAAAATTCAAAATACAAAATTAGTATTCCCGTTGTGTGTAATGAAGAAACAGAATTTTTTTTTTGTGAACCTTGGCCATTAATGGTGAGTTCCGTTTCATTTGTATTGGAGCAGAGCAAAACTGAGTACCGGTAGGTAATTTTAGGGGAGTGCCGATGGCCGAACGGTCTAAGACATTGGACTTAGGGTCTGAGTGCAGGTTCAAATTCTGTTTGTGACCTTGCACTTTTTATCAGTACCATTGTACTGTATTGACTCTCTCCCTCATTCTGTTTGATAAGACCATCACACAGGCCAGTGGTCCATGAGGACGGGCAGAACAAGGCTTAAAAGAGGATCGGTTCTCCTTAAAAAAAGTGATTTCTAGTTTGTGGCTGGCAACATTAAGGAGAAAGAAACTTTTATTTAAAATTGGCTGTATTGCTTGTGTATACAATATGTACCCGATGGTTCTCAGATGTACCTGTTATCTGATTTGTGAAGCATTCTTAAATACTTTGCCTTTGTTATTCATGACTAAGGTTTTGTAAATTTTTATTTCAAAAATTAAAATTTAATTCAAGATTTATTGCACTAAAATGGGTGGATTTAAGAAGCTACGTTAAACTCATGTTTCAAAATGTGAAACACAACTGCTTCTAGCATCTAAACATTTCATTCGTTTATTTTTATTAATTAATATTTTGAGGAGAATATTTCTTTATTTTGTATTTTAAACATGGTTATTCTTACTACAGATCTAATTATTGAGATTGGAAGTGGTTGCCATGCCTCTTGAAAGATTAGTCGAGCAGTACTTAGATTGTAATAAAGAGAATTTTGCGTATATGGAACTATTCGAAAAGTATAAACTGAATTTAGCAGTTCTGTTCAAGTTCTGTCATCTTCAAGTAATTTCTCCAATCATTTGGTTCTTTTGACGCAATTCTTTTGAGCCTCACATGGAAAAACTTGCTTCATTTCGGAGGCCAGGATCTGTAACACCACGTTCTCGGTTTTCATATTTTCAGGTTAACTATTCTAGCTAAGCAAACAGCATATGCAGACAACAACACCTCCTCCATTTTGTTCAAAACTAGGTACTGGATACTGCAAATCAATATGAGGGTTTTAGTTAAGTATTGGAAGAGTCCAATTTAAACCTCTTGCACGAATTTTATTAGTACAATCAGATCGTTCATCCAAATTGGAGCATGTAAACGGCCCTTAAGAACGATTAAGTTTTTCCATAGAGACTACTGTTTATAGTACTAAGTGGTGGACATAACTTTCAATCTGCTTTCATTTTTTGTCATAAAATATGATACCTAAATTAGAGAATTTCGGTCACAAATACCTATGTGTCGGACGTTGAAGATCAGCCAAGAATCGATCCGAGGGCCCAATTTTACCGTGGTAATTGGTTTCCAAGGAGAGAGCCACAACCGTGTGGGAGCATTTGTGAAGTTTGGTCTCAGTCCAGTCGTATACGTGATCGGAATCCACCACAGATGTGAGTCGCTGGATACTCCTTCTGTGAGGAACCTTTCCTAGATGAAGCAAACAAGAATGTCACAGTGTCCAGTTGACATCTACAACATCTGGAGTAGGATTAATGTTACATGAGTGTTCATAGCAACACTGCTAATAAGCCACTTTATACAGTGTATTTCTTTGAATGAGGGATCAAAAAAATCAGATTTAGTCAAGAGGACAGACAATATATCAATATCTGTATCAAGGCAATGAGTACTTTATTATACAGAGTGTTCAGTAAAAGTGCTCCAATGCTTTGGGACTTTGTTCTACACATAAAAATTAGCAAAAACGTTCATATGAAGGTATGTCCTAAAACCTTTAGTTTTAGTTCTATCTATCTCTATGTGTTTATCATAAAAAATATTATATATTTTGAACCAGTAAAGATAAAGTTATAAAACTTGAGAATTGTATCAACCTTTCTGAAAATTAAATATTAACAAATCCTTTTACACGTTTCAAAATGGCAGACGTTTAAATTATTCCATCAAAATAACTCAAAACAGATTTGTAGAACTTCATATGAACTTTGTAGAACAAAATCCCAAAGTATCAAAACACTTTTACTGAACACACTGTACACATTAACTGCATTAATTTTCCTATTATTGTATACAATGAATCCTCCAAGAAAAGGGGCTTGGGAATATTCCCTCTGGAAATTGTTGAGCTTTAAGACCCCATAAATGTGTTCTAGCTTAAACGAAACTTTTCGGTGCAATTTTAATGTTTGTCTTTCAAACCTTTGGGGGGAGGGCTACTTTAGCCTCCTGACCTCCCTTAGATACATATATGCCCATGACCTCAATGGTGCTGCCTCAAAATATTTTTTCTCTGTAGCAATGTTATTAAGCATATTTTTATTAAGCATGGTTTTTATCTCATAAATTATGCAAATGATTGGTAATGATGAAGCAACCCTATCCCTATGTTATGTGTCACGAGTTATCCTTGGATAATCCGTATTGTCTACTACTACACAAAACAATCTACACTTAATTCTAAAACGCTCTGTAATGTAGACTGCTCTTACTAAAAATAGATGTTTAACTCAATACCATAATAAAAAATGAATTAATTTTAAATATTTCATAAAGATAATCCAAAAATTGACAACGTCCCAATCATTTGTTTGCTACACTACCTGCCTCAACGTAACAGAACCGTCTGATCGGTTGACCACAGCAGTGACCAAGGGGTACCCTGGTTGGTCTGTCCACGTTCCCATGATAGTTGCCATGTCTGCTGGTAAATCTTCAGCTTTCCGATCATAAATCCGCCACAGGTCTGAAGGATCAATGGTATTATACTTCCTGGACAAATCAAATTGACAAAAAATTGTATTGTGCCAAGGAGCAAAATACTAACCTGCTTAAGGATTATGTTTCGAAATGTTCAGTTACGTTTTAAAATATGGCTACGTTTTAAAGCAGTTAAAATGGATTAATTTTTTTACTACATTCAAAAATGCAGTGTAGTTTGTCCTACTAGTTTACCGTACTAGAGTAAACAACAATGATTCCATATTTACTATGTAGACTCGGTTACTAAACTCTAATAGTTTAGCACAGTATATCATATAACAGTTTTTGTAATTTGTTTGGTTATGAATTGATTAAACAAAATTGATTTTTAAAAATTCATTAAACATTTTTCTTAAATTATTTTGAGATAGATCCAGCTTGTAGTAATGTCTCGGTGACTGACAGAAACTGTACACGTTCACTTGAATATTGAATTGAACGTTAATATGAACACAAGTAATACGTTTACTACGTTCTTAACAAATATACTGTAGAAGACTTATATGGAAGCTCCTTAAAAATTCATAAACTGGATATTTGTGTGTTACAATTCATTTTAGACTTTTTTACATAAAAAAATATATTAAATAATTTTGAAGTTCACAGAAACATTGTCTCAAAAACTTTAAACTTAAGTAAGACCTGATAAAAATCCTCTGGATATCTCTACATGATCATTTGGTCTGATATTGTATATCTCTCTACTTGCTTATCTAATGCTAGGCAAGTTCAGCTTACTTCTCCTGTAGAAGTAACCTCAAGGCTTGTTCAGCTCGCGAGGGTGTCATGAAATTGTTGATCATATGAATTAGAGCTGGACCTGTAATCAGATATAATTTGTTATTTCCTCGTGGAGAAATAAAAAAAATAACTTATAAGATAAGTTAGAAAGATGCATTTTGGTACTAGATACTACAAACATTCAACGTAAATTTTTCAATACTTTGTCATTAATAACTGGTCCAGACAAGTATATATAGGCTGATAATTATTTAGTTAGTGTGTGTGTTATTACTTTTTACTTAGTATTTGTAAAACTATTATTGTCCTTGCAAGTACCATGCTGAAGTAGTCACTAATATTTCAGTACTCACCCTTAGGCATTATTACCCACATTTTAACTGAAAAGGATTTTATTGCTCTATATTTTGCTTTATTTTAGTCATAATTTCAGAGATTTTTTACGTGTCCTGACGCTATTAGATTTAAAGTTTTCAGCCATACTGAAAATTGATCAGATTTTGTTTGCGAATTTTTAGAATGCTATGGTAATTCATCATCGCCCAGGGGTCAATATAACCATATAATCTCCAGTACGCCCCTTGGGAGACAGGGGTTTTAAATCTGAATATGACACTATTGGACAAATGATCACACACCTTTGGTGTAAATGACCCCTGAGAACTTGGCCAAGATCTCTTGGTTGGAGGACACCCTGGTAGTTAGTGGCCTCGAGCTGTTGAATGAATCTTCCAGGAGTCCAGGGATATACAGCTCAACAATCATTTGATCCAGCATTCTCCAGGAAGGCTCTATCTACAGAAGAAATATGAGTTAAGATCAGAGGTTTGAGTTAAGTGCAGGTCCAGCTCAAGGTATGTGTGACATGAGAAACCTACACCGTACATTTCAAACATGAAAATAATGAAAGCACTCTGAGTAAAAACGTGAAAGTAAAAGAGGCCGTACACATTATCAACAACCTTCAAGGGAACATTTATGCATTAATGTTCGGTGCATAAATGGGAAATTAATCTAAAATCAAACGTTTAAACCTCTTTGTGGGACACTCAGTACTTTACTCCACATTATTAAAATAGGAGAAGTATTAAAACAATACAGAACGTTCATTTTTATACTCTTTATCCTCAAATTCCTCAATCAGGTTTTTGTCTTAAAGAACCTACTCAAAATTACTACGTCCACCTACCTTCAGCTAACCTCACAGTATATATTTCAAATTTTGCTTTTTTCTGGGTTAACTATTTCTCTACTGGGGGAACAATGAATGAGGTCACCTTAGAAGGAAGGTAGTATTCGTAATACATGGCGTACATCTCCGATATCCAGAGCCAGTCCCACCACTGCAGCCTGACGAGATTTCCCACCCAGTGATGGCACACCTCATGAGCAGTAAAGCGTGGAATGTCCTGTCTCGCTTTTGGTGCAGAACGTCCTTCCTCATAAAGCATATTCACCTCCCTGTAACATTATTAAATATTTCGGTGTGATGCCATTTCCATTTTCAGACTAGCTGACAGAGGTTTTGAGACTGAAACAATTTTTTGTTCTCTTAGGACAAGAAGCTTATAAATTGCACTTAGTCGTGTAAGAATCTTAGCGTTGCTTCCGGAGTGACAGGATATTCAGGACGGGTAAGGTTAGGGGGTAGGGGCCGCCTCCTATCGAGATCCATGAGGAAGAATTAGGGCACTAATCTCAAGGTCATGTCCCCCCGGAAGAAGGGGAGGCCAGCTCTTTAGCAGCCTCTCCAGTCAAAGCAGGCAGAGGTGGCATACCCTTGTTGAGGTTGGCAAGAATTTCTGATAGTTAGGGAACGAACCCCACCAACTCCAATAGTCATGTCCCGCAGTAGACTAGACCTATCGAATTGCCCTTGCACCCTAGAATCTCGACATTTGCGGTTAGTGATGTGCTGCTCCTGGACATCCATAAGGTTGCCCAGATTTAAGTGACACATTGGTTTTTGCTGTGCCCAGTAGTAGGTTCAACTGGCAGGTATAAACCAGCCAGAAGTGATCCCTGCTGAGTTAGTCTATAGAGTTATTCGTCACACGTTTACAGATTTTTTTTGAACGGAAGGAATCAAGCTGTTGCCAGACTCACCTGTAAGTATTCAGTCCCCAGTTCTCCATTGCCACAGGGTTGAGTTGAGGAAGAGCGAGTTGATCAAGTTTCGGCATCGGAAATGCTGAACCAGCGATAGACTCCATAGCCTCTACCAAGGCAGCGACTCTCCGGTGTCCATGTAGAGTCATGTTCACTTTGGAAGGGATGGCCCAGGATGAGAACTTTTTGTTAGGAGATGTTGTGGAAGAGAAGTCAAATACTGCCAGAGCGATGAGGAAACGTTGGCATCGGTGGTGTCTCTGCAAACGTGTCCAGAACACGGCCTGAGAGCAGACTGAAAGATATTGGACATGTTTTTATTTTGTATATTTATTAATAAGTTAGCTTTTGTGACCATGAACAAGTAAACTCATGAGATTTTTTATCAATATTTTGGAACAAAATTGTATTTTCCCATTTGCTTCAACAGAAGAATTTTTGGGGAGGAAAGTTGCCCGGGAGAGTAATAAAATACTTCCAGAATATAAAAAAAGTTTATTTCTTCATTAAGTGTGTAGAAAATAGATGAGTTTGTATAATACTATATTATCAATTATTCTGAAAAAAGTATTGGTGTGTTTTTGGGTACATGTTAGCAATCTAGATGATTTAATTTACACACTGAATATTCTCCTCCTAAAGACTGTTTTACGGTGAAAGTTTATGAGTGAATAAAAAAAATATATATCACCTCTAAACCGTGCCTTTGCTGAAAATCCAGCTTAAAGTAGAAGTTTTCTTAATCAATGTAAAAACTGTAATCCTGACTAGATTACAGAAGTTATTGAGTACATACTGAGGAAACTTTCTAGGAGGTGTAAACATTTGCAGGGTCGATCTACGTTGTTGCTTACGATGACTTTTTGAACTACATGTTAAAGCCTACAAAAGCACAAAGTAGAAGCTTCATCAATACTTTTGAACTTGTAGATAAAACTTGACACCAATTGTGTTGTTTTTAGCTCAAGAATCAAGAAGTTTTTATTGTATTTAAACACAAACAATGTAACGGTTTTTCCTAGTAAAATAATCATCAGTTTGTTTTCTTGTAGGAAGGGTATTTAAAGATTCCTTAACATCAATCAAGCAACAAAAAAATAAAATAATTCTGAATCTATGTATTTATGAAGAGATGAATGCCTCACTTTATTGGTGAAGTATCCACAAGTGGCATGTTGGAAAGAGAGGTGTAGCGAGTAGGGCGCCACACTCTGATGGTAAAGCGAGCTTTGTACGAGGGCTCATCGAGACATGGTAGCAGTCTGCGAGCAAACACCGGTCTCATTTGTGTCACTGTGTAGTATCTACGAAATAATAAAAAAATTAATAGACAATATGCTTTATTAACAATATCAAGGCATTGTAGCAGTCTGCGAGCAAACATTGGTCTCATTTGTGTCACCGTGTAGTATCTGTGAAATAATAACAGATTAATTGACAATATGCTTTATTAACAACATCATCAAGACATGGTAGTAGTCTGCGAGCAAACACCGGTCTCATTTGTGTCACCGTGTAGTATCTGCGAAATAATAACAGATTAATTGACAATATGCTTTATTAACAACATCATCAAGACATGGTAGTAGTCTGCGAGCAAACACCGGTCTCATTTGTGTCACCGTGTAGTATCTGCGAAATAATAACACATTAATAGACAATATGCTTTATTAACAATATCAAGGCATTGTAGCAGTCTGCGAGCAAACATTGGTCTCATTTGTGCCACCGTGTAGTATCTGTGAAATAATAACAGATTAATTGACAATATGCTTTATTAACAACATCATCAAGACATGGTAGTAGTCTGCGAGCAAACACCGGTCTCATTTGTGTCACCGTGTAGTATCTGCGAAATAATAACAGATTAATTGACAATATGCTTTATTAACAACATCATCAAGACATGGTAGTAGTCTGCGAGCAAACACCGGTCTCATTTGTGTCACCGTGTAGTATCTGCGAAATAATAACAGATTAATTGACAATATGCTTTATTAACAACATCATCAAGACATGGTAGTAGTCTGCGAGCAAACACCGGTCTCATTTGTGTCACCGTGTAGTATCTGCGAAATAATAACAGATTAATTGACAATATGCTTTATTAACAACATCATCAAGAGATGGTAGCAGTCTGCGAGCAAACACTGGTCTCATTTGTGTCACTGTGTAGTATCTGCGAAATAATAACAGATTAATAGACAATAGACAATATGCTTTATTAAAAATATCATCAGGACATGTTACAGCGTCAAACAGTTTTTACGAGTGAATTCTATTATCAAATGAGAAGCCTAATTAAGATTAATCATTCCACGAGAACTCATCGAGTGTGTAGTATGCGTGTTCTTGCAGCCAACACCATAGGTTTCTCTTTATAGATCCTGGGTTGTCTTCCAGATTATCTGGTAGCTTGTTGAAGAGTTTCATTCTAGCATATGATTGTTTTTTTCTCGAACAATGGTGTTCTATGGACTGGTAGAGTGTAATGGCAGTGTAGGTCTCTTTTTTTGGAGGTTCATTAGTTATGCATTAGTCAATATTTTTCAGTTTTTTAAATGTTTCTGCAGCGCTCTATAGGTCCTATTTCAGCCATTAACCTTATTGCTTTTTTCTGCATTACCAGAACTCTGTGGAGATTGCCACCTGAAGAAACATCCCAGATATGTTGAATTTAATTTAAATTAGATCATCTGTTTGTTATTATAAATGTTATCCAAAATTAAGATTAAATATTTTATTAATTTCCATTGAAGGAAACACTGCTCTTTAAATAATTAGTACTACTGTCCTTCATTAAGTAATTAACAAGATATATGTAATCACAATCTCATCAGAACCCTTCATGACAACAATTTGATTCTTTTAAAGTAAAAATTATTAATTTTGTTAGATAAAAATCACTAGTTCTTTGTTTTAGGTTCATTACTGATAATGGATGGTTTATAAGAATAACACAATTACAACAAATTGGCATTGTAACATGTTACAAAAACTTAAACACAGAGTTTTGAGCACTGATATCCGATCTCTTCTTCAGGTGCCAAACCTTTGTTAAAGGTCTTTGGTCCAAAACAGGATATTTATTTCTTTGTTGCACTCTGTATTTTGCCTTAGATACTGAAATTGTGGATGAAGTCTTGTGTGTTTTAGACATGGATTTGTGTTGACTTGGTGCACACTTTCAGGTAGCTAGCTAGCTAAATGACGGTTTTAGTTATTTCAGTAAAATTTTCAGCAAATCTGCACCAAGTACACATACTGCAGAGTTGTAATTTTTATTCAACTATAAAACTATTAAGAAATGTTTCATTTAAATAAAAATGTGTCACAGTATAACTAATTATTTCATTTAAAAACCGAAAGAAGTTAGTAGAAAATTTTAAAATTTCATATACCACACAGTAAAGGCTAACATTGATAAAACGCATAGTAAAATATAACCAAGAATGTTGTAGTTTATTGTGGCTTTATTACTATGGTATAATCCGGAATTCAGTCATATACAGGCAGCCCTGCGACATCCAGCACCTCCGATATCCTGGTGTGACAAATGATAAAATCTATTGTAAGTGCACACTTGGGGAGCAAGGAACAACATATGGGTAAGCTCGATCACTTTCCACAAGCTTTGGCTGATCACCTGGGCAAAAAACAATGATTTTGGCAAAACTGTTTATATCGATGCTATATTGCCAAGTTTTGAATGTGTACTGGAAAGTGTTGTAGTGGTGAGATGGTAACTTTTTAGTTCTTGAGTTAGTTGGGATATGACTTTTAAATATTACACATTATTGTATGTTCAATTTGTTTTAAAATAAATTTATATTATACCTTTTGCATTGTATTTTATCATATTTATGTAACCACGAATATAGAATCCTGTGCATTATTTTAGTTCAAAATTTTCAATTAGAATAATCAGAATCAGAAATAATTTTTTTTTTTAAATCACACATTACAATATTTTAAAGGTCCACATGGGGTGAATAAACTTGTTTGTAACATAAATGTCACGGGAAACAGTTCCAGCGTAGTATTCAACGTTGCCGGAATTACTTAGCGCCTTCAAAATAAAAACCGCTAGTGCATTTGTTTTCATTAGCTTACGTTCTTCATGCCACAATCCCGTATCTGGCTTATCGATATTCGGCTTACCCGTCGTCACCACATTATGTCGCATATGGCAGGATTTACTGTACAGCATTTCTATTGTCACATGGAAACATTAAAATCGCATAGACCATGGCACTGGTGCTGCTATCAGAAAAAGACAACTGTAGGTGATCCAGGCCTATATAATGATGAATTACAAAATATTAAACTTATACACTTTACTAAATCACCTCCTTTTGCCTTCATTGTCGTAAAAGCCTTTATACAGGCCCCAACCATCGTCCCACAAGATTCCTGAGTAGTTGATGTGAAGTTCGTAAGTGTTGTCCACTGAGAGCGGATACCCCGTGTCGATGTTTAACAGCTGCTGCTGATCATCGTACTCGGTGTTGGTTTCCAGCTGCTCTTTAGAATCCACGCTGGTCTCCAACAACACCAGCGACTTTATCTCCAAGCCCTCCGAGTGTAGCGATATCGTCTGCGCCGTGTGATGTCTCAGAGGCTTGAACGAGAAGACCAGTCTTCCGTCGAACCGAGATTCCGACTCTGTCTCGAAGTACGGAGTCACCGTCAAGTCGTACTTGATCGGGAAAACTTTTCTTTCGATCTGATCACAACCGAACTCGCGGACGGCGTAGAAGAACAAAAACAACGGAACCACTCTCATCCTGAAGGCCGGTACGCCACTGAAGACTAAACTCACAAACAGAACAATCTAATATTATCAAACCGGTTTTCCGCAAGATACTGTTGACGATGACCGTGACCTAGATCACTTATTGTCCGCCAATCTGAGAGCGCTCGTTAACGGGGCGTTGTGCAACAACGGATATCTTTTAACGCATTAACTAAGTAAATTACTGACTCGTGTCTTTATTGCTCGTAGTAATTAAGGAATAATTCTCAGGAATAACCCTGATGTGTAATCTCTTCAATTACTTGTGTATTTAAATAACGTAGCAGTTAGCAAGTAAAACTGTTCCGAAATCAAGATTAAACAAACTTGAATTGAAAGTAACAACGACCAAAATGTTTTTAAAATAATTGTGTAACGTCGAATTTAAATTTGAAGTCATACAATTCGAAATATATACGTTCAGTATTTTATTTCAATTAGGCTACACATGGTCAATAATAAAACAAGACGTCATTAGTAAATCACAAAAGTAGCGGTAGTATTTAGAAACATCTGACTGTTAAAATTTAAATTTAAAAAGTCTGTTCCAAGATAAACAATAATTTTATGTTGGTCTAATTTTTTGTCAGTACAATTAATGTAACGACAATTTTGTTATTTTAATTTATAGAAGGTTTAGAAGTCATTCTATTAACTATTACTCTATCTACTTTGTTTAACAAACTGTACTTTTTTACAGTTATGAATTTCCCAGAAATATTGAATATTCACTATGTGTTAGTTATCAAATCCTATCTAACGGTCGTGTAAAAACTAATAGATTATACACACTGTACCACGCAAAATGTCAGAAAGTACAATACAGGAATAAAACATATTAAATTAATTGAAGATTCTTGAGATGGTGAAGACATGAATTCAAATAAGATGCTCTTTATTTTATATAAATCCTCCCTTTCTATAATTTAAGTATGAGAGTGTGGTAGTTTTATAAAAAATTAAATATTCTCCTTAGTTTTGAAATAATTACTAGTTTGTGTTTGTCAAGGAAAGAGCATTTCTCTGGACATATGCCATCGTTCAGTGAGTGACACAGAAACCATAACACTACGTTTCGAGATCTGAAATCTAATCTCTTCCTCAAGTGGATAATTAACCTATAACTATACAATCTATGTTAAAAAGAAACAAAACGTACCAGAGCGTTGTAAAACGCACAAGTCATGAATCTCAATAGTCATGTTTTGAGTATCAACTCCTTGCACACTATCTCTAAAACACGCCCACAAACTTTTAATAAAAGAGTAACATTAATTATATTTTAATTATTTAGGACGGTTTCAATAATTATGTAGTGTTCAGAACACTAATTATTGAAACTTGTCTTAAGGGTTTTATTAAGTGTTTTATTGAAGTTTTATTTATTATTTATGATTAGTTTATTTTTAACTTAGATTGTAACGTAATCTCAAAACGTAGCGTTATTGATTTCTTGTATAACTAAACGACGGGAAATGTTTGGAAAATCACAATTCCTTCGCAATAAATAAGTATGACAATTTTCTCTAGGTGTTTAAATATTTCATTTTAAACAAGTGCCCTCGCCAATCAGGGAAATCTGATAAAGTGCCCTCCCTGATGCTGGTTCTAGTGCGATAACAACGTTTGCTACCTCACGATAAACTCGGCGCTCTGCATTATTTTGGAACCAACAAGGAAATCATTGAAACCAGCGATGCATATTCGTGCTGATAGGAAACTTCACTGATAAACAGTCGGTATGAAATGTGTTCGCGAAAAGGGTGGGAGAGAAAGATTACGTCACAGAGATCGCAGGCTATAAAGAGAGAGAGAGATAGAGAAACACACAGCCTTGTGTGTGTGACAGAGAGGGCAGTACCTTACATCTGCGAAGCCCACATAGTGCAACAGATGATTAAACTAGAACAGCTGATCGCCTCCTGTGGTTTGTTTCTTGATTACAGCAACAATGACTGTTGAAGTGTAAGTCAGATGGGTGTGGACAGCCTCTTTTAGATTATGAACCTCATTAATTAAAAGTAAGTAGATATAATTTTTAATTGTGACAAATACAATAATTAAAGCTGTCACTTGTATTTCTTACTATTGAACAGGGACAAAATGTCATGACCTAGTTTTTAACTTGGCATGGTCTTTAATGTGCTTTATCAAAGTTTCTTCAATGCAATTGATAAATTAATGTCTGATTTATACGAAACTAACTCTGTAATGTACTAGCCAAGTTCATTTTTTTAATTTTCAGGAATTTCATTGGGTTTTGAATAAACCTTATTTTATAAGATTACTCAAACTGAAATTCATGGATTATAAACAAACAATATATCTTATCTGACCCACTTATCAAAGCCGCAACTTGGCAGTGATACTTATTACATCTCCCTCTCTCCCATACATTTTGCATTAGAATAATTTAAAATGGAAGTTAGAATATTAGGGTATAACTAAATGCACTCTGGTTTTGATTGAGTTGATTTTCAGTCAAGTTTTGTTGATCACTCCATGAATATTTATGGACCAATATTAATGTTAGACAATTTTATAAGGAAAACAGGTGAAGCAAGAACATGGCTCCCGGGTTCTAGGAATCTGTCAATTTCCCATTATCGTCCATTTCCCGGAATAATTATAACTTTCTTATTTACTGTAAAATTAAAAGAGTAAAAATGTTGAGTTTTAACATTGTTCTAATAATCACTAAGCATCTTGTCCTTCCAAATTTCTTGTGTGTTTAAACTCTCTGCAATAAATTTATTGTTGATTATCCATGCTTAGTTATACATAGGATATTGTTATTTCATCTCTGCCAGTCAGGTTTTTACTGGATTAACATTTAATGTAATATATCTTGATCTAATATTTTATTGAAGCTTTGGTGACAATGTCAATGCATTTTAACGATGTTATAATGACTAATAAAGATTCTTGATTCTGCAAAACTACAAGCCGAAACCTTGATAATTATGAAACAAGCTACTTCCATTCAATACATACTAGTTGCAAAGAAAAATAAAATCTTGACAAAAAATTTCAAATATTGAAGGAAATTACTTCTAATGTTTGTCCTGTAAGTAATCAACTGATTAAAGATTATAATTTAGCCACAAATGTTCAAAACGTTATTAGAAAATTATTAATGTTAGATTATGAGATTGAAAACTTTTATTTTAATATTATAAAATAAAATTTTTTGTAATTCTGTATTTATGGATTTATGAATAGATACATCATGGGTATTTTTCATTGTTGTTGGGTGTTCTTTGTGATTATTTTTCAGTGTGCTCACTTTCAAAATATTTTACTGAGGCTAATTGATAAATTATTTTTGAATGTCAGTTAGTAATTTACTGATTAATTAAAAAAAATACCTATCAATATAGTAAGAGTGTAAAGAAATGGTGAGTCTTATGATGTCTTAATCAGTAAATAATATTTTTCAGATAACAATTGATGAATAATGGCAGCTGATATATTTAAAAGCATCAAAAAAGAAGAATTTTCAAAGGTGCTCAGTGTGCTTGAGCAAGACTGGCCTAAACATTTCCTTGTAAGTAAACAAGTAATAGCTATTAAAATATTTGACTTCTTCAAAATGTAATGATTATTACTGCATTCAAATGATTTATAAAATCTCTTGTTAATCATTTTACTTTTTTTCTAAGTTCGTGTAATTGTTTCCAAACAGCCATATAGTTTCTTTATTTAAATTAACTTTTCATTGTTACTGGTACTAATTTTCTATTGTTAAACAGGAATATTTAACATGGGAAATTAATTATTATAACAAAAATGATTGAAATGATCATCTGGCCTTTTTAAGTTTGGAAACTCCGTAGAGTACACTGCTTATGCAGGAACATAGCTATGCATTTCTCTTTGTTTTCTTATATTAAATTCTGTTGTAGTTCCTCAGATAATTAGTGTTTAGGAATTACAAGAAAACTGTTCAACATAGGAGCACTAACTTTACGTTTATGGAGACTTTAAAGCTTTGTATGTTCTGTTGCAGTTACATCAGATAATAACGACATTTAGGGAATACAAGGAAGCTGGTTCAACATGGGAGCAATACCTTTACGTTTATGGAGACTTTAAAGCTTTGTATGTTCTGTTGCAGTTACATCAGATAATAACGACGTTTAGGGAATACAAGGAAGCTGGTTCAACATGGGAGCAATACCTTTACGTTTATGGAACCGTTGAATCAGGGGTATATTTAAACATTATATCGTCAAAGGTAAGTCGCAAAATTAATGTGTATCCATCTATCGAATCTGAAATGTTGTTTTTTCTGCAAAGTACATAAATATATTAAGAAAAATACACTAATCACTTTTACTGCATGGAGTTTGAATACATTTTAACCACCAACATGTTATGTGTCAATATTTATTAATTACTTTTATAAAATATAAAATTTGTACCTATGGACCTTAAGTTAGATACGAGAACAGAACACTCTCATTTCTGTGTTGTGTTGAGGATTCTAGTTTGCAAACTTCATTCCATTAACTGTATGTATCACATACTTTGTAAATAATGTGAGCATGTCCATGTGTATTTTTTTTCAAGCACAACAACCAATTTTCTACCATTACTGCTTCTGTGCCTAATGGAACAAACCATTAGGAATTTTAGAGGACTTAAAAAAGGCAGGCACCTTTCTGAAGTATCATATGTAATATATTTTCGAGAGCGAATGATGCCTGGGCTGTTTGGTTTGTAGTGAGTGATATTGCACTCACAAGCACTCTACCCAAGTTCTGACAGTGCATTATCTTTCCCCATAAAGAGAAATAAGAAGTCTCTGGTTTATAGTGCTCATAAAATAAAATCAAATCACTTTCCCACTTCTCAATCCAGTTTTTTTACGTTGCTTTAACGTTTATTCTTGTGGTAAGAGGTTTTATGTTATGAATTATCGTTATATACATTAATTCCTATCTAAGAGAATATTTTATTTCCTTCGCTAGTACTTAGTCAGTTGTTCGGAGCTTCCCTCTACATTTAACCATATTTTTAATGTCATGTCATTAGTTAATGATAAGAAAAAATTATCAGAGTGAAACAAAAGGCTAGGAACACACTTCTTGAAAAAGTTGGAGTCGTAAAAGTGATTTTCTTTTATGGTCATGAGGATAACACAATAGATAAGGAAATATGGGTGCGATAGTGTATCTTAGACTGATAATAGCACATTAGTGTAATTCATTACCTCGGTGGGGATTACATTAGCCATTAACATTAAGCCATTAACAGCATTAGCTATTAGTAAATTCCTGTTGATTTTATATCAGCAACATTAGATAAAAAGCAGGTTAATACAAATTAAATAGTGGTGATTGGATGCAACAGCATGGCTGCTAGCAGAAGATAGGAAGATGGTGCGATTTTATAAATAAAAAAGAAATCGTTTTTGCATTCTTTGCCTTAAAATATTTGTAAAATATACTTATTGCGTGACAATATATTACATTGTATTGCAGTAGTCAACAATACCAATTTTTACAGTATTTATCTTAAAAACTAAATCCATTCACTTGACTTTCCATACAGCTGCATCATGCATGCAGGCACACATTCATACACATACAAAGAAACAAAATTCAAAATTCGTGGGATCAACCCCCAGGATTGCAACACTGCCGCGAATATCAATTCCAAGTGTGCTCCATGAACTCCCCAAATGAGTAAAAAGCACAAGACACCAGGTAGTTTTAATTTGGTTTTAAATTTGTTTGGAATTGTTTCTAAATTTAGTGTTTCAGGGTGATTGTTAATGAATTTGATCCCAGCTTGAGAAGGGAGGCATTCAAATGCTGCTGTTCTATGCTGTCGGGCTCGAAAGTGCTTCCAAGCTCTTGTCTCATATCTGTGTATATCACTACCCTGTGTCAATATACACTGAAATCAACAGTAAAATAAAGTCTCTAAAATATACAAGCTGGGTAGAGTTAGCAATTAGAGCTCCCTGAGGCACTTTGACATGACTCTCTGATGTTCAATTTTGCGATGATTCGAACAGCTTTCTTTTGCAGTCTGAATGCTCTTTCCAAGTTTGATATGGCACAACTGCCCCACAGAGAAATTCCGTACAACAGGTATGGAAATATTAATCCATAGTAAGCCATCATTTGCACTACTTATTTTAATGAATGGCCAATTAACAGCCCTTTGACATTTAGGGCTCTCAAATTCTATAGCATCTACAAGAATATAAAGAAGATCAGGTAAGGGTTAATTTGGGAAAGGCTGATTGAGTAGTCAGCAGAGGGATCCGAATCTCCCGAGGAGGTCTATCCTCAGCAGCAGTCTATGTAGGATCCAACCATGAAGCTAAAACTCTATAACAAGGTTCAAGATAGTTACCAGTTATAAAATCAAATTATTTTTATTCCATTTTAATATAAATCAGTAAAAGAATAGATATAAGTGTCATCCGGAATGTAAGGTCTGATTTCTTATAAAAAATAAATAACAGATTCTTCAAAAAACTTTATCCCTGTATTTTTCTTTATTTTTCAACATGGTATCCATCTTTGTTTAAAAATTTGTCATAACGTTCTATGAGCTCTTGAATGCCGATGTTGTAGAAGTCTGCTGCCTGTAAGGATAACTAGTATTTAACTACTTCTTTCACCTCGTCATTAGTGTTGAAGCGCTTCCTGTCGATAAACTCCTGGTAGGTAGTGAAACAATTGTTAAGTCGCTTGGCACCAAATCTGGGCTGTACGGCAGATGGACAATCTGTTCCCGACCAAATGCTCTGACGAGATTTTGGGTTTGGATGGCAAAGTGGGGTCTGGCGATGTCATGCAACAATAGAACTCCAGATGTCAAAAGGTCACGTCGCTTATTCTGTATTGCACATTGAAGTTTAGTCAGAGTCTCGTAATAAACCACTGCATTTATTGTTCTTCCTCATTCCATAAACTTGTCTAACGAATATTTGTCCTTGAAGGTGCATGGAGTTCATTTCACACAAGAATATGGGATAGAAAGTGGGATATTAGTAAAAAGTATGGAAAAAGAGGATAGTAAATGTAAAAAATTTACAGGATTAAATTATGCAGGTTACAAATAAATTAGTGCAATATGTTTAATTTTATTTTCTGTTTTAGACGTACAGTCGAATGAATGTCTATACTGCAAGTTCTGACTTGACAGAAATGAAGAAAGCTTTAATGGAAACACATATAATTCCTTGGGGTCAAGAAAACTTTCTTTTTGAAATTATAGACAGTAGATTTCTCAGTGTGATGCAAGAAGTATTTGCAACAAAGCATGGGAAGTTTGAAGTCTCTAGCAACAATATGTTTTTTTACCCTTCCGACAAAGAATTACATATTCAGTAAGTTTGTCCATATATTATTGAAATGTAATATTGTCCATAGTGAAATTTTATTAAGCTGTATAATTAATTAATGTGCTTTGTTTCTAATATAGATTTAATAGTTTTATAGTTCAATTTCTGGCAGTACTTATGAATTAATAATTTTTATAGTTAAACCGACAATCATTTATAAATGTATGCATTTCTTGTGAGGCTCATTTAACTAATATCATCACCTTCCCATTTGTTTTGATTCATAAAAACTACTGCTATCCGAAGCTGTCAACCCTGCTAACTTAAGTGAAATATTAAGTCTCATGGGTATTTCTTTTTGACAATTGTTATTTTCTTATAAAAGAACTGTTGTCATTACTACTTTTCAAGGTGACAGATCTGTATTTTACTCATTTTCTTAAAACACTTTTCTAAGAGACTAATTCTAGTTTGTTCTCAATAAAGAGGGAAAACTCTGAACACCCCCAAGATTGCAAACTATTCTGAGGAACACATTAAACATTGCTGAGGAAACTTTAAGACAGTATACGCAAATACCCGAAACACAATCACAGCAAAATCAATTGAAACGCAGCCAGCTATTTCTAAGTCCAAAGAATAATTGAAAGTATGAAACCCAAAACTTCTTGTGGATGAAATTTCCTTAAAAGTTGTAAAATAGTCCACAATATGGGATCAATATAATGCTACAATAGGTCATCTTGGCCTGGGGCGGTGCCTCCGCAGCTGTCTTGGAGCCGCTGGCTGTCACTCAGAGGGTAATTATTAAAAATTAAAAAAAGGGAGCAGATGCCCGGATGAAATACTGCAAATTGAGTTTCCAGTTCTTACTATCCAACAATTGTTTATTAAAACTTTCCTAATGCACATAAATAATAATAAAAATAATTTATTTTTCAATGTTCGGCACGAGTATCCGACACAAAATCGAATTAATTTTGGATTCTTCACTCCTAGACTAATTAATAATATTGACAAAACAAATTCTATCTTTCTTTTGTATATAATCTATAGAAATTTACCCAATGATATATTAGAGGCTGATAGGATTAGTGTCCCCACATACGGTAGGAGGGTGAGTGAGTTTTTAATAGGCACAGGAGTAGATGCAGTGGAGGCATTCTTGCATTGGCATTACACTTAGTCATATATTGTCTTGTGCGTTTGTATGTATGTGTGGATATGTGTATAAAATGTATATAAGAATGCTTATTCCGGTTCTTTCAGACCTCAACTGTAAATTTTAAATACACGCAGACCACCTTATAGGCTTTTGTGTCAACAAACAACAAATACAAACATTTTAAATATATTATTCTGCTGATGCTACTACAGTCACTTACATTCTCCATAGATTTGAGACTCTACAATTTTAAATAAGAAATGTATAAGAATCATCAATTTATTAGTATAAATAATGAATTATTTAATCCGAGAAAAAAAGTCAATTAAAATCAAAATCGTTGTTAGTTTATAATTTGATTTAGTACTATGGATTAAACCAACCACAATTATAACAATTATAAAAGAGCTGACTACTTTAAACAATTAGAAAGTGAAAGAATGTATTAATCCATTCAAATTGACTACTATGTAACAGCCAAATCAAGTTGAAATAGATTTAAGCTGTTATTTTTGTAATAGTATTGTACAGTTAGTTATTCATGGATAATTAAGATACCAACAGACTGATAAAGGTACTCGTCCCATATTGTAAATTCAAGATAGCAGCCAAAGTTATAATGTAAAAAAAATGTATTTACACTAAATAATCAATTATTTTTACCTAACAATGTGAAAAATACTTGAGGTAGGAATAAAATTCTCACTGCATTCCAATACTATAGTCATTTTTTATAAATAATTTGGTATATTTATTGCTGGATATTTTATTAATGTTTTATGTATTTTTGTATGCATATGAGTGAGTAGTTATGGTTTGTGTTGTATTTAGACCACTTCCAGAAGATGTTTACATTGAAAAGTTGGATGAATCATATGCAGCTGAAATGGACAAAAATTGGCCTCACAGGACACCAGGCTCAGAACTGGTTCACCAGCACAACCTGCGGTATAACTTCGGATTGGGTAAGTTATTTAAGAACCAGAAGATTTGGTTTGTAGCTGGTTTATACCTTCCAGCTGAACCTACACTGGGTACAGCAAAAACCGATGTGTCACTTAAATCTGGGCAACCTTATGGATGTTCAGGAGCGGCACATCACTAACCGCAAATATCGAGATTCTGGGGTGCAAGGGTAGATTGATAGGTCTAGTCTACTGCAGGGGATGACTTTTGGAGTTCATGGGGTCCCAAGTGTTAAAAGGCAATTGCTAGTATAGACATAAGGGAGTATTACCTCTGCTCGCTTTGAATGCAGAGGCTGGTATAGAGCTGGCCTCTTCTTTCAAGGAGAAATGACTGAGATTAATGCCCAAAATCCTTCCTCAACAGGAGGCAGCCCCTAACTCAACCTTATCTATCCAGAATATCCTGTCACTCCAGAAGCAGCGCAAAGGTCCTTTTAGGAGTAAGTAAAATTTCTCAGCTTCTTGTCTTAAAATATAAAAAAATATATAAGGATCTGAAAAAGTTCTCAGGAAGGGTTCAGATTGCAGAATTATGCAATTAATAGCCAATTAATCTTAAATTTAGCAAAGAAAATACAACCTAAATTCAAATACACATTAAGTAAGGTAATCAGTAATTTACCAGCGATATTTTATCTTGCTGATTTTAATTTCGAACAACCAATAATGGGTAGCTCTGTTTTCTGTTGTTTCTTGTATAATTTATCTCTATAACAATTATCAACAGTACGACATCTTTGTTTTGTTAATAGTCTCTTTAACTCATTGGCAATTAAGTTTTACTTTGATTCAAAAATAACTTGTATCACTTTAAAGGAAGGCCAGTCATATGAACAGTTCAAGAAGCACATCAGTAGTTGGTCTTGAGCGTTTCAGAATCCTCACATTTAATGGAGGAGGCTATAGCTTGACCTGATGCAAAAAGGACTGGATGTGCTTGTACAAATGGTTTCTTTAAAATATTTATCTATAACTTATATTTAAAAAATAAGTTGTGTAAGTAGATCACATAATTTTATTTTGTTATGTATTATATTACAATTAATTATAACTTCTATATCAATATAATAATATTGTTATGGATTTATATAACTAATGTTTAGATTCTACGTATCTAGGATATTAAAATAAGATAATGGTTTCCAGGTTAAGTGTTAGAGAGGGCTTCTTAGCTCTAACTTCGCCGGTTAAAATAAGACATTCTTTACTTTTTTTTTTAAATCATTTATGTCTTTTGTACATATGCATGGTGCTTGATAATGTAAAATAAATTAATGAAAATAAAAAGAACGTGGTTATTAAAATAGAATGATGTATTAATTATAATTAATTAAATAAATAATTGAAATGTGGAATTGAAACTGTCTGTGTGGTTATATGTTATAATGTCTCAATACATATTTAGTTAATAAATTTACAAGTTTAATTAACTTTCAATTATTTAAGAAACACAACACCAGTATGCACAAGTTTTAGAATCCATTAGAACAAATTTACGTTACAAAATGTACTAATGAATTTTTTAATAAAAAACACTCTGTAGTTAATATTTCTAGAAGAAAGGTCTGATCAAGAATTGTTATTATTTCACTATTCTAATATTAAATGATGTTTATGTGTCACATGAAGATAAGATAACTAAGAGTTGGTTGGTTCCCAGAGCAGTCCTGTCAGCTGATAATATGCTTATCTCTTGTGGGATCACTGACCTAAATCTCCAAACAATATAACCTACAATATGGAGAACATCCTATGTTCATTCATTACTGCAGTTCAAAAGCAAATGACAAATGTCATACTAGATCTTCTGTGATAGAACAATTCTATTCAAGGTCAATGTATGACTGGTAGAACAGTTACTTTTAAGAACTAGCCAATGGATTAATTAGAAGTATAATGAAATGTGTGGATTTTTCTAGGTATTTTCAGAAGAAGTGATAAGAAACTGTTAAGTTCATCATTAAGTAACCACACGGGAGGTGTGTTTGTGTTGTACACTGACCAGGAGTGTCGAGGGAAAGGGTACGCTGCGATTGTGGTACAACACATGGTGCAAGAGTGCAGGAGGCGTGGCAGGATACCCTTCTGCACAGTCATCATCGGCAACAAGCCTTCTGAGCGTCTATTCACAAAACTAGGCTTTGAGCGGTTTACTTTAGCCGATTATATTATTCCACTAAACAATGGACAGTAATACCAATATAGATTATTGTAAGACCTGAATTAAGTGTGGAAATTAGTTGAACATTACGTGTTTTGAGGTAGATTACCCCAGTCTTTAAAGTGGTATAAACCAAAATGTATAGTAAAGTGTAATTAATGCTGCAATTTTAAACTGAAGGCATGATGTTTGAAAACAAATAATTTATGGCCAGAAAACCACCACTTTTAAAAGAATCCTTGGAGTGTCTCCATTCTTGGAGGTCCTTGTCAGTTGTGACATGCAGGGTAGTGCATATGTCAGTTTCCCTATAAATTGGGATATTTTGTGTCAATAGGTTGGTAGCAATGTTAAGTTGGCAGCAACACAAAGTAAGTTTATTCTTGTCTGTTTCAGTAGCTAGTGTAAAGTGTCACTCTTTGCATCCGTTATTTGTTTGTGTTTTTAAAATTCTTATAACCCAACGAGTTTACATGCTTCAGTTGTGGTAGAAGCATAATAAAAATACTGCTATAATAATTGAAGAATTTAGTGGTAAATATCCAGGTGTTGTGATACCCACTCGACAGAATATGCAGGAGTTAAATAAGAAATTTCAAAAGACAGGAAGCGTTTTAAATGCCCCAACGTGTGGTTGTCCACGATCAGTTTGCAACGAAAAAAACCAGCTGACAATTGCTCAAGCTTTTGTAGCCAATCCCAGTAAAGCAATTAAAATTTATGCTGTACCGTCCATCTTTATTCCAAGGGCTTCACAAGGATGATTCCGATTGGCGATTGGAATTCTGTGAGACAATAATTATCTGCTCAGAAGCTGATCCAAATTTTTTGCGATAGATTTTGTAGTATGATGAGGCATGTTTAAAACTAAATGGATGTGCTAATTGGCATAACTGCATGTACTGGATGGATATAAATCCTCATAACGTAATCCAAGCAGAACTCAATATGCCTGGTGTTATGGTATGGGGAGGTATTTCGAGTACTGCACTGATTGGTCCTTATTTTCTTCAAGGAAATGTTAACTCAGAAAGTTACTTATGGTTGCTGCAAGAAGTAGTAGTTCCCGAGCTCAGACACAATCCTGTTTTCAATATTCATTCGCTCATCTGGCAACAAGATGGTGCCCCAGTACATTTCGGTATGCAAGTTCGAGATTTTTTAAATAACACATTTAATGAATGGATTGGCCTGCGCGTTCACCAGATCTGACCCCATATGATTTTTTACTGTGAGGTACTATGAAGGAGACTGTGTATGTTTCAAAACCACAAAATCTTGAAGAACTCAGTAACCTAATTAGAAATGAACTTGAACTTGTATATAACAATAAACCTTTATTGCTAATAATTTGTAATTCTGTTCTCAGTCGTTGTATGAAGTGTATACAAAATCAAGGTGGACATTTCGAACAACTGCTATAACATTGTATGGTAATATGTAAGTAATTTCATATAATGGGTTTGTTTTCTTGCCTAAAAGTGTTTTATTCAATTAATCTATAACACCTTTAAATTTTTCTTCTGGGGAAACTGACATATGCGCCACCCTGTATAATGAGAAATGTGTGTCCCATTTACATAGATCGTATTATTACAGTGAACCAACAATTTAAAAATGTAAATAATGAAATGTAAATGTTCTTCAGACAGCAAAATGTCTTTTTACATTTCATCTTGTTGCTAGGAGATGGCATTCTATGTTTTGAAACTACATAAACCAAAAAGGCGATCAAGGTAATAATCTATAATGTGACTGAATTTTTTTCCGGAGACAATACGTAATGGATGTTATAAAAAAGGTAAGAATACCCACATCAACAGGCTTTGCTGAGGTTGCATGCAAAATGTCAAATGTACAACTAATATCAGATATATAGTCAGAGATATAGACAGACAATCATAGAGAAGAGAAATTGACACAAAAATCATGTTCAGCCAAATTTCGTGGTAGACATGCACCATCATAGAGCACATTCTTGCGTATTGTGTAGAAATGAAATTTCATGCAAAATTTTAATTCTACGGATGGAATCTTGCCACACGATACATTAAAATTTTTGTTCATTAAGTTAGGTATTATAGCAGTTTTTAAATATTAAAAGTTCTGGTGAGCAAGGGAGGGTACTGCTGAAATCAAAGATTGTCACAGAATTTTTAACATTAACTTTCCGCTCTATTATGCTTTTGTTTTACTCTATGAAATAAACATGCCATATGCTCAGATCACATATGATTGTAGTTTCTTTACAAATTTATTTATTCTTCTATTTTCTCTTTGCCATCATAGTTACCCATAAGACCAATGTCAAAATATTCGCTAACACTCAGCCAAATCCCATGGAGTGACATGCACCTTCATCGAACTTGCTGTTGCTTGTATACAAATGAAGCTTGATACAAAATTTAAAGTCTGAAGGCCATTTTATTTTTGAGATATCATGCAGCCAAATAGACGGACAGACTGGCAGAAATAAAATTTTCCCAGCTTCTCAAGTGATAGGCTTCCTAAAGGTCAGCCAATTAGTGATAATTTACTTCTGTGAGAATTTAAATATTAGTCATCATAATTTTTGTTAAATATATGTGCATTATTATCTTGTCATGCAGATGTATGTAATCATTATATATATATATATATATATATATATATATATATATATATATATATTTAAGTAACCGGTGATTATAGAATATATAAGATATTTGTATTTCTCTCTCTGTATAATAAACAATTGTACATTATTTTAAAATGTTGCAAAGTTTGATTATTTTGTCCCAACATTTGTCAGACATTCTAGTTAACAAATCAAACCATAAAAGCTAACTTTATCATCAAGCTGAATTGGATCATAAAAAGCAAAATTAGTTGCGTGAAATATAATGGGATGAATGTGTAGTGCTTATAAGTCTGCTGGTAAATTAGATAAAATTTGTAATTAATATATATAGAACCATGTAATTGAGATGAATTTCAAAACACTTCAAAACATGTTTTTCTCATGTCAATTAATATATAGTACATCTAGTTAGGTTTCTGAATCAATAAGCAAGGGTTGATTTTCAACTGCTTAGAGATATGTGGCTAAATCGGGTATCAAACCTTCTTCATTACTCAGAACATTTTTTGTGTATTTTTGTATTTTATATTCTAAATGCTTTATAAAAACTAAAAATTCAATGTCAATCAATTAAATTTAGTCACAGGTTCTATTGTATCTATCCCCCAATTGCCATAATAATTTGTCAGGTTTGAGCATACGTCGTGGTTGGGGGGGGGGGTGTAGACGTGGTCATGTGGGGGGTAGCTTTGATGGAGGAGGGGGTGTTTGTTGTTGGGAAGTGGTGTCGGGGGTGGATATGACCTGTCAACTCAATATGTTATTTGGTAGGATGTAATTTACATTATTGTGAGCTCTATTCAGTACTTTAATTGTAAATCTAAAAGAAATAAGTTTATTTAATAAAAGTTCAGTATGATATTTCCAGTTAGGATTTTTAGCAATATTCACTCAGAGATTTATGAGAATTAAGGAAATGTATTCCAAAATGTTTTTCTAAACACTTGGTTTTTGGTTATTTCCAGCTTTGAAATGGTATTATACTAGATTAGAAAAACAGTTGCCCCTAACAATGACTGAATCTGGAGGAACACCAAGTACCTCGTTTTTCAATGATGACGTGAAATTAATAATGGTCCCCTCTTTTCTATTTTTTATTTACAATTCTCAGTATATCAGTGCAAAGGCGGTAATCTCTATATTAGATTGTTTTGAAATGAGAAGCTGAGGATTTACTCATTTTAAGACCAAGACAGATCACAGTAAATATCTGCAGTAGTCTGCAACCTGTCCAAAACAATGCCATATCATTTACAAAAGAAACAAGTGCAAATTCTGTATTTGTGGTTTTTATTAAACCCAAACTGTTCATCAAAAAAGCTCAAAAAACTTTGACAATTTCGAGTGAACAGCGCTTTCAAACATTTTGGATATATTACTTAATAATGAAATGGGTCTGTAATTGGTAATTTCACTTAGAGAATCATTTTTGTAAATAGGTTGAAACTTTTGAAAGTTTAAATGCTATGTAAATGTCCCTACATAAATGATGTTTGATTATTCAATTATTAAATACTGGATTAATTAAATTAGCAGAATATTTCAACAGTGTACTTGGAATATTATTTCAATCCGAAGACATAATGTTATTAAATCTTAAGATTACATTTTATTTCTGGATTGTTAAAATTTAAAATGTGTAATGAACTTTGGGATTATATATAATCCAAGACTCAGAATTTCAGGTATTTTCGAATTATTAATAAAATGAGTATTAAATTGCTCAGTAATTTATAGTGGTTCATAAATCTTTTTATTTTGAAAGCAGGATTAAGGAAAAGTAAGCAGTTAACACTCTGTTTAGTGAAATGCCCAGTCTTCATTATACAGAATAGAATAAAATTAAGAATATTTTAATTAATACTTTTAAAGTTTCAATTTAATATTTATGGTAATTGTATACACTTCTAACACCAGACATTCTGATAATGTCGGATTAACTTTCATTAGATTAGTCTAATCTGCTCAAATATGTAATCCATTTTATTTATTGCATATGTTGTTTAAAAGTTACTATAATTTAAACTTATTGCAATCTAATTCTATTTCAATATTTAAGAAGAAAATATATAAATTTCAGCTTGCAGTTGAAAATGAGGGAGCAGAGACCTTAATACTAGCTGAGTCTGGCTAAGCCTGGTATTGCCCTTAATAGTCTTAAGCCCTTGCCCCCCCCCCCTTCCAGGTTACTACTTCAGTTTCTTTATCAAATTGTTAAAGAGTTTCACTTAGTTTTATAAGTTCACAAAATCTTATAACTTATTTACCTTTGTTAAATTCTGTTGTAAGTATTAAAAGTTTTAATAACCTGAATTCAACTAGATAAGATGGTTGATGGGCGCTCTGGTCCATGCACAGGCTGTATGCCCACATGGGCTAATTCTATAGTTTTTGGTTGTGTATAAAATTGAAATGAAATACTAGTAGCTTAAGTTATTCGTTATAAATCATTGTATAAGAGTAATCAACAGAATCTTTTCATATAATATTTTGTAAGATTTATTATTATTGGACATAAACTATTTATAGGCTTATATGACTAGACAACCAAAACTAATGTGTATCAGTGTAGCGGGTACAACGGTTATCGCAAGATAATCGGATCAAGCAACGTCGAGCGTGGCTGCTGCTTGGATGGGTGACCGCTGAGCGATCCTGTCCTTGCAAGCAGCCCGCCTTATAAGCCCGGGTATTAAGACCCAGCCCAGGTGCGGAAGTGGCGGGGTCTTCATACCCCAACACATGTGCCAAGCCAGAGCGTCCACGAAGCACATGCACAGCTATCTTCACTCTTCTAAAGTGCTGTATCTTTTCGTGCGCGTGCACCTGGAAACTGCCTGATCCAAACCTTGTCTTCTTTGATTATTCCGATCAGGCTGAGCTGATCTGGCGGGCTTCTTTCAAACTATCCTCACTACAATCATTTTTCTTTTCTTACTACTCTCACCTGTCGGGTAAACTTCCCAAAAATCTATCTATAACTATCCTAAATCTAAATTTCCTTCTGTATCCAAGCCAAGGTGGAACAGCATATGCCGCGGGCTGCGTGATCAAGGGAGTGCTTGATCGTTAATATGCGAACTCTGGATACCTGGCGTCCTCCAGTTTAAACTTAGCCTTCCCCAAGTAGAGCGGGACAATGCTTGGGGTGACCTTTATATCTCCGCTACTCGTGGGAACAAAATGAGTAAAGAAACACAAAAAACCGGAGAGCTCTTGTAGCACTCAAAAAGTGGATGACAATTCACAAAATATAGAGGGATTGATGATTGGTTCCGACCCTAGCAATCCTGAACAAACTCAAAAAACAAGCGGACTTCCTAGTAGAAGTCCTCAAACCTCCGACTCGGCTAGAGTCGATACTGATGAAGAAGACACTATACTGGAGGGTGAACACCAAAAGGAAGAGGGAGCAAAAGCCGAAAGGTTGCTCCCAGTACTGCCTAAACTATGTGGAGCCGCCAGGAAACGTATGATCTGGCTTCGGAAAAGAGGCTATTCTCAGGAAGAAGCCAGGGAATTGGCCTTAAAACCAATTCCAGAAGAAAAAAATAAATTTCTGAACAAACAAAAGGAGGGTAAAAAATAAAAAAACCATCACTCTGGTGGATCCACACCGGAATTTCATCGGAGAAAGAAAACAAAAAACGAAGACAGGGGGAACATAAGGAACAATCTGCACAACCTCAGAAACCTTCATATAAACAAGCAGTAGAAGGTATAAGGGTGGGGGTTCTACACTCCAATTTTCCCGAGACCCTACTCACGACAGAGCAGATGGAGGAGATCCAGAGTTTCATCCTGGAAGCTATCGTGGAGGAACAGGAGGGTCCCTACTCTCCAAGATTCTACGGTATCAACAGGAGACAAGGAGTTCTGATCTTCACCTGTGAAAACACCAATACCGCTGAATGGCTTAAGGGAAAGCATGATTCCCTTAAGCCTTGGGAAGGGGCCAGTCTGAGGATTGTACCAAAGGAAGAAATTCCACGTGCAAGAATTGCGACTGTCTATCTTCCTAAGAGTATACATGAAACCACCGACAAGATTATGAAAGTACAAAACAAAGAGCTCTCTGTCGGAGAATGGAACGTTCTGCGTAGAAGCGACGAGGGAAAGTCAGTACTACTTACCCTGGCAGTCGACTGCGCCACAGCAAACAAACTTGAGAAGGAGGGTCCATAGATCGGCTATAAGTTTGGAAAAATTCAGCTCAGACTGAAAAAGAAACACCGAGGAAACCCGGAAAAACCTACAAAGGTAGAGGAGACTTCAGAGAAATCTGAGACAGTCACCACGGAAGCACCGCTGAAGAGATGGAAGTGGAGGAGACCATGAAGGTGTCAGAGCAATCTGTACATACCTTACCTGAAAGGTCAACTCCACAAGCCAGTGCAGCAGTCGAAAGCGTAAAACCAACCTGTTCCCTCTTCTTGAAGAGGGGACCCTCTCTAAAAGGACCATTCGTCTCGGCCCGATGAAGAAAAGGGGACAGCGTCTCCAATCAATCCAAAAGGATGGACGGGGATGGACCACCAGGGGGAGGTGGAAAAAAGGCGTAAGTATGAGCATAATACAGATTAACCTTCACCACGCTAAGGGCGCAACCGACATCTTGGGAAGGAGGTTTATCTCAACAGGCCTGGATATCGCCCTAATCCAGGAACCTTGGATCAATAGAGGTTGCATCAGAGGATTGACGACTCAGGTAGGTAATCTCATATATGATCGATCAATTGAAAACCCCAGAACATGTATTCTAATTTCAAAACAAATAACAGCCTTTCCTATTACAGATCTTATAACAAGATATCTGGTGGCGGCTACAGTGAAAGTAGCATAACTCAAGGGGTGAGAGAGGTTACTATAGCATCAGACTATTTCCCCAACCCGTCAACAAGCTGCCCACCAAAAGAGATAGAAAGACTATTACAGAGCTGCAGAGATAGAGGGAAAAAACATGATCCACAGGGTTCCCAAATCTACCAACTGGAAGGGATACCGAGTGTCCCTAGTAGAAGATTTGGAAGAAATAGAACCCTTCCAGAAAAGTGAATTTGACTTAGAAAGGTTTGTACAATTAGTAGAACAAGCTGTAATAAAGGCATACGAGGAAAACTGCCCTCTCAGGCAAAACAGGCTGAAGAAAGACGTGCCGTGGTGGACTGGAAGGTTGGAGACATTAAGAAATAAAACTAGGAAACTACTAAAATGGGCAAAAAGGACAGACGATTGGATCCCTTAACTACACCCCCAAAACGAATATAAGAAAGAACTTAGAGTGAATAAAAGAAGAACCTGGAGAAATTTTTGCAAATACATTAACAGCCTACCTGAGGCTACCAGGCTTCAAACAACTCTCCAAACTGATCAGACTAACCCTATGGGGTCCTTAGGAAAGGCCAACGGTGACCTAACAGTGAACAGGAAGGAGACCTTAGAACTGCTTCTGGAAACGCACTTCCCGGGGGGTCACTTGGCTCGAAATGAGGATATATATTCTCTAATCGAAGAGGGATCCAGCCGAGAGCTTGCTAAAGCCAGACAGCGGTCTAACAGACTATTTATACATGAAAGAATTAAATAGGCTATAAGATCGTTCAAGCCATTTAAATCTCCTGGGGCAGATGGAGTTTTCCCAGCCCTTCTTCAAGAGGGGCTGTACATACTATTAAATACTCTTTGTATTCTGTTTAGAAGCAGTTTCGCCTTAGGATACGTACCAAAAACCTGGAGGACAGCACTGGTGGTGTTTGTACGGAAAAAAGACAGGGATCCGACTTATCCCAACTCGTAAAGACTGATAAGCCTAACCTCCTTCATGATGAAAACTAAAGAAAAAATAATAAACAGACACATAAGGGACGTAATATTACCAGATCATCCACTTAGTCCCACACAACACGCTTACATAGAACGTAAATCAACTACCACGGCTCTCCACAGCTTAGTGGGAGAGGTGGAGAACACCTTCGAAAAAAAGGAAGTCCTAGTCAGTGTCTTTATGGACATCGAAGGAGCCATTATCTATAATAAGGACTATTATAATTTGTTTTAATTAGCTTACGTTCTTCATGCCACAATCCCGTATCTGGCTTATCGATATTCGGCTTACCCGTCGTCACCACATTATGTCGCATATGGCAGGATTTACTGTACAGCATTTCTATTGTCACATGGAAAAATTAAAATCGCACAGACCATGGCACTAGTGCTGCTGTCAGAAAAAGACAATTGTAGGTGATCCACGCCTATATAACGCTGAATTACAAAATATTATACTTATACACTTCACTAAATCACCTCCTTTTGCCTTCATGGTCGTAAAAGCCTTTATATACAGGCCCCAACCATCGTCCCACAAGATCCCTGAGTAGTTGATGTGAAGTTCGTAAGTAGTGTTGTCCACTGAGAGCGGATACCCCGTGTCGATGTTTAACAGCTGCTGCTGATCATCGTACTCGGTGTCGGTTTCCAGCTGCTCTTTAGAATCCACGCTGGTCTCCAACAACACCAGCGACTTTATCTCCAAGTCCTCCGAGTGTAGCGATGTCGTCTGCGCTGTGTGATGTCTCAGAGGCTTGAACGAGAAGACCAGTCTTCCGTCGAACCGAGATTCCGACTCTGTCTCGAAGTACGGAGTCACCGTGTCTTTATTGCTCGTAGTAATTAGGAATAATTCTCAGGAATAACCCTGATGTGCCAATCTCTTCAGTTACTTGTGTATTTAAATAACGTAGCAGTTTATAAGTAAAACTGTTCCGAAATCAAGACTAAACAAAGTTGAAAGTAACAATGTCCAAAATGTTTCCATCTAAAATAATTGTGTGGCGTCGAATTTACGTTAGAAGTCATACGATTCGAAATATGTACGTTTAGTATTTTATTTCAATTGGTCAACAATTACAAAATGAGTAGTAAATTACAAAAGTAACGGTAGTATTTAGAAACATCTGAGTGTTAAAGTTTTAACTAAAGATATCCTTGTTCCAAGATAAACAATAATTTTATGTTGGTCTAATGTTTTGGCTGTAAAATTAATGTAACGACAATTTTGTTATTTTAATTTATAGAAGGCTTAGAAGTCATTCTATTAACTATTACTCTATCTACTTTGTTTAACAAACTGTCCTTTATTTTTTCAGTTATGAATTTCCCAGAAATATTGAATATTCACTACGTGTTAGTTATCAAATCCTATCTAACGGTCGTGTCAGAACTAATAGATTATACACACTGTACAACGCAAAATGACAGAAAGTACAATACAGGAATAAAACATATTAAATTAATTGAAGATTCTTGAGATGGTGAAGACATGAATTCAAATAAGATGCTCTTTATTTTATATAAATCCTCCCTTTTTATATTTAAGTATGAGAGTGTGGTAGTTTTATAAAAAATTAAATATTCTCCTTAGTTTTGAAATAATTACTAGTTTGTGTTTGTCAAGGAAAGAGTATTTCTCTGGACATATGCCATCGTTCAGTGAGTGACACAGGAATCAACACTACGTTTCGAGATCTGCTATCTGATCTCCTCCTCAAGTAGATTACTAATCTATAACTATACAAGCTAAGTTAAAAATAAACAAAGCATACCAGAGCGTTGTAAAACGCATAAGTCATGAATCTTAATAGACACGTTTTGTGTGTCAACTTGTTACAAAATATCTCTAAAACACGCACTTAGTATAAGTGAAACATTAATTATATATTTATTCTTTAGGCCGGTTTCAGTAAATAATTACGTAGTGTTCAGAACACTAATTATAGAAACTTCTATAAAGAATAAAAATATAATTAGGGGTTTCATTAAGTGCATATTTAGAGATAGTGGTCATGGAGTTGATACACGTTTTGTGATTCCTGACTGATGAGTATCACAACGCTCTGGTATGATATGTTTATTTTAAATTTAGATTGTATAGTTTAGGTTAGTTATCCACTTGAGGAGGACGAGATCAAATTACAGATCTTGAAACATAGTGTTACTGATTTCTTGTATAACTGAACGATGGGAAATGTCCGAAAAATCATATTTCCTTCACAATAAATAAGTATGACGATTTTCAGCAGGTGTTTAAATATTTTATTTTAAACAAGTGCCGTCGCCAATCAGGGAAATCTGATAAAGTGTTCTAGTTTGTCCTGATGCCGGTTCTAGTAAGATAACAATGTTTGCTACTTCACGAGACACTCGGCGCTCTGCATTATTTTGGAACCTTCAACAAGGAAATCTTTGAAACCGGTTATGTATATTCGTGCTGATAGGAACCTTCACTGATAAAAAGTCGGCATGGAACGTGTTCACAAAAAGGGTGGGAGATGCAGATTACATAACAGACGTCGCAGACCAAAAAGCAGTTTCAGGCAGTATTAAAAGTAAGTACTGATAATTTTTAATTGTGACGCATAAAATAGTTTCAAGCTACTTACTGTACTTATTTTGTCACTTGTATTTCTTACTATTAAACAGGGACAATATGTGGACCTATTTTTGAACTTTGGGTGGTCTTCAATGTGATTTGTCCAAGTTTCTTCAATACAATTAAATTAACTGTAGCTTGATATGAAACTAACTCTGCACTGTACAAACCAAATTCATTTTTTAATTTTCAGGAATTTCATTGGGTTTTGATAAACATTTTTTTATAAGATTGCTCAAACTGAAATTCATGGATTGTAACCAAAAAATATCTTATCTGGCCCACTTATCAAAGTCCAGCTTGGCAGTGACACTTAATTACATCCCCCTCTCTCCCATATATTTTGCACTAGAACAATTTAAAATGGAACTTAGAATATTAGGGCTACCCTATATTCGTTTTACCCTAGTACACTTAGGGTAGAACTAAATGCACTCTGTTTTTGATTGGGTTGATTTTTCAGTCATTTCCTTTATCATTTCGTTTTCTGAGAGAAAAATATTCAAGTTTTGTTGATCACTCCATGAAGATTTATGGACCAATAGGAATGTTAGGCAATTTTATAAGGAAAACAGCTGAAGAATGAAAATGGCTCCCGGGTTCTATGAATTTGTCTATTTCCCATTATCGTCCATATCCCAGAATAAGTATAAATTTCTTATTTACTGTAAAAATAAAAGAGTAAAATTGTTGAGTTTTAACATTGTTCTAATGATCACTAAGCATCTTGCCCTCCCAAACTTCTTGTGTGTAAACTCTCTGCAAGACTACAAGCCGAAACCTTGATAATTATGAAACAAGCTACTTACTTCAATACATAGTAATTGCAAAGAAAAAGAAAATCTTGACAATAATTTTAAATATTGAAGGAATTACTTCCAATGTTTAACCTGTAAGTATCCAGCTGATTACAGATTATAATTTAGGCACAAATGTTCAAAACGATATTAGAAAATTATTACTGTTAAATTATTAGATTGAGAACTTCTATTTTAATATTATAAAATATAATTTTTCTGTGTTTATGGGTTTATGAATAGACACATCATGGGTATTTTTCTTTGTTGTTGGGTGTGCTTTGTGGTTAGTTATCGGTAGGCTTACTTTTCAAGGCATTTTACCGAGGGTAATTGATAAATAATTTTTGAATAACGATTGAATGTAGTCAGTTAATAATTCTAACATTATTCTAATAATTAATTTTAAACAATACGTATACCAATACAGTAAGAGTGTAAAGAAATGGTGAGTTTTATAATGTCTTAATCAGTAAATTATATTTTTTCAGATAACAGTTGATGAATAATGGCAGCTGATATATTTAAAAGTGTCAAACAAGATGAGTTTTCAAAGGTGCTCTGTGCGCTTGAGCGAGATTGGCCCAAACATTTCCTTGTAAGTAAACAAGTAATAGCTATAAAATATTTATTTGACTTCTTCAAAATGTAATGATTATTACTGCATTCAAATGATTTATAAAATATCTTGTTAATCATTTTACTTTTTTTCTAAGTTCATGTATAATTGTTTTCAAACAGTCATATAGTTTCTTTACATTAAATTAACTTTTCATTGTTACTGGTACTAATTTTCTATTATTAAACAGTAACATCTAACATGGAAAATTAATTATTATAACAAAAATGGTTTAATCTGGTGTTTTTAAGTATGGAAACTCCGTAGAGTACACTGCTTATGCAGGAAAATAATTATGCATTTCTCTTTGTTTTCTTATATTAAATTCTGTTGTAGTTCCTGAGATAATTAGTGTTTAGGAATTACAAGAAAACTGTTCAACATAGGAGCACTAACTTTACGTTTATGGAGACTTTAAAGCTTTGTATGTTCTGTTGCAGTTACATCAGATAATAACGACGTTTAGGGAATACAAGGAAGCTGGTTCAACATGGGAGCAATACCTTTACGTTTATGGAGACTTTAAAGCTTTGTATGTTCTGTTGCAGTTACATCAGATAATAACGACGTTTAGGGAATACAAGGAAGCTGGTTCAACATGGGAGCAATACCTTTACGTTTATGGAACCTTTGAATCAGGGGTATATTTAAACATTATATCATCAAAGGTAAGTCTCAAAATTATGTCTAGCCGTTTATTGAATCTGAAGTGTTGTTTTTCCCCGAAGTACATAAATATACTAACAAAAATACACTAATCACTTTTACTGCATGGAGTTTGAATGAATTATAACCACTAACGTTTTGTATGTCAATATTTATTAATTACTTTTATAAAATATAAAATTTGGCCTTAAGTTAGATATGGGAACGGAACTTTCTGTGTTGTGTTGAGGTTTGTAGTTTGCAAACTGATTACATACTTCATTCCATTAACTACTGTATGTATCACATACTTAAATAATGTGAGCATGTCCAAGTGGTGTACTTTTGTTACAAGCATAACAACTAATTGTCTACCATTAATGTTTCTGTGCATGATGGAACAATTCATTAGGAATTTTACAGGACTTAAAAAAGGCAGGCACCTTTCTGAAGTATTATATGTAATATATTCTCGAGAGCGAATGATGCCAGAGCTGTTTGTAGTGAGTGATATTGCACTCACAAGCACTCTACCCAAGTTCTGACAGTGCATTACCTTTTCTCCATAAAGAGAAATAAGAAGTCTCTCGTTATAGTGCTCAAAAAATTAAATGAATCTGCACTTTCCCACTTCAAAATCCAGTCTTTTTACTGAGTTTTAACAGTTATTTGGGCAATACACTTTCTTGTGGTAGGAGGTTCAATGTTATGAATTATCATCAAATACAAAATTCTGAACTAAGAGAGTATTCTATTTCCATTGGTAGTATTTGTCAGTTGTTCGGAATAGGTTCAAGATAGTTACTAAAAATAAAATAAAATAATCTTTATTCTATTTTAATATTCATCAGTTCAACAATATATACAAGGGTCATCCGGAACGTAAGGTCCGATTTCTTATAAAAAATAAATAACAGATTAAAAAAAACTTCTTTATTTTTCAACATAGTTTCCATTTTTGTTTAAACATTTGTCATAACTTTCTACAAGAATTTGAATGCCGATGTTGTAGAAGTCTGCCGCCTGTTGTGATAACTAATCTTTTAACTGCTTCTTTCACCTCGTCATCAGTATTGAAGCGCTTCCTGTCGATAAACTCCTTGGTTGGCTCCAAATCTGGGCTGTATGGCGGATGGACAATCTGTTCCCAACCAAATGCTCTGACGAGATTTTGGGTTTAGATGGCAAAGTGGGGTCTGGCGATGTCATGCAACAAGAGAACTCCAGATGTCAAAAGGTCAAGTCGCTTATTCTGTATTGCACATCGAAGTTTAGTCAGAGTCTCGCAATAAACCACTGCATTTATTGTTCTTCCTCATTCCATAAACTTGTCTAACAAATATTTGTCCTTGAAGGTGCATGGAGTTCATTTCACACAAGAATATGGGATAGAAAGTGGGATATTAGTAAAAAGTATGGAAAAAGAGGATAGTAAATGTGAAAAATTTTACAGGAGTAAATTATTTAGGTCACATATAAATTATTGCAATATGTTTCATTTTATTTTCTGTTTTAGATGTACAGTCAAGTAAATGTCTATACTGCAAGTTCTGACTTGACAGAAATGAAGAAAGCTTTAATGGAAACACATATAATTCCTTGGGGTCAAGAAAACTTTCTTTTTGAAATTATAGACAGTAGATTTCTCAGTGTGATGCAAGAAGTATTTGCAACAAAGCATGTGAAGTTTGAAGTCTCTAGCAACAATATGTTTTTTTACCCTTCCGACAAGGAATTACATATTCAGTAAGTTTGTCCATATATTATTGAAGTGTAATATTGTCCATAGTGAAATTTGATTATGCTGTATAATTAATTAATATGCTTTGTTTCTAATATATATGTAATATTTTATAGGCATTATAGGCATTCCAATACTGTAGTAATTGTTTTATAAATAATTTGACCTGGATATTTTATTGCTGTTTTATGTATTTTTGTATTCATATGAGGGAGTAGCTCTGTTTTGTTTTGTATTTAGACCACTTCCAGAAGATGTTTACATTGATAAGTTGGATGAATCATATGCAGCTGAGATGGACAAAAATTGGCCTCACAGGAGACAAGGCTCAGAACTGGTTCACCAGCAAAACCTGCGGTATAACTTCGGATTGGGTAAGTTATTTAAGAACCAGGAGATTTAGTTTGTAGCTGGTTTATACCTTCCAGCTGAACCTACACTGGGTACAGCAAAAACCGATGTGTCACTTAAATCTGGGCAACCTTATGGATGTTCAGGAGCGGCACATCACTAACCGCAAATATCGAGATTCTGGGGTGCAAGGGTAGATCGATAGGTCTAGTCTACTGCGGGGGATGACTGGTGGAGTTCATGGGGTCCCAAGTGTTAAAAGGCAATTGCTAGTATAGACATAAGGGAGTATTACCTCTGCTCGCTTTGACTGCAGAGGCTGGTATAGAGCTGGCCTCTTCTTCTTTCAAAGAGACATGACTGAGATTAACGCCCAAAATCCTTCCTCAACAGGAGTCGGCCCCTAACTCAACCTTATCTATCCAGAATATCCTGTCACTCCAGAAGCAGCGCAAAGGTCCTTTTAGGACAAAGTAAAATTTGTCAGCTTTTTTTCTGAAGATTAATAGCCAATTTATCTTAAATTTAGCAAAGAAAATACCACCTAAATTCAAATATACAATAAGTAATACCAGTGGTATTGTATCTTATTGATTTTAATTTCAAACAATCAATAATAGATAGCTCTGTTTTCTGTTGTTTCTTGTACAATTTATCTCTATAACAATTAACAACAGTACAACATCTTTGTTTTGTTAAGAGCCTCTTTAATTCATTGGAAATGAAATTTTCCTTGCATTTTAAAAATAAATTGCATCACTTTAAAGGAAGACCAGTCATACGAACTGTTCAAGAAACACATCAGTAGTTGGTTTTGAGTGTTTCAGAATCCTCAAATTTGATGGAACAGGCCATAGCTGGCCTGATTTAAACAGGGCTGGACATGCTTGTACATGGGTTTAAAAAATATTTATCTATAACTTATATTAAAAATATTAGTTGTGTAATTTGATAACCTAATTTAATTTTGTTATGTATTCTATTACAGTTAATTATAACTTCTATATCAATATAATAATATTGTTACAATACTGATATAACTAATGTTTAGATTCTATGTATCTAGGATATTAAAATAATTTTTGTCTTTTGTACATATGCATGGTACTTGACAATGTAAAACAAATAAATAAAAACAATTAAAATAAAAAGAATGTGCTTATTAAAATATAATTATTTTTTAATTCTAATTACTGAATTAAATAAATAATCAAAAAGTGGAATTGAAACGGTTTATGTTATATGTTAAAATGTCTTTATACATATTTAACTGACGTGTTTCATTAACTTTCCATTATTTAAGAATCACAACACCAGTATGTACAAGTTTTGTAATCCCTTAGAACAAACTATATTACAAAATGTATCGATCAATTTGTTGATAAAAAACATTCTGTAGTTAGTATTTTGAAAAGATCAAGTACTGTTATTATTTTAGTACTCTAATACAATTGATATTTATGTGTCAAAGGAAGATAAGATAACTAAGAGTTGGTTGGTTCCCAGAGCAGTCCTGTCAGCTGATAATACGCTTATCTCTTGTGGGATCACTGACCTAAATTTCCAAACAATATAACCTACAATATGCAGAAAATCCTATGTTCATTCAATAGTGCAGCTCAAAAGCAAATGACAAATGTCGTACTAGATCTTCTGTGATAGAACAATTCTATTCAAGGTCAACATTTGAGTGGCAGAACAGTTACTTTTAAGAACTAGCCAATGGATTAATTATAAGTATAATGAAATGTGTGGATTTTTCTAGGTATTTTCAGAAGAAGTGATAAGAAACTGTTAAGTTCATCATTAAGTGACTACTCGGGAGGTATGTTTGTATTGTACACTGACCACGAGTGTCGAAGGAAAGGGTACGCTGCGATTGTGGTGCGACACATGGTGCAAGAGTGCAGGAGGCGTGGCAGGATACCCTTCTGCTTAGTCATCATCGGCAACAAGCCTTCTGAGCGTCTATTCACAAAACTAGGCTTCGAGCGGTTCACTTTAGCCGATTATATGGTTCCATTAAACAATGGACAGTAATACCAATGTGATTATTTTACCAATACCGAATTCCTGTAACACCTGTAATACCAATATAGATTCTTGTCAGACCTGAATTAAGTATGGAAATTAGTTGCAAATTAACTGTTTTGAGGTAGATTACCCCAGTCTTCAAAGTGGTAAAAATCCAAACTGTATTGTAAAGTGTAATTAATGCTGCAATTGTAAACTGAAGACATGATGTTTAAAAACAAATAATTCATGGTTTTGTGCCTCCATTTTCCCCAGGTTCTCGTTTGTGTAACATATAATGAAGAATTTTGTCCCATTTAAATAGATCGGATTATTACAGTGAACCGACAATTTTAAAACGTAAATTTTGTATTTAAAAATGCAAGATTTCTTTACATTTCATCTTGTTGCTAGAAGACGCCATTCTATGTTTTGAAATTACATAAACCAAAAAGGCGATCAAGGTAATAATCCATAATGTGACTGAATTTTTTTCCGGGGACAATACGTAATGGATGTTATAAAAAAGGTAAGAATACCCACATCAACAGGCTTTGCTGAGGTTGCATGCAAAATGTCAAATGTACAACTAATATCAGATATGTAGTCAGATATATAGACAGACAATCATAAAGAAGAGAAATTGACACAAAAATCATGTTCAGCCAAATTCCGTGGTGGACATGCACCATCATAGAGCACATTCTTGAGTATTGTGTAGAAATGAGATTTCATGCAAAATTTTAATTCTACGAATGGAACCTTGCCACACAATACATTGATTCAAATTTATGTTCACTATAGCAATGTTTACATAATAAAAGTTCTGGTTGTGAGCAAGGGAGGGTACTGCTGAAATCAAAGATTGTCACAGAATTTTTAACATTAACTTTCCGCTCTATTATGTTTTTGATTTACTCATAAACATAATAGTTTATGAGTAAATCATTATGTTATGCTCATTATGTTTTAGTTTATTTCATAAAATAAACATGCCATATGCTCAGATCACATATGATTGTATGTAGTTTCTTTACAAATTTATTTATTCTTCTATTTTCTCTCTGCCATCATAGTTACCCATAAGACCAATGTCAAAATATTCGCTAACACTCAGCCAAATCCCATAGAGTGACATGCACCTTCATCGAACTTGCTGTTGCTTCTATACAAATGAAGCTTGATACAAAATTTAAAGTCTGAAGGTCATTCTGTTTTTGAGATATCATGCAGACAAATAGACGGACAGACTGGCAGAAATAAAATTTTCCCAGTGATAGTCTTTGCTAAAGCTCAGCCAATTAATTAGTGATAATTTATTTCTGTAATAATTTAAGTATTAATCATCATAATATTTTGTTAAATAAATCTGTGCATTATTATCTTGTCATGCAGATGTATGTAATCAAAATATATACGTACGTAAACAGTGATTTAGACTATATAAAATATTTGTATTTTGCTCTCTGTACAATAAACAATTTTACATTATTTTAAAATGTTGCAAATTTTGGTTATTTTGTCCCAACATTTGTCAGACCTTCTATTTAACAAATCAAACCAT